>NW_009952153.1:430029-457234 GCF_000747805.2 Chaetura pelagica | reverse complement strand
CAATCAGCCAGCTGCCTGCATTGCCCTGACCAAACAGTGCACAAGCTTTAGGATGGACCTCAAGGAGCACCTGCTGCAATAACCCAATGTGGGGGACACAAAGAACTGGCTAAAATACGACTAAAATATGTAGCTGCCTTCCTCCACACAGGAGATGAAAATAAGCACACTTTTGCTTGATGAAATCAGCTCAGACGAAACATATTCACCAGCTACAAAAAAGCGACAACCAGTGGGCCTAATTGAGGCAAACACCATCAGATGTCTTACTCACCCTTAAGCTTGTCCCAAGTCACCAGTACTGTCTTAGGCAGTTTTTACTATTCCAGATGCAGATATAAGTTCTGCAAGGATTTCTGTAGGCCCCCTACCCAAGGCAAGAGATAGCAAAATTGCTAATAGTTATTGTGAAATGTTGTTAAAAGGAAGAGGAGAGTTATCTTGAAATCTATGGCAAATACAAATGTATGCTGGAGGGAATTCTACACAGACAGTTCATACTCTTATGTTCATCAATGATAGCAAATTAAAACTGGTCTTACACACTCAATGCACAGGACTGGAGTATTTAAAAAAACTCAATATGTTAAGCGCAGTATATCTCCAGAGAAATTAGGTATTGACTGTATGCCTCAGTGAGTAGAAAATCTACAAAAATCCATAGAAGGCATTGATCCAAATATTACTTTTTAACACCATGTAACAATTTTTTAAATGTACACTGGGTGCAGATATAATTCTCTTTAATTATCAATCAACAAGCAAAAATGTAATACTGTTTATACAGTATGGTCTTTAAAAAGGAATACAATGAATACACTCAAATACTACACTACAACTAACAGAGCAGTTGTGTCACATGAAATTTGCATTAAAAAGAAGGTTTGAAATTTAAAAACCCTACATGCTGGTTGCAATGAGATCCAGCCACTAAACACAGGAGTGTTGATGATGTGGGCCAGATCCTGTGGCAAAGCCCAACTCGGGCCTGACTTCGTTCAAAGAAAACTCCACACACAGAGCTGGGGGTGTAAGTGCAGTCGTGATGAACACTTGTGAACACAAATCTGGAAGCCCCCAGGCAGCACTGTGGCACAGAAGGGACAACCTATGGGGCTCATACATCAGGCCGAGCACGGGTGAGTCATGCAAAACTAAATACAAAACCAGTGTGAAGAGTTGAGACAGGAGGCAGGGCAGCTGCTCCCGGCTCTTCCCAGCTCAGAGGAAATTTGTTTCAGCTCCAGCACAAAGTCAAAGACACCAGCACCACCAGTGTACACTGCATGCTCAAGAGTATGAATCTATGATTCTGTGAAAGTTACTTGTTTGAAGGCAGAGATTTGCCACAAGCTGCCACAGGAATGGCACATCCAACTCAGCCCATACCAGAGGCTGTCAGAAGAACACATACTAGTTCTACGATACAGAAGTGTCACCACGCAGTGGCCACTGGTAGGAAACTTTCTGGATCTCAGCATACTGCATAACCTCTGCACCTGATGAACTCTATGGAAAGCCTGGGGAATAACAAGGCATGCAGCTGGGTTAATTGCTGGATTCCACTGGGGAAACACCAGCGCTGATTTGCACTTTTGGGAAATCACAGCATCTGATTGGCTTTCTGCATGGAGGTTATCGGCTTTAAGCATTGCCAAGAGGCCCTTTCGACATTTTGTTTTAAGTTTCAGCATGTACCTCAAATTGCTATATAACTTCAGTGGATGCTTACTGAATAAAAGCAGAGCAAGTCAGAATGTTCTCATTTATCTATCTGAATGCAGCAACTGGTCCTATTTAGGGTTTTGAGGTCTGAAATGTATTTATGTTGCTATGTATATTCAGGAAATGCCCTCTGGAAAGGATCTCATTTATATAAAACAACATTTAAAAATTGGGACTATATTCCAAAAACATTGAAATAAATATTTCACCTTGAAAAAACTGGGTAACTCTGGAATGAAGGCTGTCTACACAGCTTTCATTTGCCAACAGTGAAACAGCCTTTAAACACTATTCAAAAGAACATCCCCACCTCACTTGGTTATGTGAGGCTGTGCTGAGTCTCAATTATGAGACAGGAGTACAGGAGATTGTTGAGTAAAGGATGCCTTTGCCCCAGCGTTGGAAACATCTCCACAACTCTAAACCTCACAACAAGAGACAAAAAGAAGGAAACGATCTGCCATATGGATCTGTGCAATCTCCAGCAGAAGTTGTTGCAGATGCATATTTTCCCTGGGATGCTGAGAGACCTGCTGCAAATGGGAAACTCTGGTAATTTGACCTTAATGGATTCAGGCTGTTACAAGGTTAGAGCTGAGGCATTCCATGTGAATAATCTGGATTCCCTGGAACATGCCAGTTATCACACTGCAGGCTTTTCTGGTGGAAGCATCAGAAAAATCTGCAGTTTTCGTTTGCAACTATTAACAAGCAAAATATTTTCAAGTGCATGATGAAAGTAAGCTCCCTCCAGCTGCCTTTTTTACTGTTTTATTTTCTGGAGTCCTCCACTTTTTACCAATTCCATCATGGATTTAGCTATTTGGGGGAGTGATCTAACCCACAGAATGCAAAAGATAACAACATAACTCACACTTGCATCTGCAAACCTTTTGACACCCAAGTCTGTTAAATTTCCCTACTCTTTCAAATAAAAGAAATTCTCCATCCTGTAATCACATACCTACCAACAGACACCTCTCCACGATACAAACTAACTGCTATAACTATCCAACTGCTGTATCTCAGATATTCCAGCTTCCACCTGTTCTTCAAACAGCATCCACGTAAAATACTACTACGCAGCCACATCGCTCACACTACGAGAAAAACAGCCAGAGTCACATCTCCAGAAAATGCACTGTATGCTTTGGAGGGCTAAACGAGTCTGAAACAGATGCCTTCTTCATCACAAAGTATTTTTAGCAGGTGAAACTGTGCAATTGTCTTAGCAGCAAATACTTGACAGTCTTATTTCATTTTTCCTAATGACCAGAGTTAAACGACTGCAGGCTTTAACAGTGCCGGCAAATTATCAAGACCCTCTACATTACATGGTCAATGGTCCTTTTAATAGAAAAAGCAATAATATACAGTTGTTTGTGCCAAATAAAACTCATTAGAAAGTATTAGTTTAAGGTAACAGTTCAGCAGCTATTAACAAGCACAAATTTCTACAGTTACTGCTTGTGACACTGTGATCCTAGCAAATCTGGTAGCAGAAAACCATTCCTTTTATTTTAGAAGATCTTGGGAGTGGGGGTGGGGGGAACAAAGGAAAGAAAAGTTAACAAAAACACTGTTTTGTAGCAAGAGTCGAAGTTTTTCAATAATCACCATTTTTTTCACTAGCATAACATTAGAATTGACTTTTTGTCTTGCTGACATAGCAACTAAGAAAGTTGTGTTGCATTGACCACATTGATTGCGAACAATGCAGCCATCAGTGGGACTTTGCACCATATATTTTCGATATTGACCTCCCATTCCTTTTTCCATGGCTCTATGGGTCTGCTATTGGATTTGGACTGCAGTGTAATAAACAGCTAAGGTTTAATTAATGGTAAATGAATACAAGACATAGGTTATGACTTTAACTAATTAGGGAATTGTTGAATTAAGTCTGCCTTGGAATGCAAGGCAGTACAATCAATATCCAATAAAAGGACTATGTATGTAATTTACCTGCAAATGTGTTTCCAATACCATCAAAGTGAGTTTAAATAAGTAAGATATATGAAAGGCTACTGGAAAAAGATTTCAAAAAGTTAACACTTTATGGCTTCAAAAAAGGTTTTTCTCCTTGCAGAAGGAATGTCATCTTGAAATATCCCCTCATAACACAGCTGGTGACACTGAGACACAGCTCTCCCTAAAGGACAGAGCAGACTCAAAACACTTTTCCTTGACAATGTAACATTAAGAAATACTACCTCTGCCTGTCTACAGAGTACAACACACACAAACCAGTACTCCCAGCATGAACCAACTAAGTTTAATGGCAAGCTCTTCTTAGGGTGTCTTGGTTCATCTTCCAGTACCACACATGCAGCAGCCTTTCAGCTTTAACCATGCTGCCTCCCTTCCCCCTCAGCTCTGGAGAAGCATTCCCAGGTACAAGAGGAGGTCACCACACAAGGGTCTGATCAACCCTGAGCAATCCCCGAGACTAATTCTATTGTATACATCAGCTCACACAGCCTGATTACTCATTCTGTAATCACTCCTTGGAAATAAAAAAAAAAAGAAACCTACCTACTCCCTTGTGGGCATCTACGCTGGTAAACTCTATTGTCCCATTATGGCCCTTCCTAGGATTTTCCTGATACTGTTTGTGGTTCCCATTGGGACAATATCTGTAGGAAAGTCCATAATCTGCAAGATAAACCTGGAAGACATGAACAGACAAGTGAATAATGCTTTTGTCCTTTGAAAGTATAACCTTTATAATTAAGTCTTAAGAAACTGATAGGTTAAGGACAGCCTTAGATCTAAATTTTATTAAACCAAATGGTGCCTCAGGATAAAATATGTACAGCTGGGGGCTATAACAGCTGCCCTCCCCATTTAAATCCTTTCACTACTATACTCTTATCTTATTTCAGAGTCAAGCAGAATTTCATTCCTAAACTCGCTCCTCTCCAGGTGGGCATCTAGATACCATAAACTTCAATATGCCTTTTATGTACCCTCACATTGCTTATGGGACCTCTTCCCCTCCTTACTTCAAGAAGCATAAACACACGCCTCCCTATTCAAATATTCCACCAGCTGAGACTGTGCAATTTCGTAACAGCAGTGCAAGTTAAAAGCCAGAGGAAGCAGGAGGCAGCAAGTTCCTCCCTCACCTCCAAGACTGGATACAGGCCTCCAGCACTGACAGTGGCCATGACGACAGGGCTGCTGGGAATTACTCTAACTGTAGTCTCATCTTTTTGAACATCATTGTCAGCAACATCGTACTGGCAAGAACTATTTAAACATAAAGTGTAAGAGAAAACAAAGCAAAACAAACCAACCACCCACCCCAACCCAGTAAATCACTCCTGAAAAAAGGCACAGAGCCAGACTTCACTCTTAAGTTACTCTGTAGCAAATCCTTGGAGCTAAATCAGTGCAAGAGAAAGAAATCTGGGGTCCCACTGTGTATACTACAGCAAGCTTATGCATTCTGCCACATTTACCTTTCCATCCTGGCACAGGTGTTTTGTTTTTTTTTTCAAGATGCTTCACTATAGCTACCACAGGGTAAAAACCCCACAGACATGAATGACATATCTAGGAGATGCACTTGCATATTCTTGGGACCTACCTGTGAAAATATTGACTTTAAACTAAAGTCTTGCTAACTTTTACAGTATTTGAAGCTGAAAAGTAAACAGCTCAGGAGACCTGAATTCTACTTTCTGTTCTTCTGCTCCCTGTCAAGACAAACCCAAATGTACCATCTGGCTCCTATGCCTCTATTTCTCTATTGGCCTAGTGCACGCAGTACCGCATCCATGTCAATTCTGGCACTCAAATAATTTAGATTAAGGGCACTAGTCCATTCTATGACGTTCAGATTAACATGTTCTACCCTCCAACAGGGGTGGACTTAATACATGCACATGGTCATTTACTGCAGCGCAGCTCACAAGCAGTAACTTGTTGAAAGCAGCTGGAATTGAATCACAATCTGTCCACCCCCCAATATCCCATAGGTTATTTTCTCACTCTGTCATTTCCACGCTCCCACCTGGCCTTTGCCCCTTCCATTGACCAGTTCTCACATTAGGTAATTGCTTTTTTTATAAATATCCAAGCATGGCACTTTCACTTAAAAAATAATAAAAATGTAACAGACTGCTATTATATTGCCAATGGAACTGATCTCTGGGGCAAAAGCTAAGCCATCTGAAGGCACATAGAGATCATTTTTACTAAATCATATTGTATTATAAAGAAAAACTTTTTCTTATTTGAACCTTAGTTTTGTTGCCTCTTTAGCCAAAAAACAGTTTATCCTATACAAGTCTAAAATAAACTTTTCTGGCACTCACTTGTAATTTAATTATGTTACTCCTGGTAGAGGAAAAACAAACAAGAAAAACCCTAAAGAAAACTTAATGCATTATTTTGTAGCACATTCTGTTGAACTACTGATTCCTGTTTGTGCTCCAGGCAGCTTCAAATCCTGGGATGACGGGTCTCTTGGTTTTACGGTTTCTGCTGCAGGATCTGTGCTTATTTGGAGCGTGTAAGCTCAGATGCAGCACTCACTTCCTGCAGGGTGATGGCTTTTAAGATTACTGATGATGTTTTTCACCTGACAGACTATACAAACTGTGATACAAGATTAAAGACCACAGACACATTTAGAAAATCTGGGACAAGGCATAAACGTTGTTGGGTTGACCGATTTGATTTCCTCCTGCATCTGTTCTCCAGAGTATTCCTGATGCTCTAGTACCTGTCCTAATTGAGCCCACAGTCAATGTGAGAACACTAAATTTAAACTACCCTAATACCAAGTTTTGAGTGTGCTGCATCTTTTGTGGACTGGGAAGGAGAGAGTAGGCTAGAAGGTGTATTCTTCTCAGGCTAAGTGGCACATTTTGGATTTCGCTTGACTACAGATTTCTGATATGTACAGTTGACCAGATACAACAAAAGGAAATACAGAGACAATTTAACCTTTAAAAATTCAAGCTATGCCTTATATTAATATGAGATTTTAGCTGTCAGGTGGTCTTTCAAACTATCTTAACAACAGGGTATCTAGAAAGTAGCCACAAGTATTTGCTAGTCAAACTTCAACTATGTAAGAAAATTTACCAGTTATCCTACAAATAAAACACAGGAACTGTCTGCTTTTAATCCATTTTTAAGCAACAAATCTGCTTGTAACACCTTGACTAGTAGTACCAGCAGAGAAGTTTTAAACTCTAGAAGTGAGAAGCAGTTTTAGGTTACCCTGCCTTAACTGATGGTGGCAAGACCTGGAAACCAAGCAGCAATTACTACTTAAAGCCGCCTGCATGCCATTGCAACAACATTTATGATTGCACCACAATTTGCTCCAGAAGCTGGTCATAGCATAAATGTTTGGCTTACTTCTAACTGAGCTATTTATCACTTCCAGAACTTTCACACAAGATGTTTTCCACAAACACACAACCAATGGTAGCTTCTCACGGCAAAACCTCTCGGCCTCCAACAAAAATTAATCCCCTTCAGCTTGTACAAAACCAGCACTGCACTGTTACAACCTTGCCACTACCATTATCAGAATGACTGCATTATTTTAAATTACCATTAATTTCATTTCATCAATTCTCATTATAACCCTTTCATCATTAAAAAGATATATAGTTCTTTATAGCTAGTTGTCATTTTTTGATAATTTAACACAACGTGTCCTTCCAAATTTGCTCAGAGCAGGGTGGGGAGGAGAAGTTAACAAATTTGTAGGTTGTTGGAGTTTTTTTAAGAGTCTGGAGGGGAAAGATTAGTACTAAATAATATTGAGAAAAACTGTCAGTATGTTTCATTATCATAAATATTTTTCATCTGCATGCTTTTTTTAGGAGCAACAAAAGAAAGCAGAACAAAATGAGAACAAAACACATGCAATGTAAGATAAACAAGACACATGAAATGACAAATAGTAACATAGATGACCATGGTGTAACAGTGACATAAGCCTAGAACAGCTGGGTTTAGCTCTGTTGATTTGTATGCTCCTTCCCCCATACTTATTTATTGTAACTCTTGCTTTTGTTCAAGTTTCTCTTTTTCACGCATCCCCGTCTGCACTAGACTCAGTAGTGCTTGGCATGGTCTGTTATGAATAGATTTTGTTATAGATTAGAAGCCAGATTTCTAAAGTCTTTGCATCTAATTCCATGCAAACATGAATGTGCCCTCTTATTCAAGCAAATAGCCACACAGGCAGAGATAATTATTTATGTACTCAAGCAGCCAGCCATAGATTCAGCAGTCCTCTTGTACTTATGTACGACTCCCTCATGCTGCTTTATATCTGAAGTGCTAAATACTTGCTAAACACATAAAATTCTTACAAATGGTATACATTATTACATATAACTGCACTGGCGTGGGAAGTCGTAAGCCTGGTACTTGGGATTCTCACAGTACTCTCTTTATCTTGAAGTAAACACAGAAGGAAATTTATTGCTGAAAGGATAAGAATACACCGATTTTCTTAGTATATTTTCTTTCCAGTGCTTCCATTACTAGGCTTATGTGCCGTAAATTACTAAGTAGATACCTACTAATAAGAGGCAGATTGGTTGCTGATAGCCAGAGTGCTGTCAACTTCAGCTGGACAGTGCACTACAACAAAGCTAAAGATTAAGTCCATCTTGGGACAGGAAGGCTGAAGTATAGTGGCTGGGACAGAAATAGCATCTTTCACAAAAAAAGAAACCAAGGAAAAAGGAGAGAAGGTTAAGGAGAGAGGAGAGGAGAATAAATCTTCTGTGACTTGTCAATGGCAAGTCCATATGCTGGAATCAATTGAA
This sequence comes from Chaetura pelagica, assembly GCF_000747805.2. Taxonomy (NCBI): domain Eukaryota; kingdom Metazoa; phylum Chordata; class Aves; order Apodiformes; family Apodidae; genus Chaetura; species Chaetura pelagica. Next base: position 448,703 of record NW_009952153.1, on the reverse strand, counting down.
CTCCAAGATATTTGGGGCCATTACTACAATAAGAAATTAAATAACTGTAAACAATTCCACCCAAAAGTAGCAGCAAGACTGACAAAAGAAAATTGGGGCCATCTGATTGTGAAAGTACATCTTAGTTCAGGGGTGTAGTCAGCATCCATGAGTTAAAATTCACCTGTTTCTATATGGTATCTCTGCATACTGTATTCTTCCTAAAAGCACAAGAAGGAGAACCAAAAAGGTTTTAATTTTTCTCAATTCACATGCTCTTTAGCAAATCAGTCATACTGGACTAAAGAGCAGGAATCCCAATGATATGCCTCACAAAGAAAAATGATTTTAAATTGGAATTGTTTTCATGTGTGTTCTCCCATATGATCAATGTGTGAGCTCTGTATCTTCTCTTCTGGTCCGCTGAAAACTGGTCTTAAAAGATAACATTTTGAAAAATTTTTGTATTCCTCTTTTTTCCTTTTTGGTTACAGCTATCTAGGATAATCAAGTCTGAGAGTTTTATTCTGTAACTATCATATCTAAGAAATGCTCAAAATCCAAATCAGAACTGAGGTGCAAATACAATTAACATTTACAGCTCAAAATTCAAATAGGCAACCTCTGGTAAAGCCTGCATGCCTGCCCACCTATTCCATAGGGGGAAAAAAAATACTAGAAGGTAATTGTTTTGAAGAGGCATTCTTCCAAACCTTATTTCATTTATTAAAAACTCTGATTTTAAGCTCTTGTCTGGTGACTGTTTGTCCCTTCTAATAGTATCACAATTTAAATGAGTTTAATGGATTTTAAATTATCTTTTAGAGTCTCTATCAATATTGCTTATTCTGCTTTATCGTACAGTTAATACTATGTACCGAATTACCTTCAACTTGCTGCAATACTGAGACAGTGCTTCACTTGTTCTGTAATTTATAGGTCTGATCACTTCATGCTTTCTTTCAGGCCTCTCTGAGATTCATGGGCTGTGTACTTCCCTCAGTCCATCACTCGTGTTCTGTCAGTCATTGTGCTGGGTCCATGTTCAGAAACATATTGACTAGAGAATTGATCTCTTGACCTGTAACTCACTGAATGGCCTCACTCCCTTCTACTGAATAGATCTGCAGCAAGCTGCTCTTTGAGGTCAGTTGATTCTGATCTTCTAACCATTTCTAAACATCATTTGGAGGTCACAGAGTGACAGGACCTTTACTTTATTTGTTTCTCTGCCTTGCCACAGAAGGTAGGGGATAGCAGTATGGATTTCCTATGTTCTTTCAAAAAGGGGACTATAATATTTACTGGCTGTGGTGTAAATTTACCAGGTTAATTTACAGAAGGGAGTGCAGCAGAAAAAGAGTCTAACATAGAAAAAAATATGGTTTTTTGGAACTGCAGGAAGTCAGTGGCGAATTCATCCATGATAGTACACATGAACAGCCACTAAATGAAAAAGGCAAAGTTGAGTACAAAGGTACACATGCTTCTTTGAACAGAAATTTCTATCTCTTCACTAAAACAGAATATGGAAATATGTTTTGAATATACATATCCTATTTTTAAAATATTAGATATGGGTTTATTTTAAAAATAAAACAAAACAGTTCATATTTATTTTCTCTTAAAATCCCAGACCACCAAGTGCAAGGACACACTAGCATAAAATGATTATCAAAAACTCACAACAGAAATGGTTAGCTCAGACAACTTTATTATGCTAACTCCCACTGAAGCTACAGGTCTCCCAGCTTGTATCCCTGAGTGAGTTTGACATTGGCTAGATGCTCTCACTCCCTACTTACGAGATTAGTTTGATCACTTCACCTCCCAGTTCCACTGTTTTCAAAAAACAAGAGCAAGGACATCCAGCTATACCCTATTTTAACAGAGATAGAGGGTGGGGAAAAACATTTCAGAGGCATTTGGAAGCAATTACAGTGTTTGACTTTCTATCTGAAGTGTCTAAGTTAGTACAAGATTGCAAAACTAAAATACAGCATCTCCAGTAACAGGTTGGAGGATAGAGGACAGAATATTCCATATTGTTGTCATATTTAGTCAGTGGTAATGCTCCACAGACCTTCCCAAAATACTGTTCTGGTAAATCCATAATACATTCAGCTCACCAACATGTTATAAAGACAGCTTGATTCATAGAAAAGGCTATCAAAACATCATGAAGTCTTACATGGGAACTGGACACATTTGGAACAGGAAGGATCAACTTCCATGGCAAAATTCTATGCAAATTAATGGCACATGCAAATAGCCAGGACATGACAAATGCAAAATCATGTGTGCAAGTACACATGCACAGTACTGATTACCTGAACCTATGTGAGGATATTGTCTAGTACTGCTCCTAACTCAGGTAAAGAACGTTTACAGACAACAGAGTCAACAATTCCAGGGGAATAATATTCAATTAATAATATTCAATTAAGTGGCACATGAAGATCCACCAATTTGAAACTTCTAGCTGTGGTTTGGAGAGATTATTGCTTCTTCTCACACCCCACAGAGCATACGTGTTTCGAGATACAGTGCAACCTGTATCTAGAAAATATTTTTTTATTTCACCAGAAACAGTCCCATGATGTCATCTGCCTGCTGTGTAAGCTCAGTAGTGTACACATTACCTTAAAATACATGTAGAAGTCATCATCACTGTCTACATGGCTCTAGACTTTGGTGAAACGAGCAGACCTGTGGCCACGTGTAGAATTTCTGAGCCCCGTAACTGGAAAGCTTATCTGAATAATATCTGAACAGCTCTAAGTTTTCTTAAGCATACTGAAATTAAAATTTAATTCATACCTTACAAATGCAAGCAAATATTATAAATTCTCCCCTGTTAGCTCTTCTGAATTAGACTGTGAACTTTATAAAGTGTTTTATAGAATTATTTTGGTAAAAAGAAATTTTACTGAAGAAAAATTCTACACAAAACCTCAGCAGTACGACACAGTGCATGTTGAGCTAGGAGCTACATAAATTGGTAAATCTATTGTTTTCTTTTATTTAATAAATATAACAAGTTCCATTTCCACCTAAAACCTCCGTCTACTAACTCACAACTACCTTATTTTTAATTTGTCAATGAATTTACTACTCATGAAAACAAAATACTAGTAGCAGAATCTTCATGCAGATAACACAAGAAACAAATCAGAGTACCACCTCACAATCTGGATGATTCAAAAGCAGTTGACCAAAGTCAGCTACATGTCTTAAAATATTATGATTACAGTAAATGGACATTTCCAAAATTATTCCAATGTGCAAAACAGCAGCATATCTTGCTGTCATACACAACAGCCAGACAAAAAGAGTCATTGAAGTTATGTTAATGGGATTGGGTAGCAGATCATTTTCCTCTAAATAGTCTCCTAGTTTGGATTCAGCAGGCTGGTAAGCACTATAAACTGAGATTATGTACTGGCTGCTACCACCGTCTAAAAACATGGCTGGTTTACCCAGTCACAACAGTTTTCAAACCATACATTTTAGGAAGCTGAAAAATTGAATTTGAATTAACCATTTAACTTGAGACTTGTAAAAAAGCTGCTCAATGGTTCAACCTCCAATGGCAGTGAGCAGTTTTGCAAGATCTGTTACTTAATCGCTGCAGTAGAAAAATTTAAAGAAAGGGAGAAGTATTGCTTACAGCTAATCACACTCAAGTGAAGTTAGAGATACACTTTTTTTCCTGAATTATTTTTTTCCAATAGAAAAGCACACTGAAATTTTATTAACAAAAAGAAAAGTCATCATAAGAGCATGTAGAGTATGACAGGATCAGAAAATTTGTTTCAAACTATTGCACCAAATCACTTCAAAACTAGTTTTAGGCTGTAGAGTATTAGAGAGCAACAATCTTAATCTTACTCACCCATTATATCCACAAGTTGGACATAAGTTAGTTAGCAGCATGGAAACACAATTCATGGCAATATTAGAACACTAGAACTCCACAAGAGTGAAAATGCATTGGGCCATATCCTTATCCTTGAACTCTACTAAACTGGCATAACCCAGAACAGCAACTAGGTCCTCTAGCTTACTCTCTTGATTAGATTACCAATCAGCAGAGTACAAAGGAAACAAAGCAGAATTTTGTCCTGCTTCTTCCTCAGATCTTAAACTTCACGGAGCCACTCTTGGATTTGTTGTCAGACTTTGTGAACATTCACACATAAACTTCTTTTAAAACACAAATTGTTAATGCAGAATATACATAACTTAAAACTCTATTAAACAGCTACCACTAGAATAGAAGTGTAGGTAAGTAAATATGCTTACCTCATGTGGATTGGTGTAGCCCAGAAGTAGATTTGCTGCTTTAATGTCACCATGAACATACTCATTTTCGTGTATATATTCCAAAGTATCCAGCTGGGAAAGGATGAGAAAACATCATCATCTCTACCCTGCTCCTAACCCTACAACCAAGTATTTCTTCACTTACACAGTGAAATTAAGGGCTACACAGACTGAGCTGACAAATTTGTTTTGAGTTAGAGCCCAAGGACTGCCCACTCTGCCTACAGGGTCTGTTCTCACCAGGCACACAGCTGACAGCAAATCAGAAACTTTGCCATGAGTAGCCCTGTCTAACTAACTACAGCTTACAAAGCACAAAACTAGTACTTTATAAATACTGGAGGAACAGTTAAGAAGACCAAGCTCTTAAAAAAAACATATTCAATCAGCCCTGAAAGTTTACAATATATTTGATCCTGCCAATTATTACCTGACCAGCATTTCATGTCACTCCCCTGCTATCATCATCCTTCTTCAGCAGCTTCCTGAGGTACAACAGCTCTAATTGCCATTAAAAAAAAGTTTGCACATGGCAACTGAGACACCGGACAATCAGACAACCTAATCCTGACTTTTGGAGACTACAAAGAGTGTTAAAATTGTCAATTTTGCAAGTACAAAGGCTTTCACATTGTTGGTGCTAGTGCTGTTGGTTATTACTAAGGTTAAAAGGAAACTTTGGAGGTGTCTCATCTAAACCCCCTGCTTCAAGCAGCATGAATGTAAGCTAGATCAGGTTGTATAAGCGATTGAATAGTCAAGCTTTAAAAGTCCCCAAGGATGGACATTTCACAGCCTCTGCAAAGTATGTTTCAGTGCTAAGACATTCTTTCTGCACAAATGTTGCCTTTATATTCAGAGGTTTTGCAACTTACAGTCATTGCCTCTACTCCATTTACTGGAACCTCCATTTAGTGACACCAGTACTTCACAACACAAACAGTATTACAAGGGAGTACATATAAAATCTACCTTTAGTGTGTGCCAGTCTACATTTGAGAGCAAAACTGGTATTTGTAGACTAGCCTAATCCTGGCCTGTACAATTAGCATTTTCAGCAAACACAATGAAAATTCTGCATTCAGACATGCAATTGTGAACTTTGACAAATATGGATGTCTAATAAAATACTCTTCAGACACTGGAAAAAAAAAATCAATACATGCTAAAGTATATGAGAACAGGCTTACATGTCTCAGTCTAGGCACACATTTTGAAGTGTATGCTCTATATTTTAACCTATTAGAAAAAATTCTGGCTTGAGCCCATCAACTTCTGGTTTGCATGAGTTCTTGATGCTCAACTTAATACTAACTTTATTTTAAAAACAGATGAAAAATAAGAAAATACATAGCATTTACACATTTAATTCTAAACTTAACAGCTATCTAAAGGAACTATATTCAGAAGATAATTTTCTAGTTGAATTCAGCAAGTTCAAGGGATAACAATTTCCTCTGTTTGTCTACATACCATTCGTGCCCCAAGCTGCAGAACAGTATCTTTCTTAAATCTGCTTCCACAATCTTCAAAGATTCTTTGAAGGTCTTCCCCCAGCCTCTCCATGACCATGAATCTATAGCTACCAGGAGAGATACAAAAGGGAGGAATCATTTAAGACTGCAAGTTTGCTTTGTTTTTGTTAAAAATGGATTTTCAGTCAATTTGAGGCTTAATTACAATTAATTTCATTACCTTTTTCCCTTGTACTCAGCCAAGCCTGATCCCCAAAACACTGGAATTCCTAAACATCTTATTTTTTTGAGATTCATCCATTTTCTTACTGTAATAATAATAAAAAGATACCATTATGTTGAAGGTAGCTAGAGAATGTCAGGTTTGGTGTTGGCTTTTTTTGTTGGATTTTGGTTTAGTTATCAAGACTTTGAATAAAACAATGAAACAAATAAGACTTATTTGACAGTTTGTGTAGCAAAGAATTAAAACTACAACTTAACTGTGAAGTCCTCTACATTCTCCAAAACAAGAAGTAGGTTTTATGTTTTAGCAATGTGATAATTTGTTCTCTTAGAAGGCACATAAGCAACTACCAACAGCTGAAAAAATAATCCCCTTAGAAGGTCTACTTTATTCAATACAGAGTGCTTCAAGCTATCAAAAGCACTTATGTCTACCAGCAGCCTAAGCATCTAAAGGCTTCAGGTCAGTTCCCATGAAAAAAAATCACATACATGCTTAAATGTCTGCAGAATCAAGTGCCTTGATTACTACTAAATCCTGTGATGATTACAGACACCCTTAGCTCTGCACATGGAAATAGTTACTAGAAACACGGTCACCAATTAGCCCGTGTAGTACCTCTGCTCTAAGGCTGGCCTCCCTCTGGAGTTCATTCATTATTGTGCACTCTGAATTGTGCACATATTAAATTTGGCACACTTCTGTTCTCCCTTCTGATCAGAAAGGAAAAAAGATGACATCCAAGTAGCAACTTGAAATTATTATAGCACCGACTAGGATTAATTCAGTGTATACAAAAAGAGTTGTCTATCAAGCTCTGAAGCAACAGTTCTTATCAGAAGTTGTTAAGCCCCAACTTCTCCTTAAAACTAACAGAATTGCAATGGATATATTACTTACTATGCTCTTGTTTTGCAGCCCTCTGGTAAAATTTCAGTTCAGTAAATAAGGGGCCATTTTCAAGATATTCCTGTTGAGAAATAAATAAACTCAGTATCCTAAAATGCAAGAGAAAGACAATAGTTTCTAAAGAAAAGTGTACAAGAAATTAAAAAAAAGCAAAATCCCCATTTGTTCCCACCTGCCACCTCCTACACCATCTGAAATGCAATTTTAATAAGTGGCGAAAAACAAAAGTTGTTTAGCAATGCCTTTTCATATACAACACAGACTCTTTCAGGAACTACTTAAGACACTATTTTCAGAAATATTCTAGACCAGGTGTGTTTAAGTCCATAGTCTGATTTTCTTTACTAAAGTGTTGAGGGCAGTAATCAAAGAGAGGAAAGAATCAAGTCAAGGAAATACTGTGTGTCATGGAAATGTCAAACATACCCTAAAGTAGGAAAAGTATATCAAGATATATTAAAAAAATAGGGGAAAAAAACCAAAAGCCACAAGCACACAATACAGATCCAATGCTGAAAATAAGGATAGATAATTAAGAGAGAGAGCTGCAGAAAAGTTCACGATTTAAAAAGGAGATGTACACATTACCACTTTAATTACATGCACTGCATCATCTTCTACAGGAGCATGAGTTTGAGGGGAAGCTGCAAAATGAGAAAGAGATAGGGATCAACAACAAAATATAATAGCAAATAAAGCATAGAGTGACCAAAAAATACAAAGATACTCAACATTTTGTCTGAATTCCTGCTTTTAAAGGTCAAAGTTTTTCAAAGTTCAAAGAAAAACAAACAAAATCAACACACACAAGTTTTAATCAAGAAGTATAAAAGCAATTTTAACCCACATTTTCAGAACTCTCTCCCTCAATGCTAATTAAGGAGTAAGCAGGATGTCCCCATTGCACCTTTGCACCACAATGAGGTATTCCTTTATAACAGGCTATGTTTAAGTTATTACAGTCAACTGAATAACCTCTATATTTGGTTGCTGTCAATCCACTGTCGTGACAAAGACACCACTTAAAAGTTATGACCTACATTACACCTCTAGACAGGATTGTCTGCTTTCCTCCATTACAAATTAATTTGGCCATAGAACCTTGATTTCTATTCTGACACTATTTAGACACTGGCCTAAGTTAGGGATAGCACAGCCACCACCTGCCTGAAGGAGAGATGAGGGATTGTGCCTCTTAGTGCAAGTAGAGATTTCAAAACAATAATTGACCACATGTGCCAATTACAGCCCAGGAGACAGAACCTCTCTGCACAGACAATGCAATCCTATTTTCTTCTGACCCTGAGAGAACTATCAGTTCTCTCTAATACTACTGAAGCTACATGGAGCTACACTGGGATTAAAATTTAATGAGACTAAATCATCTTTTAGAAATAACACTAAAAAAACCTAAAAAGAATACAGTTCCTAGGAAATAAGTGTCCCTTTCAAACTTCTTACAATGATCAAATACCAACAACAGTCCAGGTGTGAAACACTTCAACTATCAGCACACACAAAAAAAGACTACTTTTATCCGCATAATAAAAATCAAGTAAACTTTGATCTAATCAAACCATCCACACTTTTATTTTTTGATGGTCGGGACAAAGATATTTTTACAATGAACAGACTCCTTCAGCTGCCATCTTCCTTCAATTCTATTCAGCATCTGGGATGAATCTAGTAGCACACACACCCCAAACACCTGCAGGGTCCCCACTGCCTTCTGCTTGACACTTCCTTATGTGAATGCTTCTGTGCTAATAACACATTAAGATAAAATGAACATATCCTAAAACAGTAGCTCTGGAAGGTATGAATATGCATAGACTCAGAGAAGTAGCATTCACATTCAGAATACAATTTAAAACTATCATACTAAGAAGGAATTTTTTGTAAACTTTGTTCTTTCCTTATTATTGTACTGAACTGGGAATTAAGACACATGTGTTCAAGTCTTCGTCTTTCTTTGCCACATGTAAATTCTGTTAATAGCTGAAGACATCAGTTTAAATGAACACATCCCATTTGTTTTCATTGTATTCAACAATATCAAAATACCCGAACAGAATTAGATGAGCTCCCTGACATAGAAAAGAACTTGTGTCTAAAAGAATGTATTTTAATACCAACTTACTTAACAGAGGTTTGATGGGTATAGAGAAGTATCAAATTTAAATTTATTTGAAAGAGTCTGATCTAACTTCCCTGCGGACATCTTGACATTTTATACAGAGAGGCCTCATTCATGGTAATCTGGAACAGACAGTAACAGCTGTCAGGGTAATGAAGAAGAGCAATTAACACAAGGTAGCCCAGCAAAAGGGCCTAACCCCCATGGTTCTTACACGGTGCCGCTGAGGACGCTTGTTGAAGTTACACTGAAAAAACATCCTGAAGAAAATAAAACCAAAACTAACTGGCAATCATTACAATGTGAAAAGGGAAAAGAGTCAGACAAAGCTCAAAAAGATACAGGAACAGATGCTCCACAAAATCAGTAACATGACATGCAAATCTACAAAAGGAGAAATGGTGTTATTGATTTTACTGTACATACATGAAACAAGGCATAACAGTTACAGTGAGTAATACTCTCAACTTCTTACACAGATAATGCTTAGATGATAATCGCATACATACCGATAAGCCGAAGTTCCATATGTACCTTTAGTTACATCCTTTTAATTAACCATTCATACACCAGTCAGCAATATTTTAACTGCAGCTTAGAAATCAGACAGACTATTTTTTGTTCATAAATATACGTAAATGGTTTTTAAAAAATTGTCTCATTACTATGTATAGTTACTTAACAGACTGGAAAGGCTCCCAAGGTTTAACAAACAGTCTGATTACATACCTCATAGACCACCACCACATACTCTCCTGCGAGTTTAGCTCATAGTTAATTACTGTATACTTGTAATTAGCCATGTGCTAGCCTCGTTCTGTGTGGTAGCACATGGCTATTTATAATATTACAATCAGTTAAATGCTAGACTGCAGGACAGTAAGCAGAGACCCTGCAGGAGAGCAATGCTGATAGGCAGGAGGTCTCTGATGGCATATAAGTACACACATAGCATACCAGGAGCACTATATGGCAAAATTATGTTTGCAAAGGATGTCTTAAAATAGCATAACAAGTGTGAGAGTTCCCAATTTACAGTTTATGTTGCTTTTATCAACTAGAAATGTACAATCTCCTTATATTGGGGGGGGAGGGGATACTGATGTATGCACACAATCAAAACCATTGTCTGCATAATTGTTAACTGGGAACACTGCACAAGATTAAGCTGTGTAGGGGGCTGTGGCTGTTTCCATCTTGTGCCAAGATAAGTCTCACACAACATTTGTAAAGGGCAAAGGGCACAGCTCTATTTTCCTGTCTTCCCCTTCATCCCACAATCACAGCTAGTATGCCAGTGAAAAACACAGGAATTTAAAACACACTCTGAAATAAAGCAGTGCAGTAAGAGTCACATTCTCTGCCATCATTTCCAATGGTTGTGCCTACACAGCACAGCAAATAACTTACCTCAAATTAATCCACGTCCAGAATTCCCCAGTTTCACCCAGGCACAGCAGTTACGGTCTTATCATCCACTTTAATCGTGAAATTCATCCGTTTTGTTGCTGAGTGCCACAGCCTTAATTAATGTAGCTTTCTAAATGTTAATATGACATGGTAACAAAAGAGTGTTTCTGGATGAATTGCCGTTTCCTACAACCACACAGCACAATTGCATGCAGTCTGACAAAGAAACGTGCCAATTCTATTTGCCAGTTCAAACGTGCTTGTTGTAGTTTTAGCAGTTAATTTGTGGCAGTCACATTTGGAATATGGTGAAATATTTTCAATGGCTCTCACAGAACCAGTTTTGTTGACAAAGTTTACACAGTGGAAAAGAAAACAGCAATGATTTGGCAGTTTGAAATAACATCCCTGCTCCTGTCCTCAGCTGGTGTCTTTGCCACTGCTGGATATTTTGAGGATGTATTTGTTTGGGAAACAAATAAAATAATTCTCAGAAGTTCTTGGGTTGCTAGGATTTTATTTTTGCTTTGTTTCATTGGTTAAATAATCCTGACGAGTGATATTTTTGGCTTCTTTTTTTGCAAAAATAAAAACTCAGAAGTACCACACTTTGCAACACTGGAACGCACACTTCGCAGCTGGAAAAATTCTGACCCCATTTAAGACAAGCTAAGAGCTGTTAAACTCAATGGCTAACAAAAAATAGGGGCAAGTGTTGCTCAGAGCATATAACAACAAAAAGTAATCCAAGTTGCAGGAATATCATTATTAAAACCAAAATATAAACAAATAAATAAGAAGTAGCAGCTGCTATTTAACACACTATTTCAAGTATTTCCTACATATGGAGGGTACTAAGGCAAATATATAAAGAACAAAGCACATCACTTCCCCTCGCTTCCCCCCTCCTTTGCAATATTCAGTATTTCCCCAGAACTGAAACATTCAGTGCTTGAAGGGTGTTTACAGTCCATACTGTTACGCTAAAGATGCATCATCATTTCCTAGACAAACTCCTTTTCTGAGCATTGTTTATGAATACATTTTTTTTTCTCAATTATTAGTCTTCTAGGTAGCTCTATGAATGCAGAGTTTTATTATACAAATTACACATACATAGCCCTCTGTACTGTGCTTATGAAACCATTTTCTACAAGACCACTAAACTGGTTTTGGTTGAAAATTGTGCTCAACTGCTAAACTGTTTTGCAGATAACTGCAAATGCCTCCTAGTCATGAACATTCCATATTAGTAGAAAATTTCACATTTCTTACTTATCTTTATATGAAGCCTTAATCTTGATTCACTAGAGCCAAAGTTTTGTATTCCACAGCAATGGAAGCCACTGTTTGACTTTCAAAGTTAATTACTCTAAGCTAGAATAGGTATGACACATCCTTTAACCCCAGGCAGAAAAGCTATGCATGGTCTGCTCTTACAGCACACTCAGATGGGAGTCCAGGCCTCTAATATTTAAAACTTGATGCACAAACTGTTTTCTGGCAAGATTCTGCTCCAGCCCATCTGCTAGTCTGACACAGTGCCCACTGAGAAGATACTATGCCAGTTTCAGTGGGGTACAGGTGCCAAAGACGGCTGAAGGGAGTGCCCTCCATAAGGCAACAGGTGCCCTATCTTTCAGCCAAAGCTCTTCCTGTTACCGTATAATGCTGCTGAGAAACAACATTCCCCACCTTAAAAAAAATAAATATTCAAACCTGGTCTTATGACTTCCTAGTCTTACTTTCCACACCAAGGTCTCGATCCCTGACCAGAAGTCTCACCCAGCGGACTTACAAAGAGTAAGACAACGGCTCCCCAATCACAAGTCTGTACATATGGAAAAAAAAAACCCAAACCTAACATATTTTGTGGCAGAACACTTAAGTGTTATAGTAATGATCTCTGCAGACTTTGTAGGAGACTTTAGACTACTGTCTAAAAATGAATTATACTTTAAAAGTTAAGGCTTCTAGCCTACAGAGGACCAAAAAAAGAAGGGGGAAGATTCAACAGTAAGCAGTCACTCGTCAAGGCAGGGAGTATTTCCTCTTCAACATAATGAGCAGGCTGATGCCGTACCTTGTGGTCAGCCCTGAGTAACCATCAAGAAGCAAAATCAGGATAATCTATGTTTTAGTTTGCCTACAGACAGGGTGAAAAATTTGGTAATCTGCTTGCTATTTCTATATTTCTACAGTTTAATATTAGCAACTAGATTGAAAGATTCTTTCCTCAAGTCTTGTTTGTCTGCAAATGAATTTATTTTCACACTAAGGTTTACACCTGCAGGTACAATGAGACCTTTGCTGAAATGCATTTTAACATCAGAAAGGTAAGAAAAATCCATTCCTAACCAGACACTTACTTGCTAGTGCCATTAATGACAGGGTTTTGCTATTAATGTTCTTCTTGCCATTAAGTTTATAAAAAATCATGCTGAACATACACCTTTCAGTATCATTTTTACTACATTTTTGATTTGTTTGCTGCACTGTAGTAAGTATTTTCAGTGAAGTTAATTGAAGGAATTGTTGAAATACTTCATTTCTTTATAACCAAGTGCTAAAGCCAGCTAATGCAAACTAAGGAATTAACAGTATGACAATGACAGAATGCACTTCCATCAACGCCTCTCTTCCCTGATACAGGTACACCCCTGCTATACAAATTATCCATGGAAATGACTCTTTCTGAAATAGAAACAAGCTTTCTTTCATACCTCAGCCCAATTCCCAGAACACCAGTCCTCAGAATATCAACATCAGAGTGTACTACGCTCCAAGCTTAAAAGCATAGAAGGCCACAACCACACCTCTTCTGTACCTCCACCAGCAGCAGAGCTCCCTGTGTTGCTAGTATTAAAAGACAGTATGCACCCATTTAATCACTGTTTACTGCTCAAGATATTCATTCTTCACTGCCTCTTGGAAAACAGGAGGCAAAAAAGGAAGAATAGTGTGCTGGCTATACTGGTAACAGATCTACCAGCAGGGCAGAATTATCACCGATTATAGCTTTATCAATATGTACTTTCCTGAGCTTCCCACATTGTAACAATACATGCAAAAAACCAGCAATAAATACCTGCTGCAAAGCCAGCTACGAAAAATGGTTTCAAAACTCCTAGTTTTCACCTATCACACAATTCCATTACAATATACAGATGTAACACAATTAAAATATATTTACAACATAACAAGTTCTAATGTAAAAGACACTAACATGCATGTGTATATACAAATTTCTACAAAAATAAGTATTTTGCAGAACCATTGGTTTCCACAAGAAAGAAGCCTGCAAGCAGATAGTGCTGCATACAGCAGATTTCACTGTGACAGTGGAATCTTAACAAAACATTGTGTGACCTTTCTGCTTTTAAATTTTCAGCCTAAATTGTGCATTAATAGAGTGCTTGCAGCAGGACAAGAGAATGATTTATTATAAAGAGTGGTGTTAATTACTGACTGTGATCAGGAAGATAAATGAGAAAATGTGAGGCTCTCAGTAGCACCCTCCTCAACTCTTGCTTACTTTCCCAGTGTACTGCCACTGTTCTCCACAGGGCTACAAACTAGCTGTGACACCACCAATGTCACAGTCTTCTGCAGTTCTCTCCATTCTGCTCCCCCTTAGCAAAGGGATAGCAGTTCTCTGCCTGAGGTGCCTGACAGCAAATCAGCACCAGAAAGAAAAAGAAAACCAAACTTCTAACATACAGCATTACAGTTAATACCAGCTTATGATCTATACTGCTCTTGCTACAACAAAAGCAGTGTTTGAGAGAACATCTCTAGATGACTTCTGTTGCTTCTGGCAGCAGAAAAAGCTTTCCTCTTCAGAAGCACTCGGAGTAATCAGTATTTGTGAGCCTTCTGCTGCTGGATTTGCTCTGGTTGAGATAAAAATGCAACGGGAATCCAAGGTAAGGAACAAGTCAACAAAGAAATAGATAAGATAGCAAAGACAGGTAAGAGAAAATAATTAGAAAACTGGGGACAACATTTCTGAGGCAGGACAGAATTTGCAGTTAGCTGTAACCTTCATGTACATAATTAGAAGTTTAGAAGCCCTGCACCTGAAGAGATTATTTGCATTCTAGGGCTCAGGGTCAGGAAATGGCTTTCAGCAGCTTTGATTCTAGTGAACAGAACCTCCCACAGAATGCATCCCTTCTAAATATATTTTGCAGAGATACTGTAAAATTTCTTAAGAACATTGTGATAGATTAATGGAGTATGGAGTACCCTTAATGGCAAATTAAGCTATAACAATGCACATCAAAATCTTTACACTGCTACTGTAAAAATACTTATTAAAAGATATAGCTGACAAAGTTAACCTTTGCTTTTATAAAAGGGCTGTGCTGTTCGTAGCTGGCAGGCAGACAAATCTGTCTCCACTCTCCTGTCTTGCCCACCTCTCTACAGCTCTTTCTGGGTTAGCTTCTCACTGAAAGTTCAGTGGTCCTCTCACATCTTGCTGTATACGCAGTAAAAACTAGTCTGAACAGCACAGAGAAAGAAGGTGCCTCTCAGTATTAAGCATCTATATCTTACTTGCAAAGGTGCATTATCTACTTCACTCCTCTTGATTCTCAAACACAGCTGAACTCTTTGTAGGATCAAGTCCTAAAAAAGCTACAGAATTGTAGGATGAGCTACAAGAGGAACTAAGCCTTCAGTTCAGTGCTACATGTAACATTCCCTACCCCTTCTGAAATAAGAGATTAAATGAACATAAATACCATTATAAAAGTGGTACCTGTATTTCTTCAGCCATGCTGTCACTTATAAAAAAACCACAAGAGTAACACCAAGGGCCCCAACCATATTCTCATTCCCAGCTAATCCACTGACTGCTTTCCACCTCAGTTCAGTATGAGTCAAACTGCAAAAACACCGTGATACATGGAATCACCTCAGTGGTCTGTGTGAGCAGGCAGAAAATGAATAAAATCTGCATGGAACTGACTGAATTCCATGTGCTTTACCACTCACAAGGTCCAGTGTGATTTGACTGTAACAGCAAATGACAGAGCTATATTCTGAGTTTTTCAAGCACACTTTAGGAACAGTTGTGGGGTTTTTTTTGTTGTTGTGTTTTTTTTTCTTGCGCATAGCAAACTACACCCACTTCCACCAGAAGAAATGAAACTAGAAACTCTACTAGAGGAACCCATCAGATGCACTCCTAACTCATAACAGCAGAACAAGAATTCAAAGCAGTCCCTTCAGACAGTCTCAAGCCATTCACTTGGAGAAGAAATTCAGCACAGCAGAGCACACCAAACCTAGTTCAAAGTAAAACAGCTTAAATACAGTAGATGTTAGGCCATAGCTACCAGTCCTGTCATTTACTCATTCACTTCTGTTACACCAAACTACTTGCAAACATATATACTTAGTTTCTCCAGGTTTTTCAGTAACCATGTTTACTTCACAGAAAAGCAGCAGCAGTGGTATTTAGGTTGTTACTGAAATCTTTTTGCTTCATTTACACGGGCATTCAGAAAACAAAATGCACCTTCTTCTTTTTCTAAGAGCCAATTTATGACTTCCCTCCAGCCTTGAAAGCTCCTTCACAAAAACCTGAAGTCTAGATGCAACTTATGCCATAGAATATGGTTTGGGTTGGAAAGGACCTTACAGATCTTCTAGTTTCAAGCCCCCTACATGGGCAGAGTCACCTCCTACTAGACCAGGTTGCTCAGAGCCCCATCCAACCTAGCCTTGAACACTTCCAGGGATTACGCACCCATAACCTCCCTGGGCACCCTGTTCCAGTGTTTCACCACCCTCACACTAAACAAGTTCTTCCTAATGTCTAACCTAAACCTACTCTCTTCCAGTTTAAAGCTATTCCCCCTTGTCCTATCACTACATCCCCTCATAAAAAGTTGCTTTCCAGCTTTCCTGTAGGTCCCCTTTAGGTACTGTAAGGCTGCTATAAGGTTTCCCCAGAGCCTTCTCTTCTCCAGGCTGAACCAACCCCCAACTATCTCAGCCTGTCTCCATAGAAGAGGTGCTTCAGATGGTACAAGTAAAATTGTCCACCCTCCTGAAGTTTATAGCCACAGAATAATAGCTAGAACGGTACAACTGGACAACCACTTTAGAGAAGCAACATCTGACCACATATAGGACTGTCACACCATGAAATAAAACACCAATCTTCAGCTGCCATTCAGTTCTTTGTGATTAACCATAATGGACAGGAGAAGGAAAAAAAGAGGGAGAAGAACACTTCAGTGCAATATAAAATGTTCCTGAACAGCTGAAAGCAGACAAGCACCATGAGATAGCCAGACAGATGTAACAAAGATCACAGTAAATCTGTCATCAGGAGACCAGTGGCACCCGAGTGTTACATTTATGACTGCAAATTACAAAAAGAGCAAGCACACTAACCCTTCTGTAGAAAACACAAACATCTTCTCTCTACAGTAGGTGTCTGATGCTACAATTTGACACTGATGGACAACACCTTCACCTCCATGAAACCACAGCAAATCTAGCACGGAAAGGAGTCTCTGCGTGCAGAACATCAGCTACTAAAGACAAAAGAACTGAGAAGGCACCTGACATATGATGTCTGCTCTAATCAACACGTGTTTCATTATAAAAATCTGGAAATCACACTAAGTAGAAAGCTCATGCTGCAGAACAGTGTATCTATTAAGATTATTTTCTGACAAATCACCCAATGTGAAGTTGAAGGAAACATCATTAAGAGATCAGTAAAAAACAAACAAACAAAAAAGAGCCAACCAAGACTGGGAAACTAGCAAAACTGTATTTTCCATGGCAGAAATGCACAAAAAGGAAAAGCTTAAAATATTAAGGTATAGCTGATTCATGGATAAAGGAAAATCAGTTTATGCATATGACTGACTTGCTTATGAAGTTTTAAACATTAATATTCCAAATACAGAGTTAACAAACCTCTAACATAAAAAGATCATGTTTGGCTCCAGGGACGATATACTCAACTGCTTCTAGATAATTCTTCACTGCCGACTTAATACAAGCTCAATTTGGTCCCTGTCAGTCACTGTGGACTAGTTTGCCTGTATACATTTGCAGTGCAAAAAAACCCAAACGAAACAAACTCATAGCATTGCTTGAAAACAGGATTTGCTCTTTTTATAGAGACCAGCAATAGTAACATAAATTATATAATCTTCAGTCATCTGGAATGCTTCACAGACTGCCTTTCAAAACCATGCCTTCCTTACAAAACACAGACTTAGTGAAATGCAGCAGCTTCTTCTGAAGAAAAGACAGAAATATATGTAGACTACAGGAAATAAAGAATGGCATTTCCACGTTTGATGAAGGATTTTAACTCATAGGCAACATCCATCTAATTATTGTTACTGTTATATTTTCTCAGATGAAAATTGATTTAGTCTTGGCCAGTAGACAACATTTCCAATAACAGGAAACCCAGAGCATTCCTGGCATAAGAGCGTTCCATGTCTAAGACTGGCATAAGCCCAAAGTGGCTCACGAAAGCAACACCACTTATTTGAAGAGCACTGTGTGCTCTTCAGTAGTGTTTGACAGCAGCAGTAGCACCTTGCCTACCGTTCACAAGCTCCCCAGAAAAAAGTGCACTACACGAGGAGCCAGCAACCTGGTCTGGCTGGCCCCTGGAGAACGCTGCAACATGAGCAACTCCTCTGAACCAGGACACACAACAGCGTCCTGAGACAGTCAGAAAACCACACTCCAACAGAGATAACCAACAGCACGAAAACACAAGTAATTTTTTTAAAACCCATTCTGTCTCATTCATGTATGGAACATACAAAGAAATGTACAAGTCCCCTTCCGAATTACCACAGGCATTTTACCTAAATAGATCAAGCCAAATCCTCCCTGGCCGATCTGACTGCCCAGCCGCCAGACTTTTCCTTCGGTGTCTTTCAGGATCATGTCTCTCGGGAGAGGAACCGGCAGCTTGCCTCTGCCGCGCTCCTTCGGCGGCATCGCACCTGGAGGGGGAGGAAACGTTAAAGAAGCTGACTCGCATCAAAACAAACATCCTTTGACGTCCCCCGCCCGAGAGGCACCGAGCAGCGGGCGCGGCCTCCCCTGCCTCCGGGCCTTGCAGTTGAGCGGCCGCGGGGCAGCCGGCCCAGGGGCAGCGGCCTCCCTGGCAGCGGCCGCGGGACGGGGACACTCACCCGGCCCACGCTCGGCCTCC
>NW_009952153.1:427266-428952 GCF_000747805.2 Chaetura pelagica | reverse complement strand
TCCCCGCGGGCGGCACGTCCCGCCGAGACGGGCGGGAGGGGACGTGGCGAATCTGGGCGGCCGCCTGCCTCCCCTCGGGTCTCGGGCACTTCGGTTCTCCCGCTTTTTAAACTGCGTGTCGCAACTGAGGGACTTGTGCTGCTGTCGCCCGCGGAGCGCTTTGGCGCAGACAGAAGCGGGTAGTTCCGCAGGCTGCTCCTGAGGTAAAAAGCATCTTCACTCACAGGGGCTTCAGGGTGCAGCAGAGACCTCGGGAGCTGCGATGCACTCTGCGCTCAGCTGTCACAGTGCCAGCCCTCAGTTAGGCCGCTCTGACGGCAGGGCTTTCCTGTCCGGATCACCTCTGGGCACAGGAAAGCAGGTACTCACAGTAAGCCAGCGTGCAGCAGCTCTTGTACTCGCCCTGGGCGAAAACATGGGGACTCGCACAGCCTGGGGTATCGGGGGCTGCCAGCAGCCCCACAGTGCAGCAGGAGGAAGCCGAAGGTCAGAGATCAGATGCAGCTGACCCAAGGGTGTGGATCAGCCCCATCACCATCATCAGCTTGTGAGTAGATTCTAAATGACACAATGAAGTGTCGGGGCTTTTTATTCCCTGAACTTATAGGGCATACATCTGGTAACAAGCTGCCATCCTGTGGGAGCTTGGCTTTGCTAGTAGAGTCCACAACACCCTGTCAGCTCACTGCACCTTGGTAGAGCTCACTGGGGACCACTGCATCTTTCAAGTGATAACTATAAGTCCTTTTTTTAAAAAAACAACCAACAACAATGAAAAAAAAACCACACCCTTCAATAATCAAAATACAGAACACAGAGAAGCTATGTAATCTGTACACCAACTGAAAAGTTTCAGTAGTAAAAACAGATTATGACTGCAAAGTGTATATTACCATTAGTAGATCAGACCTTAAGGTTATAACCCCTTTCATTCAATCTTGCAGACTTTGTGGTATTACCATTACTGCCAGGATCACCTAAAGAATTGCCAGTAAAAAGCTCAGCTGTAAAGCAAAGAAATTCAAGTTTGCCATAAAACTTTGCAGTGCTTCCCCTGTTTACAAGAGCTGTCAAAACAGACTGCAGGAAGCTGTTGCTGGGGTTGGTTAGTTTGTGTTTTTTTTTTAAAAAGCAAACAATCACAGCTTCCCAGTGCTGCATCTAAGAAACCATTAGTGCTCAACTGGGGAGGGCTAACTACCTTTATTCATGGAGACCATTTATTTAGGCAGTGTTCTCTGAGTATGTCACTTGGCATGAGAGCCACCATTCTGCAACGGGTGAATGGGGTGTTTTTTGGAAGAAAGTTGTCTTCAAATAGTTGCCTAGGAATCAGAGAACCAGCCTTTCAAGGAAAAAGGTTTCTTGCTCAACATCTGCAAAGAGGTATTGATCTGGTTAGAATCGAAATGAAAGCATGTATTAAGAAGGTTTGCTGCTCCCAATCTACATTTTTTTAGCCCAAAAAAGTAAAAAGTCAGGATTAAGGAAGTGAAACAAATCAGATGAGGTTTGCTCCTGTCTTCTAAACATTTAGCAAATACCAATAACAGCATTAGCTGGCTGATAGACAACTACATTTTAATATAGTTCAAGAATATTTTTTTAATAGAAACAACAAATCCCTATAACAAAACACTCAAAATTTTAAAGATTACGTGGTAAAAAAGCCTGATTAACAATGAA
>NW_009952153.1:402343-427233 GCF_000747805.2 Chaetura pelagica | reverse complement strand
GTTTTAAATTTATATTTAAATACTCAAGAACAGGAGATTACTTCCTTTTTGTTCCCATGAAAACACTGAGAATCCTCTATCATCAGGAAGTCAGTGGAATACATTCATTTAATCTAAGGCTTGGGTTCAATGCAAAACTTTACAGTTCAGAGCTTATTTAGTGTTTCTATTCATGAACAACAATAAAATCACAAAACCAAAACAAGCTTATGCAGTTCTGAGGAATAATGAAGTAATCAGAAAAGACTTTTAAAAATAGTAGTTGTAAGCTAAAAATGAGACTAAATGTAGAAATAGGTACACAAGTGTCTATTTCATTGTTAATAAAAAACAGCATATGCAATGTGTTACAGTTTTTGAAAACTTGGATCAGGCTCTGTAACATCTGTTGGACTCATACAACACAAGATACCTACATAGATAGGTGAGGTTTAAGGTCTTCTGGTTTCTAAATGAAAGTTCTCGTACTACTGAAAGACATGAAACTGCAAGTTTACAGCTTCAACTCCATGCAAATGGAAGAGTACCTAAAAGTTTTAGCTATCCTTAGTATCATGCAGCTCTGTTATAACTTTTACAGTGTAACTTTATCCTGTAGTATAACAAAGTTTAATATACATATCCTACAAGTCACAAAAAGCTAGTTCTAAGGAAAAAGTTGTGGGTTGTTTTGGTTTTCTTTTCATTTATTTTAAAGAGAGACTGCACATAGGGTTAAAAATTTTGAAGATGTTCTCATTCATGAGAAGAGTTAAAAAGCAGAAAATCCAAATGCAGAGAAGTGTAAGAGAAACTAATAAAACTGCCCAGACCAAAAAAATATTTTCTAAAAAGAGAAGTTTTCTGCACATACCAGGCTACTACTGAAGGAGGAATTTGTCACTTAAATTCAAAAGCTTATTCATAAACAACCATAACTACTATACACACTAAAAAACATATACAAGTATCATTAGCAAACTTTTCACACAATTCTGTTTTAGACAGCATAAAACAACAACAACAAAAAAGTAATGCCTTATTTAAAAAAAAATAATCAACAAAATCAAAGACTTTACCAAAGAGAAACTCTTGATGTTAGGGTCTTTTGCCCTATAAATAGCACATCCCTGTGGCTTGGAGGTGGGACTAAGGAAACCTCTCTTCCTGTTGAGCTCAATTGGAGAAAAGGCTGTTTTTTTTTTTTCTTGCCTTTTTTTTTTTTTCCTTCTTTTTCTTCTATCATAAGCCAATTAGCAACCCTCTCAAGAAACATGAGCTTCATTTAGTCAGGCTAAAGCCTCCATTGCATCTTCGCAGTTGCTTCAAATTAGCAGTTTGGGGATGTGATATAAAGTGTGAATGGCCAAAATAATAAGAGATACAAGAGTCATGCTTTTTTATTGTTATTATTGTTTTGTTGTTGGGGTTTTTTTTGGTGGTGCTGCTAGTTTTTTTGTTGCATTTTTTGTTTATTTTTTTTCAGGAAAACCTAATTTTGAAGGAAATAATTTTCCATCAAGATGATACAGCCAGCATTACTGCCAAATTCAAGAATTCGTATTGAAGAAAGGTGTGTATGCTAATAGGAGCAAAAATATGCAAATCTGCCAGCATACAACTGAAAATGCTAGCAAATTACTGTTATTTTCTTTACTTATGACACATTGCTGCAAATAGATGAGGGCCACAGGTTCCTGTCATGAAGAATCTATCACTCATGCAGCTCAGGTGGGCATTTGCTTATTATTCAGTTATATAGTAGAAGTGGTGGAAGAAATTCTCTTTGGATGTTTGGGGCTCCTGGTATTTTCTGGGTTTTAGTCATTTGTTTTGCTTGGTATATGCTCATGCATGAAACATGAGGACACCTGAATACAGGTATGATTGCTGTCATGTTATTGAAAAAGAAAATGGTGGTGTATACTTTTTGTGTTATTCTGTGTTTATTGTTAACACCCTGGGCTGGCTCTTCTGTGAGGTAACTGCAGTTACCATTGGAAGCTTTATCCTGAGCTGTGGCTCAGAAGCAGCATCCTACTCCTAATCTTTTCAGAGTAAGTTCTAGTGGGTGACAGATAGCTATCTATACTGAGTTGTCATAGGTTGCCTTTTAGAAATGTGGTGAGATTCTCAGAGAGTGAGTAATGTCTTTAAGTATTTAGTAATACAGCAAACTAGTTTTATCTCTGTGCTGAGGCTCTATTTGTTTCTGTCTTTGTTTTAAAGCACTGTACATTAAATTTTAGATCTATTTTCCATTTATTTCATTCCTGATTTTCCTCTCCTTGCTCAAACCTAAGCTGATGTTTAAGTTATATCAGGCAGTTTTATGAAATCCTGCAGTATCAAATACACAAAGCCCCCTGAATTTGCTACAGTAGGTGAACAACTTTTAACTTCTCTCATTGTTGCATTGTGATGCTTTTGTGTTATTTAACATTGACATTTTAGCACTTTCACATTTAATTCCCCCACTCCACTTCAGGTCTTTTTGTTGCTTAAAATATCATGGCTAAATTTACACTGGAGATGTAACATCTCTGTATTAAGGCTATTGACAACAAGGCATCAAGTTTCATACTGCTTCCCAGTTTCTGCCGAGAAATCTATTCATGTTCATGCATCTGTGCAGAGTCCTGTGTGCTTGCTATGCTTGTTCAGTTGTCACTGTGCTTGCTGCCAGTTTCCTAGAACTTTTGAAGTAATTACTTTTTGTGGTATCAAGGGATCTCCAACATCCAGGGGGTATGTTGCTCAACTCAGTCATTGTCTTGGTGCATTGACACCCATTTTAAAGACTCTTGACTCTATTTTGTGTGACTGGCCCCATGATTGAGATCACATAATTACAATAATTAGGAAGCTCACCTCAGGATATTATCAGAGCAACCCACCCAAACCTAAGTCCATATGGTTTGAAATAGCTAATGAGTCAGTTAATGTGCTATGTCCAGGAGTAATGGACATTCAATATGGATGGCATGAAGACATAATTTACCAACTTCCTGACTGATTAAGGTTTTTCATGTAGGTAGTTCCTTTATTTTGTATCTCACAATAAGTTCAATGTATTAAAGCCTTTTATGCGTTAGAGCAGAAGAAAACAGCTGAGACTTCTAAAAGGCAGGCAAGAAATTAATCCTGTCTGTAAAGCAACTAGAAAAAAATTGAGATCTTGGAATTTTCTTCTTAAATATTATACTGCAAACAAATTGTTCAAAAAGCTCTCTTAAAATACAGGAAATTACAATGGCAATAGGTGACATTTGCTTTAATGCCAAGTGGCCTGAATGAATGACTCCTGCACTGCTCTTTTACCAGAAAATAAATTCCTTCTCTAGGGGCTGCTTTTTAGCCTCTGTAACTTGCCTGCCCAGTCTCTGTTTAACATGTCCTTTGCTACCAACACAAGAGAAATGTGTGATAGGTTCTATATCCTGAACTTACCAGAATGCGGTAGTAATATAATGAAGTCAAGCCTGCTGGCAACAAAACACAAAAACCTCTGGAACAGTGATGCCTGGTTTTTGGATGAGCTACAGAATCTTTCTCTCCAGTCAGGGTCAGGATTCCTCTCCCTAAGTCGGTTCCTGCTCTCACATCATTTTAATGGCTGTTGCGATGTTACTCCAGTTCCTATCAGTAGAAGTGAAAAGAGAGTTAGACCCTGGGTGTGTTTCCCTTCTCTTATGTCAAAGGTTTTACTGCTCATAACTTTAGAAAACAGTTATTTATAAACATTGAAGAAAAAGTGTTTTTTAGCCACACTTATTTACTTTCAGAAATGTGCAAAGAGGTAATGTAATTTTATTGTTGTTGTGGGAATGGGTTGTATGTGCAGGGAGAGTACAATGTCTAGTGGCTAGAGCAGAGAAGGGGATCAGGAATTATTTTTCTTATGGGAGTAATTCAGGAATCCTAATCCTGGCTGTGGTACTGACTGAACTTATGCGAATAATTTCATATCTGTTTCATTTTACCCATCTGAAGCAGTGTGAGTGGCACTGAGATTCTCACATGAGAATTACTGTGTGTGTTACTGCCATAGCTATTACTTCATGGTGAACATTAGCCCTACCTTATAATGGGACGTGAGGTACATTACAACTGGTTTCCCATATAGAAAGCTTGAATGTATGTTCACCTTTCTGTCATTGTTTCAAGCTTTTTTTTACTCCAGCTTCTCCCCTCCAAAACCAAACACATACAGAACACACAAAATTTGCAAAAAGTTAGTTATTACAGCCTTGTACAGAAAAGAAGTAATTTTCTTCCACTGATATTCTTGTTCATTTTATCCTAGGTATAAAAGTAAAGATACACTGGTGCAGAAAGCAGAAGGAAAGCTGCTGAAGTTCCTTAGTGGTTATTATTTAGACACTAGGTCTTTTTAAAGAATATGTAGGAATGGAAATAAAGGATTTTTTTTGTGTGTGGGTTTTTTTTTTTTACAGCAGTGTATGTGAAAAGGTGTAGAGAAATAAAGGGGAATTTGGTAAAACACTCAGAAAGAAGCTGCATGTACTCATTTAAGTCTTTCCACTATTGAGACCATTCACATAAACTTTTTTGAGAAGGGAAACTCATCTGTCATAGCATTCACATATCAATGCTACTTTTTATATAAATACTTCACTATGCTGATGGGATATATTAAATACAACTCATTTTACTGCAAGATTGATTTTTTTTCCCTGACCTCAGAACAAATATTGATCTTCATGATCTTTAAATGTAGTGCAAAGGTTGCTATATTAATGGCATATTAATAGAAAGTACTCCTGACCATGCAATATTAATATATTTGCATTGTTATTTCTTAGTTTCCATCCAAAAGAAAAGAGGCAGGGTGCTGATGCCTCCTTTCCCAGGAGAAATCATGAAGTCATTGATTTCAATGACTGTTCAGACTGCTTTCAGTTTGTTGTGCTTTGGGTTTTTTCCAGTTTTGGTGTTTGTTGTTTTTGTTGGGGTTTTTTTAATTGAACCAGTGCTGAAGTGGCAAAAAGACTGTATAATATATCTAATAAGATAGCAATGTGTTGTTTTTCCAGCATGCCCAGGAGAGTGAGGCACTGTCCTTACCTCATAGTGTTCTATTACCCATTGCCAATTCCATGAGCAAAACCATTGCTGTGAAATGAGATGGATGGGATAATTTTACTATTTTTGTTAGCAAATTCAGTATCTGCTGCTCTGATTTATCATGTTAGCAATTTCCTTAACATCTGATTTTTAAAAGCAGATTATTCAAAGAGGCTTTGCCCTGCTTGTGTGACTTCACACACCCCCATCTTCCTCTGCATTTGTAGTAACTCTTGAAAATCCAGGCTTAGAACTGCTGTTCTAATAATTGGCTGAATTAAGACAGATCTGTTGTTTTTACATATTCATCAGAATAATTGTATATGAATTTTCTATAAAGTGTGCTCTATAAAGAACAGAGGTAAAAGATCATGTATTGAAATATCCTTTAAATAATGCCGTCTAGTTTCTAAAGGTCCGGAGAAAACAGTGCCCACTTAGAGGAGGAATACTTACATGCCTCTTATAAACACTGTTTTATGAGTGGTCTTTCTGTTTAATACATGTTTTGAGTGTTTTGTGTCAGGTGACATAAATCAAGAGGAAAGATGGCCACTTCCACAGCTTGCAGACAGCAAGGAAAATAAATGTGCCCAGTATGACACATTGTCATACAGAAATACTTACAAATAATAAAAGAAACTGACTTGAGCAACTCAAAATCTGGTAGCCTGACTTCAATAGTTTGCAGCTTCAGAACTAATTCTGAAAGAAAGAATAATAACAGTCCATGGTGATAAATGGAAAATGCAATAACATGCAGTATTGCTTTGCATTGTGCCAAAGTGACTTGGTATCTATCTTTGATAAGATCGCAGATCTGCTAGACAAGAGAAGTGTGATAGAATCAATTCATTTGGACTTCAAGGCATTTAATGCAGAAATGGGAACTTATTAGGTAAGCTGGCAATGTGTGAGTAAATGCAAAAAGTGTGAAACAGCGGAGAAATCAACAGGGAGAATTAAACGGAAAGGGGAAATAGCAAATGACAAAAAGGTTAGTGGTTTCCTAAGGATCTACCTCAGGGTACCTGTTTAATTCAGTATTGCTAATTTTATGAGCAACAACAACAAAATAGAATGCCCTTGTACAATTTTCTGATAAATATGAAGTTGCGAGGCACTGGAGTATTGTGCAAGAGAGACAAAAGAGAATTTTATAATAGAAAATTTGAGGATGTGTTTTTTGAGACTGCTGGTGTGGAGAAAGAGGAGCAGAACCACAGAATGATGGTGGGCTGGTGGCATGACTTAAGAAATCTGAAGAAAAGTCAGGCCTGATTCTAGGTTGTACCAGATCAAGTAGTTTTATTATGAAATTCAGAATACATATTTGGTAGTCTTTCATTGGGCATTAATATTTATTATCCTGTATGTTCCTTAAGTATTAAATAATGAATGTTATCTCTAAAATTATGTAAGCAGAGGGCAATGATAATTTTCAGTTCTGCTATTGAAAGCTCAGCTATGTTACGTAGGGCTAGATTTTGGCATCAACCTATCCTGTTTATACACCTCTTCATGATGTGAAGACCCATTACATGGGTATACTTTAATCCCTTGCACAGAAATGAAAGCAAGAACTGCTGAGTTTTGAGATAAGTTTGGATTTCCTCCATGGACTTTTCTAGAGGAAAAAAAAAAAAAGATTTCATCCTGTTTGAACACCATTGTTAGTCTGGCACTTACAAAGTATAGCAATGGAATGATGATTATGCACTATTGAAACAAATTAAGACAATGATATTTACGTAGCATTTCAGTAACATCAGTTAGTCCTTCAAGTTTTCAAGGGAAAATCAGACTTGTTTACCATTGACTTAATATTTTGATGAAAATGTAACTTTTTGCATCTTTCTGTTATTTTAAAAATTAAAAACCACATTTATATATTTGGGATATCAACATAAACTGTCCATGTGTATTACTGCACACATAATATACTGCATATGGTACTGCTAATTTATTTGTTTGTCTGTCTGCTCTTTGCATTTCTGCTTCTGTGTTTAGTATGTTATTGGAGCACATATGATTTGAAGAAGCTGATTGCCTGCTGTGGTATTTATCCTATATAAATTCTACATTAAATGACAAATTTTAGACTCATCAGAAGCAGAAGACTAAGTCCATCCATTGAGTTCCTATTTGTATTATTACTTTTTAATGAATTCTGTACTACAGCAGGTGTCAAATAATATCTGTTGTTTTGCAATCGAGTATGAATAGAAGATGTATTGCTATTGCAAATGAATCTAATATGAATCTAATGAGCAGTAATGAGCAACTGTTTTGCCATTATTGAGGCAACCACTGTGATGCTAATAAACTCTCATTTTTGCTCTTTAGAAGAAGCACTGACCAGGATTTATAACATGGCCTTAATGTCCCTAAAGCCTGAGGCAAAAGAGAAAAGTGGAGCCCCTAAACTGAGTATAATGTAGTCATTTTCTGTGTGGCACTCCTTATTTTATCTTATTAAAATAAACTTGGTTTAAGTCTTTCAAGCTTTCTTACATTTGATAGGAAAAAGATGAAGAATGAGTGTCTATTAAAGGAACATAACTAAGATGGGCACTCTGCCTTAATTTTCTTTAATGTAAGTACACTAATTTCCTACTTCTACACTTGACAGTGCTTTTGTAATAACAAAGGCAAGTATGTGCAACTGTTTTAAAAGCAGTCACTTTAAAAGTAACAGGCCGTTACATCAATATAGAACTACAATACATTTTGGAGAAAATAGCACTACTGTCTCTTAATTGAGACTTCATTTTTAATTTTTAAAATTTATTTTCATAATCTGTGGATTGTAAGACTGCTGAATAAACAAAAATACCTTTGGAACAATAGCATCAATAGCTTGCTACATAACTGATATGTAGACAAGTTCTGATTCCTGTGTGGCTCTGCCTTTTCCAAGTGTAAATAATACATAGCATGATACATAAAGCTGGGTAAAAGGGACAGCTGGGTACATGGTACTTACAAGTGGAGCAGAGGAAAACCAGTCAACACTGCTTTTCTAAAAGCTAAGTACTATACTTCCATCAAAAAATAATGCTTCTGAGTATATAATCTTTGTGGACTCATCTCTCTGTGCAGTAAAGCTAGCTGCACTGTAGAAATTCATTTCAGTATTTCATTTGGAGGTTTGAACTATTCTGTGTAGGGTACAGCTGTTTGTTTTACTACAGTACACTCCATACTTGCTTTAACTGCTGAATGGAGACTATATTGGTGATATTTAAGGTATTTTATAGACACAGCAATGAAACTGAATTTGTGAGCAAACCAGGGGATGGGCATTAGGACAAATTACAGCAGTCGTATCTCAAAGTTGCAAATAGGGCGTCAAAGGTTGTATGAAAACTGTAAATTGTTCCTTCCATGCTGGGGCATTAAAAGGACTTTTGGTCTGCTGAGCAGGAGCTTGAAATAGTTCTCATTCACTGACATTTCAATTCCTTCTTCTTAAGAATGGAGGGAACAGGAAGTTAGGATGCTGCTGGCTTTCTATCAGCTTCTCTGCCAATGCTGTGTTGTTAACAGGGTAGGCCGTTACTTTCAGCTTCGCTTCCCATTGTAAGTAATATATGGGTCGTATTTACTCTTTAGGTACATCTCAGGGTTAACTTGTTGCAATGCTTGTTGTGCAGAGTTGGAAAAGGCAACTCAGCTTAACCGCATCAGTATTCTCATACTCACCAGCAACTACCTTTCTAGATACATCCACATTCACATAGTTAATTCACTCCAAAAGGAGTCAGTTTTCATACTCCACAGCAGTTCTGTAAAACAAACCAAAGCGTGACAAGGGGAGACAATAAGAAGTTTTTCTTTGAAAGTATTACCCTGATCTGAACTAAAACACTGGTAGAGATGCATCCATAGATTAGAAGAAAGGGTTAAGCAAGAACATGTTGGTCCAGGTCTCAAGCATTACTAATAAACCACCATCTTCTGACAGGAGAGTCTGCATGTCACACATGGTGTTTAAAAAATCTTTGGCTATAGAAAGCTTTTGTATTAAATACTTTGTTTCTCTTTGTGCATTATGATGTAATGCACTGCATTAATTTCTTTATTAAGGATTTGATTCCTTAGATGATACAGTAGTTCTGTTCACATCTAATTAACGCTTTTAGGATGCTTATGGAATTAATTGTACCGGTCATACAAGTTACAGTTTGAAGGTATAAATTCCTAGTTGCATGTATCACTTTGGTAACTATTATTTCATGAAATAATAGAATTTAGGCCAAAAAGGACCTCTTGAGGTCATCTGATCCAATGCCAGTACAGAAAGCAGGATAAATTCTGAATTTATATCAATCTTCAAAGTTAAATCAAATTGCTTGGGGCCAGACCTTCCCTGTAATTTGAAAGCTGTAATAGTTTGTTATTGAATGTCTGCCAGATTTATTACAATTTACATTTTTTCTGATTGCTTTAATCTGCAGAAATAACAGATGTATATTACAATGGCATCCATAGGCCTTTGTTGGGACTGAATATTTCCCAAAGCAAATATGGTAGAAACAGAAAAGTAGAAGTGCCTGGTCTTCAAAATGCAGGTGTGATCACAAGGTAAAAATACTTTGTTGTGGTTGAAGAAATGTTTCTGTTGCTTTGTACTGCACCCTATAGACAATGTTTGGATTCAGGCTCATCTGTGTGCTGAGTCAACAGTAAGAGGACATGGGGTACATTTTCCTGTTCTGGCCAAACATTTATCACAGTGCAACACATTCAGCATTTCATCCGACCAAAACCAATAGCCTTTTACTGGCTACCTTTAAGAAAAAAAATATGCACAAGAACTCATTCAAGTCCATACATAGTAATCTGGCAGTGCATACACTATTATACATCTTGTGTCCATCAGTTTGATGTTTTTTATAATTAATTTGAATATCCTTTATATTTCAGCAGTGATCCATAACTCTTTGTGTTAAGATATCTATAGGCTCTAAAAATACCCTTTAACCTGTTTCTATGATGTCTGTGTTTCAGAATCATTGGAGATGGTGGGTCTCAAGTTATTAAAAGTTGGAGAAACAATGACCTGGAGGTAGCTAATGAATAGATTACAGAATTGTGTGTCAGAGGCAGCAAGTGTGAGGGTATCTCCATCTGACAGTCTTGTTTTTTTAATGTGTTTCTAAATTTTGCTCACATATAAAGGCAAAGTAGCTATTAACTCTGAAACCACCTTGTCATTGAACTGCTGAGTAATAGAAAGCTGAGTTGAATGTTTCCTTAAACACTGTCACATGTTTACAGGGTCAGTTTCATTTTACGTTAAGGATTCATGCGGTAGCCATTCATGAGCTCTCCAGTCACAATTATGGAAGCCCTGGACAATTCTTTGAGGTGTCCCATACCTTCCACAGCGCTGAAACAGAGCAGAGTTGTTGCATGCATGAGGTCCAAGTAGACTTCTAAGCAATTGAGTATTCAGAGAGGATTCTGCTCAGAGTCCAAGCAGCAGAAACCTTACCAAAGATTAGAAGATTAGATGAGAATGGAGAAAAAAATGGCAGAAATGGAAAAAAGAAGAGCTCATTTTATTTTTTTACAGCACTATGCATAAATCACAAGAGACTCATGTGGCATCATCACCAGTATGTAGATTACAAGAATCTTCCTTTGTTGGAGGCATCAGATAGAAAGCAGAGGTTCAAGGCTTTGTGTTGTCCACCTTGCAACCAATGTTCTAGAGTAGCCTGTGGCTGGAGTGGCTGAGGTAGGAAGCAGACTGTTGCTAAAATTTGGGTCAAGTTTTGGAAGCTCTTGTTGTGTAGACCATCTTTGAATTCTTTAGTTACACAGGGAAGTTTTTGGCGGCACTACCAATGGTGTCAAGCCCTGCTTGGAAATTTGCACCAAGAGGATAAATGCAACTCCAAAATAAAGCACTAACAACTGGAAATTCATCTGAAATTACTACAGTTTTTCTGCTTGTAGAAGATAAAAGTGCCTTAGTGCCTTGTGTGTCTGTCCCTGACATTGTCATTATATCACTACAGTGACCTACTGTAGTTAAGTGGTTCATCAGATCAAGACGTTATGGAAAGTACATTGTCATGGGAAGGCATTAGATGAAATCCCTTAAGGATATAAATACCACTTGCAAAATCCAGAGGCTTGTTTTTAGAAAAAGAAAAAATATTTCCTACCAAGAGTCCTAGTTTTCATATGCTGCTACTTTTTACGTAAATAATTAAACAGCTGTTTAGCATAACCATTGAAGGCATGTACTAACTTGGTTTACGTACACACCAAACCCTAGACAATCTCCAAACCTGTCTTGCCCTTATAGCTCTCTTCTCTGTTCTGCAGCCTCCTCCAACTAAATGTCAACAACAAATTAATCAGGGGGTCATTAAGCTCTAATACTCTATCCCAGTCCCTCCCCTTGCACCTGGAACAGAATACAATCATTTAGTTTGGAAAAGACCTTTAAGTTCTTTATACTGCCTGAGTAAACACACACAGTAAGGCAGTAAATCTCCATTGTATGCTTCCCATCAATGTGACTCAGTTGAGCACCTGATGGAGTTAATGCATGGGGAAAGGGTGCTAGAAACTAGCTGATATCCTAGGAATTTTGGTAAGAGGTTTTGGTAGGCAAGTAGCTACATTTCTAGAGGAGGTGGGAATGAAACATTTTAGCTTTAGCTATACAACAACTCTATGCAACACAGCTTTATAAATTCACATTGAATTGTAGTTGCACTCTAATGAAACCATTATAAACATCGTAAGAACCATATGCCAACCAGAAGCAGTATCACCATATAGATAGCATCCTGTTCAGATTGAGAAATACAATCTTACACTTTTGCTCTGTTAAAAAGCTGACCCTGCTCTTAAGGAGTGAAGGGCAGCTGAATCCAAATGAAAGAGACAATATGCGTAAAGAAAATGGAGTTACATTCTCTATTCTAATAGGAGGCAGAAAATCTATATAGAAGCTCATTGTAAATTTATTCACAAGGCATGTGAAAAAGTAATAATGCAGCCAAGGTAAATGTTACTCATACAGAAGATGTGCCTACCCTCTACTAATGCTATAGAAGGGCTAAATATACTGTGTGGTACAGTAAGAACATACGTATAAGGAGCACCACAACCAGTGGCCTCCAAGGAATCCTTGCTATCAGGTTTGATCCAATACCAACGCAGTTCCCAAAACATCTGCAGTGCTGCTAAGCCTCCTTCAGAAATTCTGGAACCACAGATTTTAAAGGATAGTGTGTGGGGAGTGACTTCCCATTGCATCAACTACATAATGCATATCTGGCAACAGGTACTCCTTCCTCTCCCAGGATGGACAGATGGTCAGTCAGCAGGTATAGATGGTCTCAGATGTATGGCTACACACGGTGCATATTGGCAAATGGGTTATTTTTCTCCATGGAAAATAGCCAAATTATTTTAAGGAGGCTTGATGACAAAAACCCAAAAGTTCCCAACCCACATTTAGGAGATGAAGTTAATGATCAAGTCACAGGATTGGGAGAGAGGAAGCAAATACATACCTCAGTTTTCCAAAACCAGAGTTACTTTAAAATGTCTAGAAACCATTTTGGTTTGCCTTGAGTACTGACTTAGGGAAATACAGGATATGGAAGAGAGGAAAGATTTGCAGGTGTCTTGTGAGATTAATTTATTGCCTACAGGCTATAAAAGTAATCTTTCTTTCAGAGTAAATCTCTATCAGCTCTAACATCCTACCAAGTTATGACAGACCACGTATTTGGCCTCATTAACTAGGTTGGGTGTGGAAATTACAGGGTGACATTTTATAGCTTGTGATTATTTGAACAGATGATCACAGTGGCTGTCACAGCCTTCGCATCTCTGAAATTTCTAGACCTTCGCACTGTATTTACTGTGAGGCAAAAGTGTACCTACTGTATGGTTGTAGCCCTGACTGCTGCTCTGGTTTCATTAAAAGGAAGCTCTGTTCCCCAGTGCTGTATAGTTACTCCTAATTTGAAAATAGATGCCTAAATGTTTTTGCTATAGCATATTGATAATAAAATCTGTACTTTTTTTTTCTGCTTTCATAGCAGTTGTGCTCAGTAGATTAACATAATTTTGTAATCCGAATAGAAGTCAGTTCAGTCTATTTTACTGTCCAGTAGAAGGTACTTGTTCCCTACAATTAGATCAGTTGGAATTGCTTTGTTTTCACAAGACTTCCTTTCTGTTTCCAAAGTTTCCCTCAAGCTACCAGTGATCTTGTCATTCTCTAGCTCTCATGTGCATTATTCCTTGACTCTGTAGTGAAGTTTCACTGTGACTTTTAAATCTCTTTTTTTTTAATAATGCACAAGAGAGTGAGGTTCATTTCTAGTTCTCAGGAGATACTTGTTGTCCCCAGTTCTCCTGTACTATTACAACCTTGTTTCTTGGTAAAAGGAAGAGCAAGATAATTCCAGGTGCACTCTGGGCACTGCTTTGTATTTCTTGACTCATCGATACCATTATGCTTTTGTATTTGTCTAATGTAAGGCTTTAATTTCATCAGAGTTGTTATCCAGACTTCCTGATGAAAAAGAAGTGTGTGGTTGGTGACTGCCCAGATCACCTTTAATCTGTTTGGAGAACGGCCTCTCTGGAGGGCCTTAGCAGTGCTGAGCAAAAACTCTGTGTCAGTGCATGGCAGGAAAGTTACCTTGTCCTGTGGAAGCCCTACTGCTCCCTTGTATTCCTTGATCTCTTAGTGAGTGTTGCTGTCACAAGCAACCTGCAGCTTAGTGCAGAGAGCCTTAATGCAGCTGTGCTGATGATTCCTGATGAGCTTCATGAGAGACTGCTCTGCAGCCCTCAGGAATTAACTTCTTTACTTGAGCTTTATCCTTCTCAGAGTCATGCTGCCTCAGCTGACACTGTGGTGCTGTCGTAGAATGTTGCTGTAACACAACTGTGTGAGGCAGGCTAGCGAAAAAGAAAAAAAAAAATCAGTTAGAAAAGGCAGAATTTAAGCAAGTGTCTGAGTTTTAAAAGGTTTATATTATTTTTCATCAGCTAGCCTGAGATGTTTATGTAAGGCTGTTTGATGAAGTTGAAGGGTAACTTGATTTTGGATATTTTACTTTTTTTTTAATTTAAAAAAATGTCTTGTGTGGATTAGTCAAAGAGGTAATTTCTGAACAGAAAAACTGTAAAAACTATCTCTATTGAAGTACGTAGTCAAGGACAAAACAGTTTTGAGACCATTGTAAAGAATAATCGGTCTGATAAGGGTACAGGCTCTGTCTCTGCAGAATGGTTCTAGGGATGGTCATTTAGCTACTGATTTGTGCACTGAAACCCAGAGAACAGAAGGCAAAGGAAATCCAAATGCAGTAAATGGAAAAAGGGTAATAGATATTTTACATTCCAGGTTTAAAGAGATGGTAAAAAGAGAAGTAAAAGGGAATAAGGGACGAACCTAGCTTTTTATTCTTTTGGACAAGAATGCTGGAGGCTTCTATAACTCCAAGGAAGTGTCTTTCAGTGTCTGGAGTGATTTTTCACTTATTTTTCTGAGAGTTTCCAAAGGTGTATTTTTAAGGTGTGGCGAATAAGCAAATTGTTTGCAGCTTCTGTTTCCAGCTTTCCAGTGAAAATACTGCAATAAATGCAGCATGCATATAAAACATCTGTCCAAACCTGACTTTATTTCCTCTTTATAGCTCAGAGTTTTTTGTTAATTGGTTATAAAGTGAAAATATCAATAAGCTTGTTCAAAATGCACAGAACCTTCCCAAAAACAAACAAACAATAACAACCCCCCCCACAACAATAAATGCTTAGAAGGTTGTGTTTCTAAGTGTGATTTTCATGCTGACATTTGAATGAATCATGAAACACAAACAGATGAAACAGAAATGTGGACAAAATGTTGAATAGTCCAAGAGTTCAGCATGTTATTCTTCTGTTTTACTATAAGCCATTCAACATGCTTTCAAGTTGTTTTTGGAAAAAAACTCTCATATCTTATGATGTGCAATGAGCTAGTATGTGCTGGACTGTTCCAAGTGACATCTGATGCTTACACATAAGGTCATTTGAGGATTTTGAAGTTTTGCAAAGAAAGCAAAAGCTTTGTAGTTTATGTATCCAACTATTATGTATCCAACTACTAACTTACAAGTGCAAGTCTTTTGTCTGCACCAAGCTTGAGACTATGCACTATCATAAAAGGGGAAGAAAAAATCCAACAACAATCTGTTAAAGAACTTTTACTGCTTTGAAAGGGGAAGCAGTTAAAATACAAGCACATGCTTTTACTGATGTGATCACAGTATTGAAATTGTTCCTAGGGTTTAAATAGAATCTAAACAGATCTCAGGTCTGTGCTTCAGTGAGGTACAA
This sequence comes from Chaetura pelagica, assembly GCF_000747805.2. Classification (NCBI taxonomy): domain Eukaryota; kingdom Metazoa; phylum Chordata; class Aves; order Apodiformes; family Apodidae; genus Chaetura; species Chaetura pelagica. The sequence continues at coordinate 411,795 of NW_009952153.1, read as the reverse complement.
CAGACAAGTAGTTTGACATAATTAATCAGTATTTGCAGAAATGTGAGATACCAAAGGGAACCAAACAAACTCATTTTTATCAGTATTTAGATTGTAATGAAACTTGTCTCTGCTTGCAAGTGTGCTGTTGCCTGTCCAAGTTGTATAATAAGCACCCATAAGAATTTGGTTTTTTTCACAACATCTGTATCTGTGTAGGGTTTTTTGTTGTTTTGTTTGGTTTTTGTTTGGGTTTTTTTATTAAACCATTGACTTCCAAGGAAAGCAGCAAACTAGCAAGTGTATTAAAGTGCATTTGCTTAGTGTTTTTAAAGTGCTATTTGTAGCCCAGGTATGTCAGTGACGTATCAGATGATTTACAGTACAAAAACTGTGTTAAAAACTTGTTTGTATGCTATATTTTTATATTTTAATTAATAAAATTGTAGCTTGTGTGCCAGACATGTAATAACACAATCCACTACAAAAATAGCTTTTCACAGTTACATACAATTTATTTTTGTAAAATCAAGTTAAAATTCTTTCAAGCCTTTTGCTTTCTCCTCTGAATTTTACCCCTTGGAAATATTGTTTTTTAAAGAATATTATTATGAATTACTTATTTTTTATATATATAATTTATATATTTAATTCTGAACAAATCCATGGAGTAAATTGTAATATATAGAACAGAATATCTAGAATAATTTGAATTTAGTCAAGGTTTCTACCATATCAGAAAGTCCTGATTTGTCTAGTGATATCAAACTTAGTTTATTAAAGGGAAGGTAACTGTATTCTGTACAATTCTACTGCCAAACATTTTTAAAGATCTGAAAAATCCCTCTATCTACTAGATAAATTACTTACCTCCATCCCTTTTAATCTTTTTACATTGTGTAACCAGAAGTTATATTACAAGCCTAAGTACAATTCCATTCTCTTTTCCTTCTCTGTATTTATTTGAAGTCCCAGCTGAAGTTAATGGAAAACTCCTCATTGTCTCCCATGGAAACAAGGCTTAGACCAGTATATTTGGTTGTTCTTTCTTTCACTTCTGCTTTCTCACTTTTTTTCCTGTTTGTTTACCATGTGATTGTGTCATTGTGAGAAAGGAAATCAGATTCAAAGGTGGCATTTTTAAATAGGTCAGCTGGACTTCCATAGAAGTATTGTTTGGAGGTTAGCAGAGGAAGAAAATATTAAATTAGTCATGTGGTGACTCATCAGTATAGTGAGCTTTCCCAGAGATACCTTTTCTATCCTGCTGATATTTGGACCAAGTTCTTTGTGAACCTATTTGAGTCAAGGTGATAAGAAACTCGTCCAGCATCTTACATATCTTCTTTTTACAAGTGTTTAGAATTCTTCAGATATAAAGGTGAATGTTTTAAAAGCTTTTGTAAGCTTTTATGCAAAACCCAATATTTGGAACTTCAGAAATCTCCTTGGAAGCCATGTTACTTAAAATATACTTGGCAGTCTTTACTGTCTTGGCACCTTGTAGGGAATGCTTGCTCCTTACGCTCTGGCATGTTTTCCTAAAAGATTGCATTGCCGGACTCAATGGACTGCTTTGTACTTACCAGTCTCTGCTCTGTTCTCCAGTCATCTCCTATAAATATGACCCCCAAAATTACTTCTTTGCTCATTTGATATTTATCTCAGTCCTTCAGGAGATTCTTCCAAGCAATTCTGTCAGCAAGACTTTTGCCATTACACATAAAATCACCAAAAAATAGATCTTTGTCACACTTTTTTCAATAGGATTATCTTCACTGGGATAGGTATCTTTTCAGTCTGATTCAGTTTTTCTTTGAGGCTCTGCAGGATTGCACTCTTAATTCTTGGAAACTACTGTGGTGACAGTAGAACTATTGTGTCTAAAAGCAGTTAAAGATTGCACCAAAATGTCCATATTTTGCAGCTGGCTTCAGGATATGATTGCAGACCAGTTTTCTGTTGTCCATCCCTACACAGTGTTGTAAATCCAGAACCTGCAGAGAGACATCCATCTGTAGGGTGATCAGTGACTAATTTTACTGAAAGTGGTTGGCAGAATTTTTCAATTAGTGAAAAAAGAGCCTTTTTTTAACCATTTAACTTTTTTGACCTAAAAAGTAAACATGGTATTTGTGATCTAATAAAAATGTAAATATTTTTCTCTTCAGAAATCCATAGAATTTCCAAATTCTGGCAAGTACTTAGAGCATCCTCTTTTCTTTTAAAGATTGTGGGGATATTTGTTTGGGTTTTGGTGGTGTTCATTTGGGTTTGTTTTGTTTGATGTAAAGAAAAGTTAACTTCTGAAAGGAATCTACCCTTCAGTACTTTCTAATACTTTGCAGTCATGTAGAACTGCAGGTTTGAAAAACAGAATATTCACATTTCAAATTTTCAGATGACAGATGTGTAGGCTGTAGAAATCTGTGGCTTCTTGCTATATTCAAGTATCATATTGTATTTTGTAGTCTAAATAAGATCTTCAATAAGGACCACGTAATCAAGCTTAATACCTGTATTGTGGACGTATGGTAAAATGGTGAACATTTTATTTCAACAGGACAGTAAAAAGTTAATGAAGCTTTCAGACAGTCATGGAAACAGCTTCTTCATACTTGTATTTGCTTTTGCTGGGAAGTACCTGTAAGTCTCTCGCATCTGTAATGGAAATTCTATGTGACTTGAAAAATCCATATATTAAATCTTCAGGTTATATAAAATACAGAATTGTCAGTCTCAAGCATTCAGAAGTTATGTAGCCACCTCTGCAAAGTTTTAGGATTGACTTGAAGTGATTAAGTAAAGTTTAGGTTTTTTATTTATATCCCATTTTCTGTGGTTTCATGGTTTCCAACTTTTTTTTTTTTTTACAAAGAGCTGAATTTTTTCTTGACTCACAATATCCCAAGAAAGCTAGGCTATTACTTCAACTATCAGAGAACAAGTGAGAGAATAAAAGTCCTTGATGCAATAAGAATCAGATACAACTTCGATGTTACATAATTTGCTTATTGTCAAGCGAGAGGCTAGTTCCATGAACAGCTACAAGTGGTGAGGCTAGAAATTGTCCTACCATCTGGGCTTCAGAAGGGGCAATAGATTTGGTCCAAATCTGACAAACTGTATCTCAGTCTGTCAAAAGTAAACAGAAGGATGAATAAATAGAACAAAGGTGTATTTCTAGGGACCAGTGGAACTAACTGAATGTGTGCATTTCTGACTAGAGGAGAGAGAGAAGAAAATAATGCACAGGTCATGGAAAAATCCCTGGGAGGAGGGCTACAGGCTTAATCCTTAACTGAGAAGGGATCTTAGAATTTGGGGGGGAGGAAAAATGCTTCTTGATTAGTCCTGCCATCTTCAGAGAAATGGAGCTTTGCATACACTTTAGAGATGAACAGAATTGCTTGAAGAGATACACAGTTCCATTGCCAGTCCTGCCTTTTAACTAGAATAAACTCCTAGGACTCTTGAGTTTTTGGCTTTGAGAAGAAAATATAAGATTTTGTGTGTTTTTCCACAGCCTGACTTGCAACGACAAACTTTTTAAGCTTCTGCATTGATTACTTTCATCCCCCCCCACCTCCGCCTTTTGTTGTTCTGGTATAGGTACAACCTATACAAGCAGAAGTATTTCCTTCAAAGCAGCTGAAACTGTTGCCACTTCCTTGTGGGGTGGAGTGTCCCTATCCTCACTATACATATACTCATGAAAAAGTCATGCCTCTTCTAAGGTTCCACAGAAAATCAGCATCAAAACCAGCAATAGATCAGTAGGTTTATACATAAATGTATAGCTACAAGATCTTTCCTTCTTTGTCTGTCTTTCTACTAGCATTTTGACTCTGTTCTTCCTATTAATCCCTTTGCTTTTTGCCTTGCTTTTCCCTTCTCATCACATTCCCCTCTTACTGGAAAAGCCCCACCTTACCCAACGGTTCTTCATAGATCACTTCACACTCCTTTCTTCTTCCCTTCTTCATAGAAAAACTTTTCAGATCCTTCGCCTGCTGAATGTTAATTCTTCTGTATAGTTGTAATGCTGCTTTATTGCAATGTGAGATCTAACTGGGGTGAGAAAGATAAGGGACAGCTATGTTGCTTCTCCTCTGCTCAGAAATGCGAAGTGTTGTCTCCTGTTGCTGGAGTAGGGCTGCAAGGGAAGCAGGGCTCAATGCATGAAGCTTAGGCTTAGGAGCCTCACATCAGCAATAGATAAGGAGTGACAGCAGTGGCAAGTGTCAGCTTTCACCAGGTATGACACTACAGCATGAAGATTTTGAATGTGGTAAAGAAAGCAAGGAGTATGCCTAAGTTTGAGGCATCTCTGAAATTAAGAAGCAAAACACAAATGCAAACTTATCTGAACAAAAGCTGAGTGTGCAAGAGAAGCATGTTAGTTCCAGGTTGGGTTAAAAAAAGCTGCTTTGGAATAAATCTGACCTGACAGTGACCTTCAGAATAGGCTGATCTTCCCAGAGGAGCTTCCTAATTTGTACTTATGATGAACACATTATCTATATAACAGATTCCTGCATTTGAGCTATGCCATGTTTGTTCTATTATGTGATGAAATACAGATGTATTTCCAGACACACCAGGAAGCTATTTCTAAATCATCTTTTGCCCCACTGCTGACTAGATAAAGTGATTCCAGGCTTTCAGGATTTAAAACAGGTCCCTATCTAAAGAGTTGTTGAGGGTTGCTCTTTACAGTTCTTGTAGCCACAGAACTCTCTCTAGTCCTGTTATTTCACAGGATACTTGCCTAGCACATTGTAGAAAACTACAGAGTTAATAGCTTACGCTAACCATTTTCTCCCAGTTTTCAGAAGCTTTATTCTGTACTGTGGTGTGCACAGTCCTCATGCTGACAAAGAAACTGAAGCCTGTCTCTTTCTAACCATATGGTCCTTATGTTATTTCTAGCAAGGCAAAACATCTCTTATGCCTTTCCCCAGGTTTTCTTTCAAGCAACAACAGCTCTAAAGAAAAAACTGGGGCTAACTTGACCTGGAAATAGTTAGCTAGAGCAACAGATTTCTATGGTTAGCAAAGACTTCTGACTGTGAGTGGTTGTGTCTATACAGTAATGTGTCAGTATCCGCGACTTCTTTAGCCATCATGTTTTGAGCTAACCATTGATCATCTCATTGTCATTATTCTTCCCTCCTTTGCGCTTCTGCCAGAGACTGACTGCCCTGAGCTGTCCAGTTGCACTGATGTGGTTGGTGTCTGTTAAGAACTTGTTCATGTTAAAATAAGACATACAATAGTCTTCAGTATTTTTAACACACAAGTAATAGTTATGTATAGCATCAATGCTGATAGAAATCCATGGAGTATCACCTGTGTGGCTGTGCAGTAGCATACCTTTCCTGCATTCCCCCAGTTCAGACCTTGCTGTTATGAGCAATGTTGCTAGTGTAATTGGGAAGATAGTATGTTTCACCATACTGGCCCTGTGCATTTAAATAGTGTGATTTTTTATTTTTTTTTTAAGTCCCTGCGTGCATCTATCCCTCTTCTATTACCTTATTTCTTATGGGAAGATGTCTGCTATCTGTAAAATCACTAGCCTTTACACTTTTCAGGAATGTGGGTGGACATTGGTTTATCTCGGCTAGATTTGAGAAGCAAATTAGTTCTTCTGAAGTGTTCAGGCCAGGTGTCTTAAACTGCTGTGAAAGGCAGTTGTTTCTTTCAAAAGTAGCATGATTTTATTCTCTATCCTCTGGCAGAAATAGGAGCAGTAGTATGATTTTCCTAACCTGATTCTGTTGTAATTCTGTACCAGTCCTCTATGTGTCCCCATTCTGGATAGAGTGATGGCTGTCAGTTTTCATGAATCCAGTGATCTTTTCTTATGACACCTAATGTTTCAGTTTTTCCTCAGTTTTTGGGCCCTTTGCTCAGTCTTATTCTATCATGATCTCTTTGGGCTTGGAGAAAATACAGCTATTGATTTACATAGTTAATTTACCTCCATAATAAGTGTGTATAATTATGAGCAACTAAGACTTTCTTCATGATGGGCATCATGTGCACACTTGGGTGCACTTCCATCTGTCACTTCCTTGGGTTTATGTTGACTGCCTTTATGCCCCCTGCTTCCCCTTCTCACTCTCTTTGCATCAACCTGCAGCAGCAGTTCTGACCTGCCATATGCCTTTGGTGATATGCTCTGGACTTCCGCAGTTTCAGCTGTCTGCTGTTACAGGGGCATGATTTGTGCTCGTGTTTGCAAGACAGGCTTCTGCAGTCCTGTTTCCTTGGCTTCTATAAGCATTCTTCTCATGTAGAACCAATTGCACATACCTGCTGACTCAAATGCCTGAATGCTGTAGCAGGCATCTGTATGTCAAACTACAATGAGGACTCTTAAAAAAAGAAAACCAGTAACCAACTTCCTTGTGATGTGATCAGAAGGGGGACAACACACATTTCAGGGCACACTGGGCACATTCTGAAGGGAGGCATGGTTTGTTGTTTTTGTTTTGGTTTGGGTTTTTGTTTGTTTTGGGTTTGGTTGTTTGGTTTTAAGTGACTTTGATATGCTAGAACTGCATTTCCTCTTTTGATTCTCCAAGCTTAGATCCTGACTGAAGAGGTTCCATGTTCTGGCTGGGCACACCCAGAAAACACCAATCCAGCACCTTTGTGAAGCAGACACTGAGATATGATACCAGAAGGTGCATGTGTTTTAGCAACAGATGGGCAAGAAGCTCTGCTGTGGCATTCTTACAGGAGGTTTAACAAAATTTCTTTGTGTTGCAGCCTTACAAAAGGCTCTTCCTACCTCTTTATGCAGTTTTATTCTTCCTTCATAGAGCAGTTTTTGTAAGATTTACCAGATGCCTTTTGTCTTTCCAAAATAATTTGGCCTTTTGTGGATGATAGTGATGAAAGTTTAGGAGAGTTAAGTCACTGAATCTAAAAACAGAACTTAAAAGGAATGAATTTATGGCTTGATAAGCTTCTATTTTGCACTATTTTTATGTGATACATTGGGGGAAATATATTAATGAAATATTTAGAATCTAATTAGATAAAATCCAAAAAGTTATATACTGAATTTTCAAAATCTGTTCTCTAAAACAATGACAGAAAAAGTCATTCTTAGGATAAGTGATGCTACTAAAAGGTTTCTTAGACTAAATTTTGTACAAGCAGAACCTCAAATGACCTGTTTCGGTGCTAGCCAAATTTCCTCTTGGACATTTCCTTTTGGGGTATTTTATCTTTAAGTACTTTTTTCAGTTGAAACTTCTAAGGCTTCTGATGACTACAACAACAGTTTGGGGATGTTTTAAACCACATTATTGAGAGGATTACTATTTAGAACATTTTAGTGGTTGGTACAACCAGTTGTACGTATGTAGATGTCCCATTCTGCACATATAATAGTGTACAAACCCTGCATTTGAGTGGTTGTTTTTTTTTGTGGTAACATGACACCCTTGCCCCCCCAGCCCTCCCCCACCTCCAAATTATAGGCATGTTTAAGTGGTACTGGACTGTGTACGACTCAGCCTGTCACTATCAAATTTCTCAGTAAAAACAGATCAGATTGTGTGGAGTATGAATTAAGCATGTGTCTTAGTATACACAGGGACATGTATGAACTTAAGACTTTTTGAGCTTAAACAGCATTAAAGTTCAACTTTACTTCCTCCTGGTAAGACTAACACCACGTGCCCTGAGCTGAGACAGCCCCCTCAACAAATTGTTGCAGAGAAATAACTAAGCGTATGGTCATCAACTCATACCATATTTTCCTCATAACACCATCAGCAAGCAGATGCTTTATGTAATCAGAAATTCTTGCTTACTAACATAGAAATCACAAATTTGACACATTGCCTAACATTTGAGCTTTTTTTTTTTAATGATTGGATGGCTACAGGAATTTCAAATACATAGTATAAAACTAGTGAGTCTGTCTGCCTTCTGTAATTTTTCTAAAAACATATAGCCTCCCTAGTCACCATTTCCAGTCCCTTTTTTCCTGTCTGCTTAAGCTAATATCCCTTTAAAATTAAAGTAATAAGAGTAGTTTAAAAATAAGGTTGAGTCTTTTAAAAAATAAGGTCATAAGAGTCTTTTTGTATCCCACTGACCTCATTATCCCACCTTGTTCCCTATGGCTTTGTCCAAGTTAGCTGCAAGGACTGGCCTGTTCCATCATCCCACCCCTTCAAGGAGGTGGCAGGTAACTTATTTTGAATGTCCTGGTTTTCACAGATTTAAAATTGTATTCCTTGCGTGTGTACAGAACATGCTTTTGGACCTTGCTTTCCACAGGAATAGGGTTTCCCCAGGACTTTACACAAATGTAGAGAAGCCTCGAACTCCTAACACACACTGAAGAGGGGAGAAAAAGCATGAAAATTGCTCACCCCCTTCCTCCTTGGTCTCCTCAAGTTCTTAGTCTTGTGACATACCTGTCTGGCTCCCCGCTTCCCTTAAAATGCTCTACCTTTCTCAGTCTCCTTACTATTCATTAGTTTTCCTGTCCTCCAAGCAAAAAATCATACTTGTAATGTGCTTTCTTTTTTAAAAATATTTTATTTACCCTAAATAATAAAATAGGTCTGTCAAAGATTTTTTCATTACTAATATATACTCAGTTGCTTTTCAGAATTCCTTTTGAGCTTCAAATGCAAAGTGCCACTGGGTATAAAGTAGATTCAGATAATACTATGCATCCTCTTGTACCACCCAGCTTATTTTAAAGTTGGTCAGTGAGGTGGAAGGCATTCTTAATTTCAGCATCTGAATATGTTCTGTAGTCTTGAAGGATCAGAAATTTGGACCCTTATCTATTCAGGGTGCTGAACGTTGAGTGTTAGGAACATTTGGAGCACTGTGGAAAGCTGTAGTTTGATCCACTAAGCATATGCAAGAACAGAAAGAACAGTTTATCAAAATTTAGAAAAGTCTGTTTTTCCAGGCCATATCTTGAAAAGCACAGGTAAATGTAACCCTAAGCTTATGACTCTAACCTTACCTTGGATTCCCATGAGGGACACCAAATTTCAAGGTAATTTGAGCAAGTATGTGGATTTTAGAGCACTTAAAGTGTCGACCTTTAAACAGAAATAGATACTTAACCTTGGAGAGCCTGTACTCCTTGATAATTAACAGGAGAATTTAGTTTTTAAACTGCATTGTGGGGATGTAAAAGCTCTTTGTTGATATTATTAAAATGGAATTTTTGAGGTATGACAGATTTTATTCTTATGGATTCTAATGAATAGCACTGTTTAGAATATGTCAGAGCAGAGCTCTCCTTAAGAATCTTTACCTGCTATGTTCTGGAATATGTCATAAAATGCCAAAATACACTTCACTGTGTGTCCTCAGAAACCATTTGTATTTCCTGAAGAAAATGCTTGCAATACTTTTTTCTATTTCTTCCCCACACCCCCCCCCCCCCGGGGGTTGCACAAAGGGGCACGGAAAAGCAA
>NW_009952153.1:399929-402215 GCF_000747805.2 Chaetura pelagica | reverse complement strand
TCTTTTTTCTTCCCCCCCCCCCCCCCCCCCCGGTGGCTTGCAAGAAGTGGCAGATGAAAGCAAGCAATCTAACCAGCATGGACACTAGTGTATCTCAGTAGCACTGGAACATGACATGTTGTAATACTTGATTTGTTAAGCACAAGAGCATATTATGGCATTAACTACAAATGTTATGATTGTTCTTAGATGCACACCAGTTGGTCAGATGTTCCTGTGTGTTATGGTAGCATCTAGCAGTTCCAGTTGAGGTCAGGTCTTTACAGTGGTAAATATTGGAGGGAAAAAAAGAAACAGAAAAAACAACCCCAAAAGCCCAAACCACTAAAAATACCTAAAACCTAAAGGTGTTTATAAAGTTAAAAAGATATGTTGACAGGAAAAAAGAAACAGCAAGAGGACTGGTGGCATAGGTAGAAAAAGAATTAAGTTCTTTTTTTCACACTTACATACCTCTGTACCTTTCCATAGACATGCATGTGTACTCTGGAGTAAAAAAATGTTCACTAATTTAATTGACATCCCAACAGTAATTATAAATCTTGACTTTATACCATCTAATATCTTGTGCATTCTTCAGTCCAGCTTCAAGCTTTCCTAAGAACTGGAAGAACATGTTTAGCAGTGCTTCTTTTATCTTTGATCTGACAAATCTTAGATAACCAGCTGGATTCTGTGGTCTTTTCAAGCATGTTCTGGTTGTAGTCCAAACTGTAAGTAAAGACTTTAAAACAGTGGGATGTTCTCTCAGATTCTGGAGACAGACTAATAGTTGGTGTAAGCGGCCATAAAAATTCTATTGTATGGACTACTTATGTCTTTTTTCATTTCCAGTTAATCTGCAAAACCCTCTCCTTGTGGAGAATACAATCTACTTGTGTTTATAGATCATGTGAAGCTAGCCTTTACCTCAGTAAAGTTCTTCATCAGCAACGTGTCTTCTGTATTTGCACACCTATGTTGGGTATGGTCCAGCCCTTTCTCACTTCTGCATTTGTCATTCAAGCACTGCTTTATTTTTTCTTGCTTGTCATTAATATAAATGTCAAACTAAGTGTGGACCTACCTCAGAACCTTCTGGTTCCCCAGCAGGTAGCAATATAGCAGGTTGAAATGTGTCAAGTATCTATCATTACCCTTTGCTTGCAGAACTTCAGGCAGCATCTTTCACTACCTCTGGCAGACTGTCTCCTACAAGCTATCCTGAAAAATTAATCTTTAGTTGCTTGGATAGAGGGACTGTGGCATAGATACATTAAATAATTCTATCAAGTGTGCTTTGTGCAGTGTTTTTGTGAGTGTTAAAACAAGAATAATGTAATGTCTGGCCTGCTTTTCCTTTTTTAAAATTCCTTGTTGCCTCTTGTTCAGCATTTTTGTAATTTGTCACAAATTCATACACCTTTAATGGTTACTGAAGATGAAAATATGAATTCATAGTTGCATAGTTGATGTCACAAGTGTTCATTTATATGTCTGAGTGTATATGATGCTATGCGTGCACACACATTAAAAAATATTTCTATTTTGATTTTTATGCACTTCATCCTACTCATTCACATAGTCTTTTACTATCAGAAATAGTAACAAGCCAGTGAAAAGAAAGTGGTATATACCTTGCTTACTCCAGTGAGAGTTTACCGTTCTGGAAGAGAATTGGTATGTTTTCCTTTACTGAAGAAAGTAAATATAAGCTGAGCAAGGTACATTTATGTGATTTAATTAAAATGATACAAGTTAAAAACCTAACTAATGGAAGTATAAGTATTCAACATGAGTTAACTGAGTTCAAAGGCAGGTTTACATTCTAAAACTGCTAAACCTCAGTAACTTGGGTATTTTTTTTATTTCTTAGTTACTCTATGCATGTTGTTTTAGAAGATTTCCTTAGCTTGAAAAGAGCTGTGGAAGGAAAAACCTTCTGGCCTGTAGGCCTGGCATTGGAGTCAGAAATTTGAATATCACATTGAGCAAGCTAACTTCTTACTGGTCTGACATCCCTGGCAAGTCCTTAGTGTTCTAAAATATAGGTGTTTTGGGATGTGGAAAACTACCTTGTCTGTACTTCTCATGGCCATGTGGTACTAAAAGACAGTAAAAATAGACAACTAACAAGGGAACATCTTTACAAGAGGGCAAAGAAGCATTTGGACCTGTGGGAGATGACTCTTCCCCCCCTCTTTCTTTTTCTCTCTCACACACGCACATGCACACACTCAGATGTGCGCATACGTACAATCCAAGGCGTGAGGGATCAATGCACCTGCTGGGCCAGGCTCCTGCTGA
>NW_009952153.1:364110-399867 GCF_000747805.2 Chaetura pelagica | reverse complement strand
TGCTGAAATCACATTCAAGTTCTAACAAAACAGCTGCCTTCGCAGCCTCCTGTAGCATGGTCTTCAGGACAAGACAAATATATCCACCTAAAATCATGTTTGTTTGCATCCTAACTGAAACAGCATTAAAGGGGGAAATGGGAATTCAGAGCTGCCAGCTACAGTATCTCTGCTATCAGTTCACCAGTAAGGCCTAGTACAGACCTGCAGAGCCTCTGGATAAATTGTATTTTCCAAGGGTTAATTAAGCTGTCTTGAGCTTCTGCATGAAGGGGAACAAACTGGCACTTGCAGCGTTTTCTGAAACCTGCTGTCGACATTATGGTCCCTGCTGCTTTTAGCTGTATCGATCCAATGCCTGACCTGTGAAATCCTTGATGGCTGCTAACACTGGAAGCTTACTGGAGCTTTCCAAGGGAGCTTCAGGACAGCTTGTGTAGTCAAGTACAATTACCTGTCCCTCCAGGAGAGCCAATTAGTTCACAAAGAGCTGGAGCAGAACAAATGTTTAATGTGTGATTTAGAGTCTTAAATAAAAAAAATAATAAAAAAATCTTTGTTCTGTCTGATTCTTTTGTTTCTAATTTTATTGTTATTGCTTCATTCATGACAATCCACACTTCATTTTCTTACATGTCTCATAAAGGGTGATTTGGGCATGACAAAACAGATTTACAGTTGCTATTTTTTTAACAGAAAAAAAATCTCATGTGCAATGCAAAATCCAGCCTTAGTGATTTTAAATATCATGGACCTAAAAGCAGAATGCTCACATTTTGAATATTTTCAGAGCCTTAGATCAATTTGTTTAAAACTGACAGCATATGTAGATACTTGTGCTGTAATTTCTATACCACATATATACATACACATTTCTCAATTTAAATTATGGGTCTTGATTTTCTAAAAGTGAAAAGACAGCAACTGTTATACAGAAAAAAGCAACACACAAAAAGAGTGGAAATTAGACACCACCAGGTATATTAACCCAGTTAATGCAGTATGTGTAACCTTTAAAAGTAGAAATAGAGTGAAGCAAATTATAATCTCTGTTACTCCAAATAATCTTACTGCTTGGCTCAAATTGTACACAATGCAATGTTGGCTTGGTAACAAAGCTCTTCAATTAATTGGAACTAATAATTCAAATAAATAAGGGCCAAATAATTTAAGTGGTCTGAGTCCAAAATATCTAATATTCTGCATATAAATCAGGCTATACCAAAGCTGGTTGTAATAGAAAAACTTTGGATGGCTATCAGCTGGTGGCGAGAGCTTGTCCTAGGGTCATCGATTACAGGTCCCAATTTAGGGCTCAGGGTTCAGTGTCGTATCCATTACATTTGGATTCTTTCCAATCCTAAGAACTCTTGGCATTGCCATTCTGCTTGAGAAATGGAAGAAAAGGGAGTGGGATGCAGACCTTTTCATTTCAAGGTCACTGGTTTGATGAGGTCTGGGTTAGCAGTGACCAAAAGTTATTACTGCATGATGACTGTTTTGGTTTCCAGTATGAAATGAGACAATGGTCTTTTAGTCCAATTCTCAGTTGAAGAATGTTCGTAGTACAGAAACCACTATTACAACTGACACTAATTGGCACTCTGCTTAGCAGTGATAGCAGATAGACCAAGGATGGAATGGGCATTAGAAAGGATTTATATTCTAATACTTTGTGGTTGTCCTTCCAAAGGAGGCTTGAAACACTGCAGTACAGCAGTGGGGAGATATAACTTGCTGTTTCATTTACTGCACAAGTGGGTCTTGTAGGGGATGAAGACTTCTATCCTATCAAGTTGGAAATTCCCACATGTAGGAGAAAAGAAGATACAAGTCAACTGACTGGGCAGATAACTGATATTTATTTATTTTACCAGAGCAAATTGCAAAAAAAAAAATCTCAAAAAGAAAAATCCCACCATTTTTAAACCAGAGTAAATTACCATGTAATTTATGTTATAAAATGTGGAGCACTTAAATTCACAGCTGAAAAAAATCCAGAGTCAGTCCTTGTGCATAAGAAAAAAGACTTTCATCTTCAAGTACTGGTAAGGAGTTTGTGTAAGTTGGCATTTCCAATCCTCTCTCTAAAGCATGACATAAGCAGGAAATGGCTTTTATTTACTTCCAGAATTTGCTTCTGTTATTACTCTAAGTGTCACTAAATCACAAGCTTCAATTTTAGGTGAAATTGTAAGTCTGGCTGAAGTGTTTTTGTCAGTGCTTTTTCATCAGCTTTGGAAACTTGTCTTACCTCTTGGACTGGATGTGTTATAATACAATAGGACATGAAAGAGGCATTAGGAGGAAAATCCACCCAAGGTACTGCTACAGTAAAATTTGCTGTGGCAGGGAGGACAGCTGTTTCACTAATGATGCTTGCTGTTTCTGAAGCTCTCTTTAGCATGTACAGGTTAGTATGTGGTCATTTTTAATAGTATCTGGGTGTATGCATCCTTACTTCATAGGTATGCAGGGAGAATTGTTGGTGGATTTCACAGCCATCTTCCTAGTTGAAATGAAACATCTTGAGAAAGAGATCCAGGAGTGTCGTATGCTAAGGAACATTATTCGTGTATTTAACTAAATTCTTACCTTTTACTTACATTAAATAAGACTAAGACTGTGTCAGGCATATTCATGACAGCAGAGACATTAATAGCAGGAAGGATTATTGCAGTGTCTTCTCTAGGTTAGCTTCTCCCAGGTTCTGTAACTCCTAGATGTCTTAGTGAAGATGAAAAGCATGGACTGTGATGGAAATCCATGGATTTGATTGACCAAATGACATTGCATAGAATTGGGAGAACTTAGATTTATAAATGTGCCTGGTTAACTTTCAGGGTGGTCAGGCAAGGTGCTTATCCTTTGAAGGAACACTCATTAACTCTCAGAGATTTCCAAGAAATGTATTAGCAATGATAAAGATACTCCTGTAAAGGGCGAGGCACAATGCTCCGTAGGTGGATTTTGTTTGAAGTAGCAGTTCCCATAACTGCATTCAGCCTGTGGTCTTGTCAAATAATAAGTGAAGGAAGGAACCATGTGAACAAATCTGCCCTGGCTTTCACTGGATTATCTACATACTTCACTAGTATCACAAAATGCTTGGTCCTTTGTGCATTACATGCTCTTGTAGTAACTGTGTTGAACTATAAAATAATAAATTATTTATATGTGAAGCATAGCAAGTCTGAGTGGCATTTCTGTAACCTGGAGCTTCACAATTAATAAATAAAACCATTTCTTTGGCTGTCAGTGGCCTGTATCCTTGCCTGCTGAGCTTCATACACAAGGTCAGCAGCAAGGAATAAGTGTTAACTGCCACAAATGTTGCAGTATTCCTTGCAGCATAATGATTTTTGTCCTTTGGGTCAGGATTAAGTACAGTGCAGCAGCACTTTCAAACTACCTTATGTGTATGAGGAGCTGCAAAGGAGGTCATCTTGTGAAGGGTCAGCAAAAGCAAAATAACAAAGCATATATGTGTGTGGGAGGGAAATCTTTGATATGTTGGTGGTACATGTAAGAGACCAAGTGAGATTTTAGGAGTGACATTCAGCATCCAATCCTGGAAGTTTATTTGTGTCTCTATAGGTTTCTAATTCAGATTTCCCTTAGAGGAGAGCAGCTTGCTGAGGAAAAACAAGAAGCTATCCAAGCCGCCAAAATCTGGTACATTTTCACTTACTAGATTTTCTTTTCTGATGCTTTTCTGCAGAGCAGTGTCAGATGTCTGGTTCACGAAAACTTAACCACTCTTACATGGCCTAGCTCTATGCGGGGAGGGAGAGGAGTGGCAGTGTGCCAGGAGAGCATCAAAAGCATGTGCAGAAATGCTTTCTGTGGCTTCTGGGTGCAGAAGGCTACCTGTTCCCTGTTGTGATCCATACAGTGAGTAAAGCAGACTGTTTTAATTCAGGAACACAAACTGCTGAGGCTAAGTCTTTTTCTCCTGTATTGGGAGAGTCACAAATGCAAGTGGATCTTGCATTTCTATGAACATTTCTATGAGCATTTACTTGGGCTGCAGTATGGAATTGAAGGATTCTATTATTGAGAGGTGCAAAAAGTAAAATTTTGATTGGTTGACTGATCCAGGCCTTTTTAGTATGTGCTCATTCCCACACCAAGTCATTGGAAATCATCATGCAGTCTAGCCTGAAGGCTTAGTATTTCATCTTTTGCCCTCCCCACTCCCCCACCCCCCCTTTTTTTTTTTTTTTTCAGATTGGATTTCTTCTGTTTTTCTGTAATTACAGCAGCATCTTCCTTTTTGGATATTTCATCAGAGTACCTGACTGAGGAAGTTTAATGTGGTGCTGAGTAGCACTCATGGAAGAAAAGTACCTGTGCTCCACTGAGTCACTGGAAGTGGTACTTGGGGCATATACTGTCCACTTGATTCAGGCTTGCATTTAATTTGTAAAGCATGCAGCTAAAAGTCCATATGCTAGGCATGTGTGGTGATCTAAGTTAGCTATGTTAGAAAAGTCCACTTAAGGTGTCAGCATAAGATATGTCAAGATGCTTATTAGTTAATGGTTTTGATCGTCCCTCAGCATTAAAACAGTTCGAGTTTTTCAAGTGCAGAGAAGATACCATTCCACTTATCCACAATAATCATGTGCTCCACAGCCTACAGTGCCCCTACCCACTGTTGTAGCTCTCCAGTGGTCTTCATAAAAAAAAGTATCTGGACAGATTATAGCCATTCTCCAAACACTATCCACAAAGCACTTGGGCTATAATTGTTTTAAATTCCTGCCTTAAAATGATCCTTCTAAAAACTAGTTTGATTTTTCTTTTTCAATGTAAGCAACATTTTTATGTTAAAAAAAAAAAAAAAAAGAATCCTACAGCATTGTCAGTGCTGTGTTCCACTTTATGAACCCTGAAGTAATGGCTCTGCAAAAGTATATGCAGAAGTCTGTTATTGACTGCTAAGACATGCAGTACCAACTGACTGAACTAAAGTGTCACTTTCACTCTTGTACCAACATCAAGATAATATTCCATTTGAACCTCTGATTTGATTGATACATCTCACCAGCAGGACACTTAGATTTTTATGTCATAAAATGAAAATGAAATATTTTATGTCACTGAGCACAACAGCCTGGCATACAGTAGTTAAAATCCAATGAAGTTCCAATCAATCCTGCAGTTACTAAAATACCTAGAATCTTGCATTTTTATTCTAAGATGTTTTCCAGGAAAGTGTCCTAAAGTTAAAATGGTGACTAGTCAATGTTTCCAGCCCCTAAGATTCTATGATTCTATGATTCTATGATTTTGTACTTTTAAGGTTCTGAAATTTACCAGATTGCAAAGGCTGCTAAATATAGACATGCAGTTGCATGAACAGCAGCTTGAAAGACAGGATATCCAACTCATCCATTTTGCAAACTGAAAACTGCATTTTACAAGTGTACTGACCTACTGGTGTTCAGGCAGATACATTTTGTGCTTTGCTGAACTTAGTGATCTAGTCTTGAAAAGTCTTCCCTAAAAACTCTTTTAATAACATACTTCTATTAGAATGCAGGTGATATTTGAATTATTCAGGTTTTGTAAGGCTAATATCTGTTCATGAATCTAGAAAATATTTAATTTGAACTTATCCATTCAGCATTGCTTGTTTTTTTTAGGGAAAAAAAAAAAGATTCTTTCAACTTTTTATGTGAACTGCCCATCTTGACAGGTTTGTAACTTCAGTATATTGTGCCTCATTAAGTACTTTAAAACCTGCTCAAGCTAAACTGCATCTTACTTGCCTATTAGTTCAACCTTAGGCCCATCAGTAGAGCATTACCCAATGTCTTGGGAACAATTAAGGCATGCCTTCCCTACCAAACAGTTTCTAAGTGGACAAAACATATTTAACAGTAGAGTTTGTGGCACAGAGAATGGAAATGCAATGAAAACTACTGGGAATATGCATTAATCCTGATGCTGAACAAGTTCCTAATAACTCACTTGAAACTCCTGGGGATATAGTATCAAGTATGTACTCTCTAAATGCTACTAATGAAACATTTACAGTCTACAAGTGATAAAAGGAAAATAGAAGAGTCTGTGGCCAGTTAAGGGGCTACTTGAACAACATCCAGAATGTGAACTTAAGATGTACGTGATTATTGATCTTTTCAGCAAAAAGGCTTTATGAATAATATTCATACCATAGCATTAGAAGCTAAAGTAGCCTGGGAATTAAGCATCAGCAGAAGAGCAATTGATGGATTCAGACAGGTCAGACAATGTCATTCTAAAAGCAGCTAATCAATATGGACAAATGTGTCAGAAAGGTGATTTGAAAAATGACTTTATAATAAGAGAGGGGAAAAAAAGCTAGGTTCCTCAGGTCCCCTGTTTTTCCTCCCTCAGAATTATATATTATCAAAACAAGGTAGTTAACTGTTTCACATTTCCACAAGCAGCAAAAAGAAATTAAGTAAAAAAAAACCACAAGGGCAAAGCTACAGTTTCACCCCGCTGAAGATTAGTAAATAGGCTGACGCCAGGGCAATTGTGCCCAGTGTAGCTACTATGGTCTCACCAATTTTATAGGTGGGCCATGCATTATCCCACCTCATTTTGAATCTTCCTTGAAGTTGCAAACTTAGCACCCGAATCTGTGTAGCATTTTGTTGAAAAGGGTTCCTCCAGCACTCCTGAGGAGGCAAAACCTTTCTGAGTTTGATTCTTTTTGCAACAAAAAAGCTGTGATGGCTTTAACTTGCAGGTTTAGGTAGCTTTCCAGCTGCTTTGTTCTCATTCAAGTGGTGCAAAGTGGTCAGAGAGATGCCACTTGATTTCCAGTTGGACTTCTTCAGGAATCGACTGCCAGCCATTGGATATTGTTAAGCTTTTGTCTGTCAGATTAAAAAGTGCACTACATTAAAGTGTGATATTATTTGCGCTTGCAGTTCACCATAACCTACCAGCTGCCTTAACAACACTCGCTCATCAGAGCTTGTTTAGTTCTAGACTCACCCAGCCAAACTCCACTGTTCTTCCCAAAACCACAAAGAAAATCTAGTGACTAATGCTTAGGGCTCCAGGTTAATGTTAAGTGGTTGTTTCTACTTCTGACAAAACTTCCTATGTGACCTATTGGGCACATAACCAAACCTGTCCTTTGCTGCAGTTTCCCCATCAGTAAAATAAGTGGAATAGCACTTCACTGCTTGAGAAGTTCATACTTATGAACTCCCCTGAGATATTCAATGGAAGGAACAAAAGAAAAGGTTTATAGTAATAGAAGATTGTTATTATTTCTACTTTTGTCAGACATGGCTACCTTCAATTTATTTGAATCTCAAAAAGTAGTAAAAATAGATCACTGAAAGCAAAGGATATGGAAGTTCAGAACAAATTTCAGCTTCTTTTTAGTCTCTACTGTCTCATAAAAAATAATTTGTATCTGAAATCCCTTTCAATCATCTTTCCCTGTGTGACTCCCATCTCTTTGATCCAGTAGTTAAATATGTCAGCTGAGTGGTGTTGTTTTCTTCCCCAAAATGACCTATATTTTTGAGACCCATGTGTGATATGTCACCTAAGCAGGAATTTCAGTTTCAATATCCTGCAAGTATTATACCACATCTGAGGTGATTCTCACCATGTCCCTGGAAGAAGAAATACTAACTTGGGTATCATCAGTAACTTCTTGACAGAGCTTTTTTATTACCCTTTGAAAACATTCTCATGTCATGACTGTGGATGAATGTGGTCAGCATGAATGTGGTCCCTTCTATGCCTGCAGAAAGGAGGGCTCTTGGGGAAGGTTGTCCATTGCCACCCTCTAGGCCTTCTAAGGAGGAATGAATAAAGTCATTGTGATGCGGCACCATCTGGAAGCAATTGGAGGCAGGGTAAATAATGAGGAACAATGCAGTTAGATTCAATAGGCTTTGGCTTGTGTAGGTACTAGGTCAATAGATGGCAAATACATTTTCAATGTAAAAAAAAAATTACTCGGGGCCAAGAAGTATTGTGGGTTTCAGTGGGGCAGTAGATAAAATATTTACCTGTGCCGAGGTGCTGCTTATACATAGCCTTGATTTCACCTTAGAGAGCAGGCCTTTCAGGTTTGAATCTGAGCTCTAGCTAAAGCTTTGGGATGGTCTCAGAGTTCATAACTGTAACCTGCTCTCTTCCCCTCCTGCTCTTCACTCCCTCCCCCCAGAGGACATAGTTCAAGAGGTTTGGCTTCAAGGTTCCTATTTCTCCTGCTATTGTTGGTAACTATTTAAATAACACACAATCCCCAGAATGTGCAGTATCTACCACAAAATCATCAGTTGTTGGTTGCATTAGTTCTGTGATTGAATTCAGAGGAAGAGCCTTTAAGAATATCAGCTTTTCTTTCCTCCATAGTCCTGCCTCTTTGCCATGGGTGCTCACAGGAATTCCCACTAGTAGCAGTATGTATTGACTAGAGTTTTTAATCCCCTTAATGCTACTACAGCAGCACAAGGTCAATGCTTTTTTCCCTCTGGCTTTCCCACCTCAGGAGAGTAACATTTTTGAACTGCAATCCCCAGTGTTTAGAGCTACGATGTCCCCCAATCCTGAAACTCATTTTTGCCACTGAGAACAAAAACATATTTTCCATAGTGCATCCTGCCCATTATATTAACCCTGTAACCTGCTGAGCTCCCTTCACCATCTGCAAAAGTAGATCTGGAGTCTGTTTACAAATTGCAGTGATATTCCCAGGAACACTGTGTTGTAGAACAACAGTTTCTCTTGAATGTATTTTGATTTTTTTCAAAACAGTTTTATCTTGAAAGCAATCCTGTAAGCCTTATCAAGCAAAACCCAAGTTCCAATGTATCCATTTGCCGAATTAAACAGCGCTAAACATTTAACATTCTAAATGAATTAGGCTGAGAGATGTGAAGAAAGCTGAGCTCTAAGATGAAATGTAGGACAAACTCAAAAGGATGTTTTGCCTGTTTCATTCAGCAATAGTATCTTGCCTATAGGCCTCTCTTTGAAATAATCTGTGAACATAGTTACCGTATAATTAGCTGAGCAGTAAGTTAGGTGTTTAAAATATTTTTTTCAGGTGCTTTTTTGTATTCATGATAGCTTCTCAACACCAAAAATCAATCTCAATCAAAGCTGCTACTGAGTTTATCATAAATTATCATGAAAAGGTTTTCTACTGAGTAGATGGTTAATTACTATCTAATTTGAATAATTTTGCATATTAATGAGAAATGAATGAAAATCATTTTTAGATTTTTAACTTCAGCTGAGAAACCCATGGAGATAATGGCCCCCTTTTAAGATGCATGTGATCCTGTTACTAAAGGAGACCGAGGATTTTTTTTCATTTACCAACTTGTTTTAAATTGATTAATGGATTAGCGTTTTTGTCATTAATAAACTATATCCGAATGAAAGACAAGTTCATTATTTGACTGTGTGGCCTTATATCTGCTGCCAGGAAAAAAAAGTAACTGACTGAAAACAGATTAAAGTTTTGCTTAGGGAGGATGTAGCCTTGCATAATCCTTTGTAAATGCCAGAAAGCCAGTTGCTCTTCAAAGTTATGCAGAGCTGGCTTGTGGTAGGTAGTGGTTCACATGCTTTGCTATATGAAACATCAGAAGTTATCACAAGCACAAGCCCCTTTCTTCTCCTCAGCACCCACAGCAAACTGTGGAAAATGGGAGGTGCAGCCCTACGTACTGCAAAAAGTAATAGTGCTGCTTTGCCATGGCAGTATCAGCCTTGGGGATGGAGCAGCCTTTGTGCTTTCAGTGAGCTCCTGTGAGAGGTGGAAGGACCAAAGGAGCCTTGGTGGTAGCTCATCCTGCATTGCTCTGCTTCAGGCTTCCTTGTACACCACTTTACAGGGAAATTAGCCAAATGGCTGCTGCCCTGTTGTCTCACT
This sequence comes from Chaetura pelagica, assembly GCF_000747805.2. Classification (NCBI taxonomy): domain Eukaryota; kingdom Metazoa; phylum Chordata; class Aves; order Apodiformes; family Apodidae; genus Chaetura; species Chaetura pelagica. The sequence goes on along the minus strand of NW_009952153.1, from coordinate 389,957 downwards.
TGATCAAGACAGTTCTGCATCTGCAGAGAGAAATGTGACAATCAAAATATAAATTTGCACTGCAGTGGGAGATTAAGGCCATTGGAAGCTGGGAACTGTAAATTACTGTACACCTGGGCACTCTGCAAATATTCTTTATTTTATATTGTCCTTTACTACACATAAGGCCTTTAGGGAGGTGACAGTCTCCTTGCAGAGTACTTAAAATACTGTAGCCCTGTTTCACAATTGCATGGTTCTCTGCATGCTGCGACCATACAAATAGTAAATAAAGATAAAACACCATTGTGTGGAACCACGTGCTTGTTCAGGGATGTCTAGTTAATATTACATCTACTAGGACTTGGGTTTCTGGAATTCTTCCCTTCTCATTTTCGACTACACAGCGTTTGTAATATGAGCAACAGGAACTTACAATGAAACTGCAAGATTATACTTTGAGAATTAGTATACCGTGCACATGTAGAATAAATAATTAATTGCCAAGAAGATATCAGTAAAGCCTAAGTAGTGACATTTATATAAATATAACAAGACTATCCAGATTTCTAATGGCAAATATTTAAAGACAGGAGGAAAAATTTTTGTAAGGAGATAAACTATGCTACCACAGATCATATGCCAGACACTACCTAATGTGAGCTAAGGAGCAACTACCAATGCTTGTTATGGTAGGTGTTTGACTGCTTGTCTTCCTGCAGTAATTGCTAATAACCTTGGTCAGTAGCAGTTTACTAGATCCTAAGCATGCCAGTCTGGTGGTCTGGCCAACCCTATACAAATATTATTTAATTGTTTTTCTTCACTTCGATGAAATGGGAAGGAAAAATTATATGCAACCTGTAATAAATCCTAGCATTTTTGGGGGCTATGATCCTTAGTGCTGACTATGCACTATGGTCAATTATGCTGTATTTGATGGGAGTCAGAATTTTTCCAGGTAGAAGTTTCTTAAAATACAATGTTGTGATGTCTGAATCTTCACAAAATAAGAAACTGAAATTTTCAAAATGAAGCCAGGTATTTAACATACACTTTTTGTTCTTGGTAATTATAAACATACAGCTAAATCTACCCAAAGGTTCGGAAGGTAGATCTGGTTTGTAAATCATACTAATGGATTTAGTCAATAGGTCATTAAGAAATAATGAAGCCGTGTGATCTGAAGATGTGTTAGCACCTTTAAGTCACCATGCATGTATGCACAGAACTCAGTGTGTGCCACTGATACTGAAGTTATTCTAATGAACTATGATTTTCAGGTTTTCTGGTTTCTTACATTGTAGAGGAATCTCTGCAGCTTTTACATTTTGTGATGAGTAAAGGGTTTGCCATCATCAGAAACAGCAGCAGAAGACTGCATGAGAATTGTGTGAATATTTTTGCAGCTTTCATTAGCAAAATTATTTTAATTAGTGAAGCCCAAAGTAATTGAAGGAGAAGGTCACTTTATTTGTTTAGGATCAATGCCTCCATAACCATCCTGCTAGAATAGATTTATCCAGTTGTGAAGACTAATTCTAATTTGGTGTAAACCAAGAATCACTCCACTGCAGTAAAATCACTCCACTCCCCACCACTGTAAAACTTGAATGCTAAGTACTGCTTGGATGGTGAAGAATGAAGCTGGATGACTGTTCACATTTGGTCCCTTCCAGAGCCACTTTTCCTCTCAAATTGACTTTGGACTATTTTGACTTATAGGACCATCTGCAAATTATGATACATCTTTAAGTACATAGTGATATGAGATGTCTATTATATCCAAGAGTCTTCTATGAGTACAGTAGGGCATTGACCTTTTTCAAGATGTGAGCTGTTCATGCTATAACCATATTTCTTGCCAGCACAATAGTTCTAACAAGTTGTGATGAGAGGGAAAGATATTGCAGGTTCCTTCATGCTACACCTGAATATAAACATTTGAGAGTATATTTTCCATACCCTGAGTTTATTTTTTCAAGGAGACCACACATAGGTAGAGCGAGCAGCATAAAAGCAGCCAAAAGTTAAGAACTCTGTTGGCATTATAGTTTCCTTAATTCTGTGCTGTTTTCACCTCTCCCCCATGTACATGGGTTCCTCCACAAATTTCTGGTGCACCTTTTTCTGAACTTCTCTCTTAAATGGTACAGTTCTGACTTCAGAGCCAGTCATAGGAAAGGTGCTAGTTCTAGAAGCCAGTGAGATTTTTAAGATCCAAATGCTTCAAACACCATTTGAAATGATCAAGGGCAAGGACCACTCATGAAAATTACCATGCACCAAGAAGCTAGGTATTTAAAATAAAAACACCACAAATAATTGTTGGCCTTGTTCTATTAATGTGGATTCATAGAGTAATGATCAAACTGCAGCACAGCTCTACTCTCACTTATATTGAGTGTACATTTATAGTAGTTGAAGTGAAGTCAATAGCATTTCTTTGGACTTACAAAGGTTACTGAATGTCAAATCCCACTTTCAGGCTGAGAACAAAATAATTCTAAAGATATACTGAGAGCATGATCCTAATTTGCTTCAGCAGCCTTTGGCCTCTTTGTCATATAAAAACCCTGGAAATTACAGAAACTTCAGGTTTGTGTTCCTTTTAAAGACGAGAAGATTTTTAAAAGACCATCTGAGGAAGCAGAATGTGTACCAGTTAGGCACTGGCCTGGTTTTGAAGGCCTGGTGTGTGTGCCCTCAACTGGAACCAGGAGCTTTCACTTTCTCATCTGGAACTGGGTGATCTTCATTTCCTTGACTAGAACTGCCTACCTCAGGGCAGGCAAAATCCTCCTTCTGCTTCCTGCTGTGTCCTGAAGTGCACAAGCTTGACATACTTTAAAATGATAAAAACTTCCTGAACTCCAAACATGACTCAGCCCAGGGCTAACTGTTGAGACAAGGCATGGAGATGTTCCGCCTCATTTCAACAATTAGTGGATTATCCTTATGCTGTTTGATTATCTTTGTTATAGCCTTTTGTGCATTACTGAAGTCTAATTCCCACTGATTTCAATGTGTAAGATGTGCTTTTTGTTTTAATGGTAACTCTGGAATCTGGAATTAACTAAGCCAAATGAGGTTGCATATGGAGGTCCAAGTTAATTTCCATGCAATACAAATAAATACAGGTGAGTATCCCTCAGGAAAACAGAGTCTGCAGGATCATTTGACCTGCTGAGACATGTGGATTATGCTTTTATGCCAAGCCTAATGATGGGTGGGATTAGAAAAGTTTCAGAAGAGCATTTTGAATTTGTATATGTGCAGATGAGACAGCTAAAAATAAAGTGTCTTGATAAATGAGAGTCATGTAAAGAAATGGAAAGTGTGGAAAGATGTCCCATGTTTCTTCAAGTTGAAGTGAAATACCATAGTGGTGTTCTCTTGGCCAGAAATAGGCTGCTGTTTAAAACGTATGCTGGCAGAAGTGTGTTTTGGTTTAACTCTGCTGTGGGTAATCCTTCAGATGCACCCACAGCTTTGAAATCCCCTGTAGCGCACGATTAAATGCATTGTGGACATGCTGCACCTCCAGCTGTTCTGTCTGCCTTTGCAGGAGCAATGTCAAGCAGGGAAGACCTTGCCCATTGTCCCCTGCTGCAAGGACAGAGAGGAGCTGTACGCTGCCTGAGTTCATTAGCTGGTCAGACTGCCTGCAGGAGACAAGCAGACACCAACGACAAGATCCCAGTGGCAACTTTGAGTTTAGAGCATTACTGGGACAGTTGTGGCAAAAATAAGGTAACCCATACTGGTTTATGCACAAAAGATGCTTGCCTACAGAATGGATCCCATAGCTAAAGCTGCAAAGCTTTACACTTTCAGGCCCAGTTTAATCCATGAAGTCTCAGCCAAAGTGTCAGCCACTACAAAAGGCACTTCTGATGGTGACTGTGCTTCTGAAGCGAGGTTGCTTTTTGTGGAAAAGCAGTGACCCATAGCTTGAGTTTGTTGAGTGAATTATGTCTTGACACTTATCCAGGTAAAGCGGTGGTGATGACAGATAATTTGGCAGAAGAGGTACAGTTAGCATATGAAAGGATATGCATAACATATGGGCATCAGCATATATTTGTGGATTAATACGTAGCTATTCTTTTGAAAAGTAGGTTTTAGAAACATCCTTTCTGCTTAACAAGTCAATGAAGATTTAATTAAAAACCCAAACATATCTAGTACCTATATAAGAGAGATCCTGGGAAATAATTTTAGAGGGCACAAATGAAAAAAAAGCCAAAATTTGTCAGTGTAACCATTAAGTACAATGAATCAATGCCAGTTTACACCACCTGAGAATCTACCCAATATCATCTATTCAGCACACACTGTCCTTCAGCTCTTGTGATGTTTATTTTAGGGTATCTCTGGCAAAATAAGATACTGTTTTATTCTAGAGATAAGTCTTAAATGAACTCTAATGCTTAATGTTCTTTTTCAGTTTTCTTTTCTTTGTGCATGTAGAATAAGCCTGCTCTTTACAGTATCTTAGAAACCGTGTATTTCCATGGATTATAGGTTTTCTTATATATTTATATACTAATTTTATAATTAGTTTTGTAAACTTGTACATCTTAGGTAAGATGCTCCAGAAATCAAAATAGTAAACATTAAACACCACAAGTACAGCTGCAGTTTTAAATATTTTATAATCCAATCAAATTGTTTGAGTAGTAATGCATTTAAATGTTGTTATGGAATCCCCTCTAGACTTTTTAAAATGGTTACTCTCTTCTTGGCTTTGCTATTTATGAAATTCATATGGGATGACATTTTTAATAATAGAGCATTTGACTTACAGAGTAGCAATTCCTGCAGTGTCTCAGTATAATCTATAATTTTCTGACTGAACTTTCAGAGGGACACAAACACATATTACGCTTTTATTAATGAACATATACATCTGTTGATGTTGCCATAATTGAAATGACCTTAAGTGAGAAGACCTATATAAGTCATTTAGCATTTTTTATGATGCTTTGGTGAAGATGCTGTACAGATGCAGCTTTAGGAAGCTAAAGCAGGAGTACAAAAGCTGTGCTAAAACAATGCAGGAAGGTTTAATTTGGAAAAGGCACAAAGCAAAGCACAGCCCACATATAATTAAGCAACATCCGGTACTATAGAGTAGGACAGAAGAAAGCTATCTGGGAGTCTCAATTACCTCTCCTCCCTAGGGATAATGGCACTGTCAGACCAGGACTGTGCTAAATGCTGGGTAACATGAGGGTATTTGATTGCGGTTGCCTTCGCTGTACAGAGGTTGTGGAGAAACTGAGGACATAATTTTTAAGAGACAAAAGTTCCTTAACCTCCTCAAGTACAAACATGTGTCAGAAGGGAACTTAAAGAGCAACAGCCAAGGCTTTTGAAAGAAAAAAACCACAGCAACTGGCCAAAAAAACAAACCAAAGCAAAACCAGCAATCACTCAGTTCATCTTAGGCTCTTTTCCTGGATGGTTCAGGACATAAGCATGGCACAGACCTTCTGAAGGAGTATCCTGAGAACCACAGAAATGTAGCCAGGATTCCTGAGGTGGCCTTTTTAAATTTCAAGAATGTATCTTCTGCATTTGCTGCATATTTCTTCATCTTCTTAAGTCTGTGGAATGATTTTTTTTTAATATTATGGACAAATCAGATGTTCACATCAGTGCATATAGCTCCACTGGCTTCAGAAGCATACACTAAGGTAGTGCTGCTGATCATTTTCATTTGATCAGTGCTGTGGGAGACTTTGATTTGGAGATTAGACCAGAGGAACTTCCCAGAGAGTGCTTACAGGTGGAGGGATACATTCTGCTCCCATATACACAGCTGTAAATCTTGGTACATTAAAGTTCTGGAGCTACTCCAGACCAACTGAGTCTGGAATCAAGCCCTGTAGTGCCTGATCAGATTGTTATTAATTTGAAGAAAGAAAGTGAATTCTTGTTAAGGGGAAATAAGCAGTCTTTATTAATAATAATTAGAGAGGGAAGACATTAGTTTTGATATATTGGCTTAATTTGGTAAATAGACAGATGAGAAAAAATAGAATTAATAATTTTATAAACTGGTAAACATATTTTGTAGTTTAGTATTAATTGTGTCTAAATGTTTCCTTAAAACTGTGGCTTGCTTCTGCAGTAGCAGCTACACCCTTGAGTTGTTTGAGCAGCCCCACTCCAGTTGCAAAGTCAGGGACCTGCTTCAGCCTTTAGCAGTGGGGTGGGATCACCAAAGGCCGCTGAGACTTGAGATCAGAGAAGCAGCAACACCAGACTGTGTGTGTGTCACCAGTGGCTGGTTTTTTTTGTTTGCAGGCCACTGAACTTCTTATGAACTGTTGCTCAGGATTTGTTTCTGTCTATGCTTTTGATTCTGGTTTCAAGGTGCACAAAAAATGGTGTGTGCTTTTAATGCAGTACCACTTAAAGGCATTCTGCATTAGGGTATGAATCCCCTTACTCTACAACCTAAAGGCTTTCCTTCTATGTCTGTTTAGATTGCAAAATTTAGGAGGGGATGGTAATATGTTTAGGATGTATGTGCTAACAACATATCTGAATCCCTCTTCTGTCATTAAACAACATCTCCTCTGGACCACCAATATAATTGTTTTTTTCACTGGCTAAAAGGGGGTGGTGCTTTCACCACCATCACTTCTGAGAGATCTCACCAGTGCTTTGCTTTCCCATCTAATCGCCTCTTGATTTGGTAGAATCACAACACCAAGTATGGAATGGCTGCAATCCAAATTATTATTTGACACGAGCTAAGTGGAAAAAACACTAGTATCAAATTTTACCCGAAGCCATACACTAATGTACCAGGATTATTGTGTTCTTCGTAGTCAGAATGATTGTATGTAATTTTACATGTAATGTTCTTTGAACATATGGTTCATAACATAAAACCCTTTTCATCTTAATTGACACAATAGGCTGGAATGGCTTTTTTTCCCTTGCCAAAGTACTTGTTATGGTCTGTATCACCTATAACGTGCATTATGTAAAGCTCCTAACTAGATTTTTGGATGCTAGAATGCAAAAGATTGCTATTTATGAGACCATGAGACCACCTAGTGGGTCAATGATTTGCATTTTTAAAGTTCATTAATATGTACTAAGATCATAATAATGCCAATGTTTCATCAGACAAACCTTCATATCATTCTAGTAATTATAAAGATTTTTTAAATATCTTTTAGCATAAAACAGAGGAGCAAACAAATGTGTATTTTTGTGACTGTCAGGCTGCTCTAATTGAAAATGTAAAGGACACTGGGTAAAGCATTTTTCTCCCAACAGTGAATAAAACAATTTTTTCCCTCCATTGTTTTTAAGAATACACTGGAGGCTTGAAAGTGAAATCTGTTTTCTTATCTAATCCCTTTTTCTTCCTTCATGAACACATACTGATTTGCTATTGTAAGGCTGCTTATAAGTGCTAGACTGCCTGGCATTGATTTTTTTTTTTTTTTTTTTTTTTTTTTTTTTTTTTTTTTTTTTTTCTTTATTTAGGAATAACATTGCTGCATATTTGTTTAGGAGAAAATAAAAATATAAAGAATTATGTGGGTTTTCACCCACATTACAAAGAAATATAAACTTTCTCCTGACAACTATGTGCTAGTTCTCTGTGCCTCATCCAGATTTCACATAGAACTGGTTTACATTTCTGTACCTGACTTCAGTTGAAGTAGCATTTAGTAAGCTTAATGAGAAACACCCTTTCCTCTCAACCCTGTGTTCCTTCTGATCCATATTCCTTTTCACAGAGAAAATTCATAGTAATAATTCGTCTGAAAGAAATATTATGTTTTGCTTCTTTGCCTGTTTCAGAACCATAGCATGGAGGAATTTACTTTAGAGTCCCTTTCATTAAACTTTAATCACAAAGGCATATATAGAGTTAGGTGAACGCCTGCATGACTTGTTTGAAATATAGGTTAATTAAGCAAGCTAAATATGCTTTGCAGAACAATAGAGAAGTACCGTTCTGCAATTGAATTCGGAAGATTCTAAGACAAAAGTGATCATCCCAACGTTTGCACTGGGCTTCCCCATGCCTGCTCTGAACTTTATACAACAGCATAGACTAGTGGCAAGAGGGAAGATTGTAACCGCACGCCTCTGGAACCTGCTGTTTTTTGGGCTGTGACCCCCCTCAGACCTGGGCTGCAGCAAGAGCCTAATAACCTGTAACTGTGGAAAACAGCTCCTTTGGGGATTTAATAAAATGTGAATGTAAATTACAACTGCCTTAATTATCTGAAGCTACTTTCTGTTGACAAAGTAAGCAGAAAAAAAATCTCAGCTAATGAAAGAGCTAACGTGGTAGCAGTTACCTAAACTCTCAGAGACAGAGCAAGTACTGGCACTTCCTTCCCTTTTGTTTGATTTTTATTATTATTTTTTTTTTCAGTATGGTGTTTTTCTGACTAGATTGTCATAGCAATATTTTGTTTGTTTGGTTTTTGTTTTGTTCAATTTTATTTCAAATACTTCCACTTATTTCCATTTCTCAGTGGATTCACTTTGTTTGTCAGTGCCTACAAACACGCAGGACAAGCAGACTGAATAGTAAAAGTGTTTGCAGTGGATGGGACTGGAAGCTTCTCCTCTGGGTCAGAAATTTTACACTATTTACACTTAATTAAATGTATTTTCCTCTAGAAAATGTGTGCCGAGGAAAAGGTTTGCCAGGCCTTTAAACAAGCAAAACTCCTGCTGATTTCAAGACTGCCTTGCTCAGTGATAGAATGCAGTGTTTTACCCCAGGAGCTGTAGCAACATCTTCCTTATCCTTAGTGCCATGGAGATCCCTGCCAGACTTTCCCTGGAAATAATGCAAAACCACACAAAAGATGCTAAAGAGACTAGTTTCTCTTTTGCAAAATTCAGCATTATGGACTCTGGCATTTTGCTTATCCATTCCTGTCCACCTTATATCAACATTCACAGTTATGCCAAGTGAATGTAAAATGTGAAGGAAACTGACAGTCATTTACCACAGCTTTTCTACTGTTAGTGATGACTAAATGAGCTGCAAAACAATGAAAAATCTCAGTGTCAGAAAAGACCAACTTGTCAGAACTAGAATAACACTAGGACAGATTTGGAGTAAATCTACTAGACTTTTCTACTGCTCATTAGCTAAACTAGACAGTTTCACACAAAGACCTGATGTTGTTACCTGATCCACCTCTGGACTTCAGAAGAATTCATTCCAGCCATTAGTAAAATCTGTCCTGCCTTTTAGCCTGGCCTCAGAGGAACTGGTTTCCCAGGTCTCTCTGTAGGGAAGTTAAGCATGTAGCATGTGTGAGATGGGGCACAGCACGCACTGCTGGGCTTCTGCTGGCCCTGGGAATGGCCCATTGGGCTGGCAGTGGGCCGTGTTGCTGGGATTGGAAGTGCCACGAGTGCTGTAGAGAGAAATGTGTTTACAACTCTGAATGGTGTCAGTCTCCATGTTTAATAACTTGCAAACTTAATCTAGAGTGGAACTGATATGGGTGAGGTAGGTCAGATGCCAGGATGTGAGTAAAGGAACAAAAGTGGTTTGTAATATCAAAAGGGAGATGAAGCATGTGTGGACAAGATGGCAATGATCTCTGGTTAAAGGAGAAGCAAGGCGGCAGTTGTAGAAGCAGTCTGACAGCAGAAGAGGAAGGAGACCTGGACTCAGAGAGGTAGAGGGTACAGGCAATTTTCCAGTGCTTGGCTGCAGAAAAGCTGCTGTACCAGATAGTTGAGTGGGCCAAGTATTAAATGCAGATTGTTTTAATTTTGATTGATTGATTGATTTTTTCTGCTAATAGGAGTAGAATCTGACTGCTTTAACTGAAAAGGACAGTAACTGATTAGTGATAAATTAGGATCAACTGGCAGAACTTCTACCAAAAGTTTTACAGAATTGTTCTGAATCAAAATATGGGAGAATCTGGCCCAGAAGTTAAGCAAGTAGTTGGTCCTTTCAAGGTTTTGGACTCAGCCTTTCTAAGGCAAGAGATTCAGTTCTGGTCTCTGTGTGACTAGGTTGTGTCTGCAGCTAATCATGGAGGGAAGGCTGTATTTGCAAAGAAAACAAATAGAGAGACTTCAAAATCTAGGTCCCTTAGCAGATCTGCAGGGGTCTTATTGAATCCTACAACTGAACTTGTAACTTAATTCTGGGAGTGGCCAACCAATACTACTGTACAAGCTGGACACTGAAAGCTCTGTATGGCTGAAAGTTACGGGGCCTACATGGCACATCAAGATTCCCAAGAAAATGAGATATCTGAAGCAGGTCTTAGGTGGCTCATGATGGAGGATTTTTCCAAGTGGATTTTCCCTGCTGTGGCAGGAGAGACTCATTAGCTGATGTCTGCCCGGCCTCTCTGCACTCCAGGGAGGTAGCATTGGCCTAGATACCTCCCTTGAACTGTCTAAAGTCCACATGTCACAAAAGAGGCCACCCCTGCTCTCTGCTCTCATTGCTATTTAAAATATCACAGGATGTTTGAGGGGGATATTTTCTCATAATTTGCTTTTTTATCCACTCTGATGCTTTGGGATATGATCCGCAAATGTTGCTTGCAGAACATAAGATTATGATAAAGAATTTATTGAAAGCTAATAGGAGTTATGTAAATACATGATCAAATGAATATGTGAATATAGTGTTCTTTCCTCAAAAAAAGCTGATCACAATTGGGAAGTTAACTCAGAAAAAAAATATAAAATAGCACTTTCTGAATTACGAAGAGAGAAAGAGGGAGAGGGAACTGAGGGCAGAAGGACTGGAGGGCTGGACATTTTGCTGCTTGCTGCTGCCAGAACTGGTCCGTGACTCTGGATTATAGGAGACATTTGTACGAAAGACAACAAATTATATTAAACTATTTAAGCATGACATTAAAATGCGATTTGTAGCAATCCTTTTGATTAAGCTCACATTTACCCTCCTAGTGTCAGGAACCTTGTAAAAATTGGGCTGCCTGTGCTCAGCACTGGCTCTGCTATGGTGTAACCTTGGACAAGACTGCTGTGAGAAGAGCAATGCAAACAGTGGTGCTGGGGGCTTCTTCCACTTTGCCAAAGAGCTGCTTTTAGACTCGGGCACTTGCCTGGCTCTTTGCTGGAGCTATGCTGCAGATGGGCCTGTGCTTGGCCACATACCTTTCTGGTCCTGATCTGGCCCCAGACCCACTGACTTGACCTCTGGATTCACCCATGCCTTTTTGCCATGGTTGCCTGACAACCAGTGAGCTCCTGGCTGATGGCAGTTATTGTCACAGGGCCTTTTTTGGATGTTGTGAGACTGCTCATTCATGGTGAGGACACTGCTCTGCCCACTTGGCTGTCACCCTCATCTCCTGGCTCATCTCCTTTGAGTAGCAACCCACTTGTGCTGCTTCCTGTGACTCAAATCCTTTGGTGCTAGGAAGAGCACTCTTACTGTGGACTGCTACAGTGACAGAGCTGTGTAATTACATATAAGTTCTTAAGACTGAGTCATAACAGTAGCCCATCTGCATCTGCAACAGTGAGAGCAGGAGGTACAAGTTACTTTGGTTGCAGACTGAAAAGCACAAACCTGCCTCCATTCAAGTCTATGTGACACAGATTCAAAGACTGTGTTCTCAGGTATATGGTTTGAGGATAAGGGTCTACTCTTCTAAACTCAAGAATGCTGTGGTCAGGTCTAGAAAAAAGAAGCAGCCAGAGAAAAAAAAAGAAAGCACATAAAAATGTAGAAAGCAGAAGAACTGCAGGTTCATGAAAGGGATATCGGAGAAAAAAACTACCATATTTTCTGCCCTTATATCTTTATTTCTGCTCTCTTATCACTTCTGGTTTTGAACATTCCTTTTTCTTGCCCTTTCTATATCCTTGCTAGTCTTGCTCCTTCCCTGCCATGATGTGATACCCTGTAGCTTAAAATCTTGGCAGTCTTTTGAGCTGCCAAGTTTAAAATTCTGGAGAGTTTGAGTGGTAATAGCTGAAATATTTAATCTTAGAGAAAGGTTAAAGCTAGGTCACCAGTTCCCAAGTACAGTTTGAGAGAAAATTAAAAATGCTCAAATTTGCTTACTTCTTAGTCTGCCAACTTCAGCAAACATGCAGAGACAGTCTTTACTGCTTCTCTTGAAAGTGAAGAGAAGAAAGAAAGCAATGAGAGGGATTTTAAGTGCCTGTTTGTAACCCTCAATTTACAGGGCAGGGAGACTTGCCTGAAATTTCTGGACTTGGGTATAGATTGCTTTTTTTCATGATCTCAGAGTTGGCAAACAAGGTAATTTTTCTGTGGCGCAGTGGTGTGTCTGAATTGTGAGGATCACCTAGTGGATTTTGAGCAGTTGAAGCACTCTATGTTGATTATGCTGTGGTTTGGCTTTTTTTCCTTCTTTGACTGGCTGTGTGTACCTTATAGGGTCTGGAAGGTGAGTGATATCACCTATATATGAATTCTTTTACTAGTCAGAAAAAATAATAAAGATGATGTCTTTTTTTTCAGGGCTAAGGGTTTTTCCACAGTGGCTTGTGGAATAGAATTCTTCCTCCTCTTCTGTGGAGTTTAGGAACAATCTTCTCATTTTAGGACAGTTCTCCATAGTTTGATGAAAGAGAACAATCACATTGCTCTCCTAGTCACTAGATTGTGTCGGTCCGATTTTGCAGAAATTTAGGGGCGGACTTCCTTTATTTATTTATCCACATACGTCTTTCAGTCAATTAATTTCCTCACTATTCAGATGTCAGCCAGAGAGTCACAAATCAATATCTGACGACGTAATTTTTTTGGTGTAGGAAATGAGGCATGTTTAGGGGGTTACAGGAAAAGAATGACAGAAAAGGGCACATTTTTAAGTGAAGTTAACGCTCTGGAACTAGACAGATTGACATCAATCAATAAAGCACGAGGAGCTGCTCAACGGCTGTTGCTTAAGTCTCTTCTAGAATGACCATATACAAGGGAAGGTCATTCAATTTTTGTGCCATTTTATGTCTCAATTCTGCCTCATGATACATGCAGACACTTTCCTGTGCAACTTCTCTCATTCTCAAATTAACTATTAATGAAAAGGCTATTGGATTATGTTGGTATTTGTTACCGCTGTGTTTCCCAGTTACTAAAATCTTGGAAACAATCCTTTCCATATTATCATCCAAGTCATTACTGTGAGTAATTAGAAAGCTGGGCTGTACCCTACTGGTAACCTCTTTCCACCTTGAAATAATCCCATTTACTTCCATTGTTTGTTTCTTGCCCTTCAGCCAATTTTCAGTCTATGTAGCCTGCCAGTTTTCTTCCTATTGTGTGAGCCTGCACCTTAGGCGCTAGTCTCCCATATGGAAATGTTTTCAGAAAATAAGAACTGAATATCTTGCATCCACTCTAATAATTCTGTGTTACATGATCATACTTATATATTCATTATTTCTTTCCTCTCCCTTGTTGGAAATGTTTGCCAAAATGTTTCATTGCTGGTCTCATTTTCAGAGGGCTTGAATTGTCTCTCCATCATCACCTTCCTGTCTTGCTTCCAAATCACATCCCTGAACAGAGATTCCAGGTCCATTCTATGATTATCTGTGGGCAGAGAACCCTCTAGATAGCTAACTGTGAGAATTTGCTGGGCAGAGGATGAAGTATCTGGTCTCCATCTCTGTGTAAATCTCCAAAGGGGCACTAGTGTTGCACCATCAGTGTTTTTGTGGGATAAATGGGGGGATTTTGATTGTACGGGAAATTTAATTAGATTTAAGGCTAATTAAATTCATTTTTTCATATTAACGTGTTCACAAATATTATTGCGTCTCGTTAGATTTCATTCTTCTATCCTTACTGAACAATATTCAGTGGTAGTTTCAGATTACAATAAGTTCATTATGAAGATAAGGTGGAATTAGTGTAGGAAGCTCAGCTGGTTGAAGGGGTCTGTGCTTTAATTACTGCAGAGGGTGTGCATATTAATTACAACACAAGTGATATTTACTGTACCTCAGGAACATATGACAGGGTAAAGATACTGACAGCACCAGCTAATAAACTCTGTATGATAATGAGGAGAAAAGACCATAAAAATAGAAGGAAATAAAATTATTCATAAAGTATATTGATCCCAAAGTAAAGACATTAAGCTCTGATGAAGGGCAACAAAAGGGAAGCTCCTCACTTTATCAAACAAATAACCAAAGTAGAGAAATGTTAGCAGAGAGACAGATTGTCATTATACTGGTCATGTGACCACACTCTAGAGAGTACATGTGAGTAGTAAAATATAAGATTTTTTTTAATAAATCAGCAGAAAGTCAGATCTTTACCTGCAGGATATCAGGTTGCAGTGGTTCTGATGAGCTTGGGGGCTGGGCACATCGCAAGGTAACATTTTAAGAAGAGTGATGGGAAGGGATCATTCTTTGGATGAGGAGCCATCACCAGCTACACAAAGAACCACCATGGCTAATTGGTTTAGGCTGCAATAATTGCTGCTGGGTTTTTTTGTTGTGTTGTGTTTGTGTTTTGTTGTTTTTTTCTGATACTACTTTTGAGGCAATTGTTTTAAATAATTTCTGAGCCGCCTTCCAGACAGCCTCCCCTTCAACAGGCATTTTGGCAAATACCAAACATGAAATACCATGGAAAGATCTGTTCTGTGTCTCTTAGCTGTGGGGTCAGTGCCCACTTCTCCAAGGCATGGAGGCCAGTTTCCTTGGCTTTTGAGCTTAGGGAACCTGTTCAAGCTCTGTATTTCCCTGCTGATACTTACACCTGGTTTACCATGTGGCAGCAACACACAGAGAAGTGCATCAGGGGTGACTTGTTGGGATGACACACCAACAGGGTAGATGGCATAGAATGTTGTTGTTTACCTTCCTTGAGCTTGGTACTAGTTGCACATTTTCTTGGGATTTGCATCACAAAAATTCTGTTCATCTGCCTCCCTTTTAATATAAACGAACACTGGTCAAATGAGTTGAAAAAATAAATGTAGCACAAATTATTTCTTCCAGACGGTATCTTACTTGATGTTTGAATTCCCGAAGTTTAATATGTCTGTATTATGTGACACTTGACCTAAGGCCTTGGCCACCAAAATGGAAAGTAAAAACCTCATGTTTTGCATGTAATTACTATACACCCTGATAACTCTGTAGTGATCATTTTGTGATGGATATTTTAAAAGATTCTGCCAAATAAAATCAACAGATGCAGTTCAGTCTGTAGTACTTGACAGACTGGTTTGGTGTCAGTGAATAAGACAGGGACCCCACAGTGTATGGAAGTTTTAGTACATATAACTCTTTTTACTAAGCTACATAATGTATTTTTCTCTAAGGAATTGTTGTATGTTAGGTGAGTGAGGTGAAGCTGGCAATGAGTCAGCTTGCTAGCCGTTTATCTCTAAAGACCTATGTTCAAATTACATTTACTGAAAGCTACATATGTCTGCTGCTTTGTTGTCATCATAGCCTTGGAAGACATTTGTTAGCAATCACAAAGCTCCTTCATTTTGGGCATATATGTCAGTCTTTGCTTATTAAACACATCTGGAATGAAACAGCCACACTTGGTCAGGATCTCTGAACTCCAGCAAAGCCCAAAGTAGATTCCTGTTTCATTCAGATGATACTTTCACTTTTTGGGGCACTGGTTGTTTGTTTTTGTTTTTTTGTTTTTTTCTTCTTTCCATCCTACAATTAAAAACCCATATTTCCTTCTCCTCAAGTCTTCTTGACAAGTCAAGAAAAAAATGTGATACTTACATTTTCAAGTAAGTGAAAGTGCCCCAAGTGCCCCTAAGTTAAGTCCAAATGACTTTAACATAAAATGGAAAGGTTTACTGACTACTATGGAAGATCCTAAATTTTCCACTCTGATGTTCATTCTGTAGTAATTCAGCTTACTATGTGGCTGTCCCTCCCAGCACTGGTACAGTGTAAGGGCAGAAATGATAACTTTTTAAAATGAGTTTGTGTTGTTTTTTTTCAAGTCAGTTACTGTTTTTATGCATTGGGCAAACTTACCCACACTTTAAATAACCAAACCTCTAGAATCTATAAAGCAGATTGAAAATAATCCAAGAGCAGTTTGTATCTTGGTATTTCAGGTACTTCAATCCAAAGCTGGGAAGCTCAGGAATATACAAAATAGAAAAATTATAATGGAAATATGCAACCACTTTCAAAGCTTCAGAAAGGTCTGGTTTATATCTTTTAAGGTTTTGGATAAATGTTTGGTCTGGTCTTTCTCTTTTTCAAATGAATTTGCCTGTCCCTAGTTGTAATTCAAAAGTTGTAACAAAAGAATAATGGCATTCCAATGGCCTTTGTGAAATGTGTTGATGTTCTTGGTTCAGTTCCCAATTTTTGTAGCAGTAAAACCCCTGCCGCTATGGGCACTTGTGCTCCTGAGTTTGACAGAGAGATGGGTTTCGTTTACTCTCTCACCCTTAGAGATGGCCTTTCCAAGATTAGGAGTGAAGCAGATTTGAGGACGTTGAGGAAGCATATGTTATTTCTGTGCATGCTTCACATATCCTGAAATTTCACAGTTTCTGGGCTCTGATTCAGTGTCTTTCAGTGATGCATTTATCAACAGATTTTTAAAAGAGGAAAAAAAAATACAGAAAAGTTAACCTTGATCCCAGTTCTTCCTGCAGTTGTTACTTGTGAGGAACAACAAGGAACAAAAGCACAAAAAATCAAGACTGTGATATTTTGATATTCTTGGTTATCTGAATATGAAGAATCTCTGATATAGATGCTAATGTCTAAGGACTGACTTGAAAATTTTCATTTAAAAATAGAATTTTAAATCTCCACTTTTGTATCCCACTGTAAATCCATTGTCTTCATTGGAGACATTCTTCACATAACCATATTAAAGTGGTTAAGTGTATGAAGTCATGCTTCCCACATGAACTTCATCAAGTAAATAATACATTTCCCTAAATCATAGACTTAAGACTAGGAGAAATTCTGAAGTAAATTTGCATGTTACCTTGACTTAAGGCTAAGCATTGAGCTTAAATGCTTAGAAGAGTTCAGCCCAACTGCATTCAGAAAACATGGGACACATGTGTGTATGTCACAGGTGTAAATAAGCACAGTTTCGGTGATGTAGAGCGTAACAGTATTTCCAGGATCAGAAGGAACTCTTATGCTAATGGTCAGTGTGACTGTGAGATTTATTTTACAGGGCTAACAAAGTAGGGCACAAAGGAGTATTACAGGATTCAGTATGTTTAGCATTTCAAGTTTTTTTAGAGGGAGCTGTCTAAAGACCTCATAAGGAATCTTAATAATTTCAGGGTAGATCCTGGGTCAATTTTAACACCTGTTAAAAAAGAGGAAACTGAGAGCAGGAATAAATTTGCCTTCCTTGCATCCTTTGCCTTTCTCTCCTCCTCTATAGCCCCCACTATTTACACTCTGCAGGAGATGACTTGATAAGCTGACCATGCTAAATAAATTTGGCTACTTGGTGTTTCATAACACCATTTTGAGGAATTTCAGGGCTAATCAGACTGCGTACTTGGCAAATATGTCAAAGTGGTATGCAATGAAATTCAAATTCTTGGGCATCCTTTTCCCTTTTGAATTAGCACTAATGCCAATGAAATCAGCTCAATTAAGATGGCTGTCCTGTAGGCCTATGCTAGCTGGCAGTCAGAAAGAAATGGAATGTGATGTAAGGGTGTCCAAAAAGGATAAATCATAAGGAAGAAAATATTTTAATGCCAATGTATGAATCAATGGCATGTCCTTATCTTGAAAATCATGTTCACTTTTGGTCACCTTATCTCAAAGACATAACAGAAATAGAAATGGTCCAGAGAAGGGCAAGGAAAATGAGTAGAGCCATCTGAGAGCCTTTCATATAAGACTAACTTAAAAAGGGCAGGATTATTTAGTTTGGAAAGAAGGAGAAGATCAGGAGGAAATGTGACAGAGGCATATAAAATAATGAAGGGCATAGATCAGGCCAGTCTGCTGCTTCTCATTACATTTGTCTGTAGCAAAAGAGAGAACTCAAAATAGAACAACAACAGGCCAAAGAGTGATTCATTAGAGTGAAAAAGTGCAGCACACATGTGCCTTTAACTTATGGAACTCAGGACTGCAGGATTAAATTATGCCCAAACAATTTACATTAATAAAGCCCAATGCAAATTTACTTTGAATACTGAAATTGTAGCTTATATAGACCTTCCAAACAGGATTTAAAGAAGAGCTGCTGTTACTCCTCATGCAGGCATAAGATATTTACCAGTTGGGGTGAAGAAATACATATCTCCCTGTGGTCCTGCACTGGACAATTTAGGTATAGAATGGGGAAGGAGGGAAGGAGTATGTCTTTACTTGCTGCATTCAGTATTGGTTGTGAGCACAGACAGAATGCTGTTTTACAAAACTTTTGCGATGACAATTTAGAAGTTATTGCTCACTGGCAATTTATCAGCTAAGGATTCGCCGTGCAAAGAAGTGCCACTTTTCTTTGGGGTCTGGATTTTACTTCCAGTTTGCACTGGTTTTTTTTTGTCTTTGGTCTTGTCAGAATTTGGTAACTGGGTTGGGGTGGTTAGCCAGAGCTGCTTTTAATATTTTCCCTTTCTTAGTTGCCTCTAGTCTCCTGGTGACTGTAGAATAAGAATCAATGTACTACATGAGCTTTTAACAGCCTGATCATTATAAGGCAAACATGATCATTAAATGATCCTCTCTTTATTAATACACTTTATTAAGTATCTTTTCCTGTATGTCTGGCAATTGCACTTGAGATAAGTTAGGAACAATTACAATGCTGAATAAATAAAAATAATATAGGTAAGTAACAGTAAAACAGTAGTTAATGTATCCAGGGCATGTTGGAAGACAGACACACTCTATTGCACCTGAACTTCATGTTTAGTCATTGGGGTTCCTGTTCTGCATTTACTTTTCATTTGTAAATAATGCAAAAATTTACCAGGCTGGCTTGCTGAAAATTGAGACTTTTAGTCACAGTGCTGGCTTCTTTCTTAAATTCCTTCTTAGATGAATTAAAATAATATAATACCATGACTGAAAATCTTTTTTAACCCTTTATTTGAGTAGTCAACAGTTACTTGTAAGCTTTCTGACTGTTTTGTCTTTTTGCGGAGGAAAGATAGAATGTCTTTGTTGTTAGTAATTTATCTCTGATTTATAAAATGCAATTTCCTTTAAGGATATTTGAGTATATATATTTGGCTTTAATGGAACATAAGTACTTTCCTACTAAGGGAATTTGAGCTGAAGAGTTCTGAGCAAAGCATGGAAAAAATACTCACATATATTTCTCACATTAAAATAAAAAGAAGAACTGCAATTGAAATATGCAGTGACCTTGTCATGTTTGCTTTACCTGAACAATGAGAGGACAAATCACATTAGCAGAGATACTTGCAAATACCGAATTTTATGCTTGCATGTCTGAATATTCACAGAGAATAAAATTTTTCATTGTGCTGAGAGCTATCTGCATTTAGGTATCACCCATTAGCCTTGCTAGCCCAATCCTGTGATTATACAGCAGGTTTGTCTGTACAGATTTCACCCTACATGACCTACACAATCTACCCCAAAGTGAAATTTTCCCTTTTCTTGAAAGCTGTCTCCTTCTTGCCTGTGGCTTGCAAAGGATGCTCCATTGTTCGCAGTACTGCTGTTTGGCTCTTGTCTAGACCAATGTTCACTCATCACAATAGCCCTGTCAACACCGTGCTATGTATGTGTTAGCTGTACTATATTACTGTTGTCAAATGGCTCTGCTGTCATGTAGTGTTTAAATATAAAAGATATAGGTGACGATGTGAAGCTGGAGATTTGTGCTGAAAATCTGGATTTTAGGTTGTCTGCAGCACAGAAGTTGAAAAGCTAAGACAGTTTTACAATAAGTGTAAGCACTTTAAGCAAGCTTGTAGCTATCAAGATGTGGATATATGTTTTCCCCCTGAAATGTGCTGCCACAAGTGTGGCATTTAGGTGACACTGTCCTGCTCATCTCTGTGCCCTTTCTGTGGATGACTCTGCTTCTGCCTTCTCCTGTCTGCACACACTGTAACTCCAAGGGTCTTCAGTGACCCTGCCACAGGCTATAAGATCAGTGAGTTGCAGAGAATTCTAAACTTACGGTGGTATAGGAAAAGATGACAATGAATAAAATTCAGTGCTCTTTTCACTTCTATCAGTTTTATTTCAGATCTGTTTTTTGTTTTGAGTTTTTTTTCTGGTTTTGTTGTTGTTGTGGTTGGTTGGGGGTTTTTGTGTGTTGGGTTTTTTTTTTCTTCTGTGGTGGTTTTTTGTTTGTTTGTGTTTTGTTTTCTTTTCTTTTTTCTTCTGTGCTAGAAAAGCTTTATTTTTTGTGATTTTTTTTCCCAGGTCTTACTTGCCTGTTTTTCCTGTTTTTGTCCAATACTCATAGATGTTCCTGATCTTCCTTCAGACAGGGTTGTGGGTGAGCTTCCTAAAATTCAGTGTTTTTTGAGAGTAATTCTGAGTTTCTGACCTAACTGGAAACAAAAGCAACAAATGTAAGAAATAGAAAAAACTGCTTTCCTTTCTCTTTATTTGTTACACTAAAGCAAGGGAGACAGCACAACCTACAGCAGTCCTCAAGAGAGAACTGGTGTCAGAAAACAACAGCTTTTTTCTTACCCTAAATTAAAGCATAGACTGTAGCCATATTGAAAGAAGAAATAAAGTATCTCTTGGTCCATGACCTGTAGTTCCTGGCAGATTTAACTGGAAATGTAGCTTGATTAAAAAACAGGTAAAGTTCCTTGTATGAACTGTGTTAGTCTGTCAGTATGTCCCTGTATTCCTTCAGAAATTATTACCTATTGCTTAAAAAACCCCCCAAGACCCCCAACAAAACCAATCAACCAAACCAACAAAAATAAACAAAAAACCAACCAACCAAACCACAAAAAACCCACACACAAAAAAACCCAACCCCAAACAAAAAATGCTGACACTTGCAATTAGTCATTACCTACTATTGCTTGCAATTTGTTGGCAGATCAAGCTACAATCTGTTGCACTATGACAGATCAATTTCTGCAACCCACAAATTCATTACAGAACTGAGCCAAAACAAAACAACTTTCTCTCTCCTTCCCTCCTCCCCCTGGAAAGAAGACATCTCTCCTTCCCCTCCCCTTAGTGCTACAGCCTTTGGATAGCCGAGATCCTTAGACTTTTGTGAAAAGGAGCAGATGGAAGGCAAAAGAGGGATAGAAAAAACTGAGCCTTTCCCGCTGTAATGCCCTTAATCTGAGTACATGTGCATGTTAATGTGAGATCTGTCCCTGGAGCGAGCTACTGTGCAGTCCTAAAATAGCATTTCTGTTATTGGATACTGTACAAAATACATTAATACATTTTTGCCTGAACTTGTCCTTGCATTGTAACTGTTATATCCTGCCAAGGATTTGGTTGAGAATGGGTGGGATGCTTTGCATCAGATTATTGGTTACAAGATTAGCTACAAACATGTACTTCCTTTCCAAAAAAAGGGACCACTTGCTAGTTGGTGGGAGCTGCCCTTCATCTTTGCATAATGGGATGCCAGGGACCTGACTGTTTTGCTGCAATGTGCTACTCTTTTAGAAAACTGTAGTTGTGTTTGCATTATCTCCACAAATGCTTAATTAAATAGCACTTATGGTTGGGACACAAAAAGTAGGATAGAATAATCTTTTTTAAATTATTTTTTTCCTTACTACCTTTTGTAGCTTTTGTCACCTGACTTGGGAAGCCCACCTTTAGTGAAAAAATAGCACAGTGACATTTTCAAAACATGTAGTCCCTTGAGTCTGGAACCTAACATAGACAAGAAAGCTCAGCTTGATTCCAACACTGCTTTGTGATGTTCACTCTCTTTTTCAAGAGCTGGGCTGCAACAGCTGCTAAATACAGAGAAAAAGGGGGAAAGGTTGCTAATATACAGAGTTTAGTTGTAAAAAAAGCAGCTGCTTTATATGGACTTTATAAGTGAGCACACTCGGCATTGCAAGCATCCTGGCTTTTTCACGTGCTACCCTCACTAATTCTGCATAGTGATGAGCAGCCACCAGATTATTTTTTCTCCCTTTTTCTCAGTTCCCCAAACAACTCAATCCTGTGTAATGCCTAGTGCCATCAGATCCTGCTGGGGTCAGTGAGCACTGATATTGGACAGCTTCCTGCAGGAAGCCTTTTGCTTTTCAAAGGGAGGAAAAACTAGCAAATCTCAGTGTTATAAAAGTGCATCCTAGTATGGGGCCAGATTTGTGGAAGTGCTCACACTTTAGCACTTGAATGGAGTGACCAGCTTTTTTGATAAGCGATAGAAGCTCTTCCACTAAGAAGCACAACAAATCCCCCTGTGTATATTGTCAGGGATGGAGATGGTAAGGAGATTTAACTAACTGAAGGCATGTGGTACATCAGTGAAGTGTTAGGGTAGGGTCACTACAGCAATATATACCTGTTCACTAGATTTTTCTCACCGGAGAGTGGTCCCACCTATGCCATGCTGTGCAATAGGTGTAAGGCCAGCCCCACAATACTCGTCTGTGGCTCATTTTAGTTTACACCATTGTTTACTACAGGAAAAGCTGATTGTCTGAGATTAATATTTTTTTATGAGAAAGCAACTATCCTAGTCTTTCCTTCTTTCTGTGATCACTTTTTGGAAAATACCTACCAGACTCCCTCACAAAAAGAAATAAAAATTATTTTTTTTAAAAATTGCTTTCTCAAGATATTTAACAGTCTGAATGAAATGACACAGCAGTCACAATGCTGAACCAGAACACAGAGAAAGAAGTGTCTCCTCCTTCAACACGTTAGAAATCTCCCTCAACTTCCTAAAATCTTCACCTCACACGTGCATGGCACACAGTGATTTACCTGGCAAATTATCCAGAAGATTTCAGAACACTTACAAGCCCCCTTTTTAAATTGCTAATATGTTAAGATTCTGACTGTAGTTCCCAACACAGAAATTGAGAGACAGTTTTTAAACACTTTTAATCACTACTGAGAAAGGGATTTTTTGTTCTTATGAATTTAAGCATAATATAAGACATTATAATTGTGCTTTTGCCCTTTAAGATAACTATACCCAAAAAAGATATGTCTGTTGAAAAGTTGTATGTAGTTCCACATATCAATTTGTTTATCATCATTTAATAGTGCTGTTCTGGTAGCGAAGCTTTCTGAAACTGAAATGAAATTCTGAAATCTAAAATGCACTCCATAGAAACTGTGTATTGGATATGTGCAGAAATTCAGAGATACAGATGGGAATTGAGGCTTTATCAAATTATTTGGCTTTCATTAGAGCTGAATAAATAGTAACACATGAAACCTAATTCTATGCAATTTCTTTGTTCTGGTAAATTACTACCTATGCCTCTAGCTTTTCCAGTTCCTGTGTTCCTAGAGCAGCAAGTGCTTTTTCCCCTCAGAGCATTTTGTTTAAGCATTTAACCCCACTCTTCCCTCCTCTTCCCTCCACTCAACAATTTATAGATATTTCGAAGGAAGTACATTTGGAGACAAGTATTTATTTAAATCAGCTGTGAGTACAACTCCTGTACATGTTATCTTTTGGGGGTTTGATGCTTTGAGCATCCTTCACTTTCTTTATTGTGCTGGTAAAAGGAAGGTATGTTTTTATTTGAAGGGACCAGTTGTAGTATGATATACAGGATTCACTTTAATTTCCATAACGTGCCAGATATTAATATTTGCACATTGGTTGCTGACATGCAGGTGAACCACAGGCCTTGTGTCTCAGTCCTGACAGGGAATTGATTCTCTGCAGTGCAACACTGGCATTGCTCTGTAAAGACGAGCTGCGGACACAGGCAAACAATTGCAGAAAATATCCCTAATGTTAAATACAGTATAAAGAATCTGTTTTTCCCCCTCTTATTATTCCTATTGTTTTATTTCCAGCCCTCTTGCTAGTGGCTGCCTTTGTGGCACTTCAGCTGTGATTAGATGGGCGGGTAAGCAGCTTCCTCTAGAGCTGAAGCCAGCTGGGTGAAAAGACTGGCAAACCCTCAACTCCTCATCTACCCACCGCCTTCGTGGCTGAGTTTATTATCTCCATAGCTCTGTGACATGCCCAGTCTGCAGGAGCCAGGGGTCTCAGAGCACAAGTCAATATTCGGCAGTCAGAGCTCCCTTATTACTGCTCTGTTGCTATGCTTATTTTGATGTAGTTGTAACCTAAAATACTGCCTAATAGCCAAGAGGCTGGGGAGAAAGGAGGAGGAGAGGCAGAGAGAGAGGGTCATCCACTTCTAATGCTGGAAACTCTGTGATAATCTGTTCCATGCATTCAAATGAAAATATGACTTCTTGGCAGAGAATAGCATTATAATGTAAAATCCCATATGCTGTTATACAGTATGTTGCAATCTGTTTTACTGCTGCCTCTATTCTAACGAGTGAATACTGCCAATAAAGCAATTGAAGATAACACTAATTGCTTATTTCTGTGATCCATAATTTTTATGGCTGCCTTATAGCTCTTTAGTCAAATAGATGTTTTTTGGCCTCTCAGATCTAGAACTCACATACTGTAGCGATTGAGGCTGAAAATCTACATGCAGACCTGAGAGATTTTTCTAAGCTGAATAATAGTGTGTGTGTGAGAGGGAAATAATTGAAAAGTGTTAAAGAAAATAGAAGTCTTAAATCAGTCATAACAGGTCGTAACACTGGATTTCATCAATATTTTGTAATATAAATTGGGCTCTTTCTCTGTCCCTCTTGCTTCTTCAGAATTGGCTTTACTGTCAAGTAATCAGGCACTGGTTTTCAAAAATAAAACTCCCTTAATCTTTTCAGAGCAGCAGTGACTGACTATGTGCTATTCCAGGTGCCTTTGTGTCTACAAGAGACAGAAATTACACCATTGGCATATGAGGCTGGTCAAGTCCTGGTCTTGCAGCTTGGCACTAATCTCAGGAATGACTAGTTCTTCCACAATGTAGCTCCCACTGTCTCCTAACAGTTCCTGTGTCGTTTGGGCCATTCCCCAATATTGCAAATCAAATGCAACACTAACTGTGAAGTTTTGAAGGCCAGTAAAGAGAATGGGCTAGATTTCTAACCTATTTGGGGTTCCCTCTTGTTTTTGGGATGTCCTAAAAGAGCCAGCAGAGACACCTGTCTGGCCATTCCCAAACTGTTTGTTTTAAAGCAGCCCTTTGCAGTCGAAGGGAAATGCATCCATGGGTCCCAAACAGACATGTCTCACAGTCTCTATTAGGAAGCTGGACTCCCTGTTAACAGGAAAGTCAGAAACTTCTCCTGAATAGACATTTTCCCACCTATGCAAATGCTCTGGTACTTGCCTTTTTTAAACCAGATATGCTTCCTTTTTCCAGTATGAAGAAGAGCAGGTGAATAGAGCATCATTTGTTTGGTAGTAAATGTCTCTTTACTTCTTTAGCAACCTACTTCTTCAGTGTGCTGTGTTGTGGGGAGTGCTGGTGGGCTGGTGGGCTAGCTCCTGCTGTAGCTGTGGGAAATTTTTCATATTTTATTACATCGCAGGTTCTTGCTCATATGCTTAAAGAACATGACCAACCATATTCCTAGAGGGTTGTTCACGTGGTTCAGCCTGACAGCAGGGGTGGCCTCCAAGGCTATCCACAACATTGAGAAGGAAGGTGTCTGTGAGTCCTCTGCAGTGTCTGGAAGGAAGGGCACCAGCCTCTTGCCCTGGTGGGAAACAGTGATGCAGGTACAGGCAGCCAGCTTCCTGGCTGCCCTGGCTGGCTGCAAAGGGGAAGTGGCAGCAGGGCACAGAAAATAGGCTGCGGCGGCTCCATCTCAGCAGCTGCCTTCTCCCT
>NW_009952153.1:354431-359431 GCF_000747805.2 Chaetura pelagica | reverse complement strand
TGTGTATTTGCAGTACTCCAGCCCTCTGCAGTGTGTATGGTGCCTGTGACTGCAGATGGCGATTTAGACCCAAAAAGCTACTTTAAACAGAGATTTGGTCACTCTCTGATCGAGAGTCACAGTGGCTGAGCTTTCTCCAACATCATCAGTGCAAACACTGGGACTTTGGGAGCACTGAAGCACCTTCCCTATTGTTAATGCCTGTCACATATTAATCAGTGCAGAAGAGACTTGTCTCCTTAGCCCCGTTAAGCTGTGAGTTTACAGCTCTGTGTGAAGTAGAACAGGCAAGGTACATGATGAGATGCAAACAGGGGAAAAAGTGCTTTCACTGACATTCGCAGAAGCAACCTAAACACCTGTGAGAAGCGGGTGCTTCAGGGACACCCACATTTGCAAACTGTTCATGGGTATCTTGGAGATAGCACTTCTCTACTTGTGGAGTGATTAGTTACCTCTTCAGCACTGGCAAAGCTTGTGGATGATGAGCTCTGCTTTCACCTGCAGGTGTTGCCATGGCAAGGGACTCTAGAAGTACATTCAGGCAAAAACAAAAAAAATAAAGGGATAAAGCAAAAATGAGAAATGGGGAAGAAATGGGAGCAGAAGACAATAAGAATATCACTGTGAAGTGGAGCTTTCCTGGTGAGAGCTGACATTGTTTGTGGCTGCCTTCTGTTTCCTATAGCATCATCAGGTGCTGGCAGGTAGCTCATGACTGTAGCACTGCCAAGTCTCCTGTCAGTCTGCCAGCTCACACTTGTGCTGTCGTGGTGCAAACGTGGTCCCACTAGAGGGAATCAGGCCATTACTGTGAGACCTTTCTGGGACAGATCAGCTTGCAGTTTAAAGCATCGATTCAGCCTATTATTAAGTTGAAGCTTTTGAGGAGTACTGTTCATTTTGGAGTGCTTTAAAGGGTCAGTGTCTAAGTGTGCTGATCTCATTCTGGTCATAATTTCCAAGTCTTCAAAATTGGAAGAGCATTTTTCTTCCTCTCCATCTAGGTTTTCCTTTTCATCCTGCTTCAGTAAACCTTTTCTGTGTTTGTTTTCCTGCAAGCGTGAAACACACTCTGACTTGAGCATGTGTGCGTGTGTATGTATCTAAGCTACTTTGTAAAGAAAATTAGATCTAGACAATATATTGGCATCTAGTTTCTAAAGTAGTAACTCCCTTTACATTCTTCTGCTTGTCAGAATGAGCCCCATAGCTAAGGACCTGCTGCAATGGTGTTGTCTTTTCTACTTGTCCCTCATACCCACTTTTCTTTAGAAAAGTAAGTAATCTTGAAGGAAAATAGTCTTCTTGTTGCATCTTAACTACTTGCTGGTTGAGACCGCATTTTCTTCATACTTTAGTTTTCTTAGGAAGGAAATGCAGATGTGTGGAAGGAAAGAGACCTGTGGTGTGCTGTGGCCAGCCCCTCATCCAGGCAGTTTTGGGAGCAGGACTGTGGCACCTCTCCTTGCAGGCTCAGTATTGTCTCTGCTGGTTAAGACTAGACTCATGGACTATGGTTGGCCACTTCCAGGGTAAAGGCTTTCATGTATGCTAAGTTTAGCAGGGAGGAAAGTCAGTACAGAAAGAAGAGTGCTCAGTGTGTGCTCCTCAGGGTGTTAACATCTGTGATATATATGCTTGCCCTCATTCAGTGAGTGCGGCTTCATTCCTAATTAAGAATTGCAGTAATCAGCCAAGAGGCTTATTGTGTGAAGTTGAGGAGCCAAAATTATTTGTGAATTCAGTTCAGATTCAATTGCTTTTTTCCACCCACCCTAGAAATGTTTCATTTCTACATTTTGCAACAAAGTGCTTTCATTTTGTAACAAATCTAATTTCCTTCTTAGAGTGTGAAATGGTAATTTTGTTTTACTGTAAAGACTATTCTTGGGTTGATCCAAGCCACTAGTATTGTTGTGAGGTTTTTTGAAGTTTGGTTGTCAGCTTGAAAAAATTAACTATTTGCATAGTTTGTTACATGAGTTAGATCAACAGCTCTGGGGCCGTATCTGAGATCAGGGACCCTGCCAAGAAACAGGATCAACAGACAAGACTGGACAGCCTCCTGCATTTATTTTGCCATAGGCAAAACGATGTATCCAATATGTTCCTTGCAAAACTTTGTCTCTGCTGGGTATGGGGAAAGAAAGGGTATATGTAAGGTAATGGTTTGCTGCTTTGTTTAGAATCTGCTTATAATTACTTTTTCATAAGTACTTCTATAACTTTTTACAGCTACTGCATTCCACACTTTTTTTTTTTTTTTCTGTAATGGGTCAACAGATTTACCAAATACCAGCACAATGGGGTTTTTTTTGTGTATGGGGCCTCAGAGGAGTCTCTGAGGCAATGCTCCTAAATAACATTTTGCTGCACGATTCCATGTTGTGTGCAACCTAGAAATGAGAGCAACCATGGGTTCTTCAGGAGATATTATCCATCAGGATTCCCATTCCAAACAACTATGATTTATAAAGTGTTATTACATTGCTGCTACAGCGTCATGTGGCAACTCAATTAGATATGCAGAAGATGCTGTTTGAAAGCCCTTTTTGATCAAGGAAAACACACCATCAATGTCAATGGTGTGTTAGGCCAAACTCTATGGAAAGTAGTGCATTACACAGGGCTGACCTTTTTCATTGGTTTGAAATAAAAATGCATCTTAGATTCAAAACCAGAGGAATGTGGTGTGATTCCAGTGTGTGTGTGTTTGTTGTTACATTTACAGAAGTGTATTTCATACCTAAAGAGAAGATTTCACTGTAGTTCAGCCATTTGCTTTACATTAGAGTTTGGATTTAACCCTTGACCTTCTGTGGCATCATTCAGTCTGACTAAAATAAACTACCTTAGTTTGGCTGTTTTCTTGCCTTTCTCAACGCTCACATGGGCACTATGGCTTGTGCCTAAGGTTTCTGCCCTCTTGCTGTGGACTATTACGGCATGGTTATCTTTTTGCAAGAATCCTTTATACGTAGCATTTTCATCTTCATTGTCTCAATACTCACGTGTGTGTGTGTGTGTGTATACGTGTACACTTGGAGGTGCTTCAACTTTTTTTTTTCTTTTTGCTCTGTCATCTGAATCTCTATCAAGCCTTCAGTAAGGTTGAGTCACTTTGTGCTTCTCATCCGGGCTTGTCCAATTTTGTTCTAGAAATAGTACTTAGCTGATTTTACACTCCTTTTAGCTTGGTTTCCGATACTTGTAATTGCTCTTGAATGCATGTCCAGTAAAATAAGGTCCTTTCTAGTTTAGATCTCTTTTCATAAGTATCCTGTTATTTGATGATAATTTTTGAAGTCTGAATTATGCTGTACACAATTGTATTTTTTTCTTAAGTTTTCTTATTGGAATCTACAGTCTGTTGATGGGTACTGACCCAGACCTAAAGCTGCAAAATTGTTTTTAAGTATAAAAATAAGTATTTCCTTTTCATTCTTAACATTGTGGTATCTGAACCCAGACAGTGATGTTTCCAGCTATATGAGGGCTCCACAAACATGTAATAGTTGCTATCATAGAAGGATAATTCTTAGCTCAGTTGTGCATTTAGTATTTTAGACACTTTATGCTTTTTTTGGGTTAAACAATGGTATCTACTTATGTAGCAATGTTATCTTTCCCATGGGTGTTTTTCATACTGGCAATTTGGCAGGAGGAAATATTTCCAAAGGTCATCATGCAAGCTAATAAACTATTTTAAATGAGATGACATTGAACTTCTGATAAAATTAACTTTTGCCCATATGTTTTTTTTTGTCTCTGGAACCAAGTAATTGTACAAAATTCCTATTCATGGATGCCTTCAAACAGATAGCTCCTGTCCTCTTCACATCTTTGTTTTTCCTCTATATGTGCCTGTATATATTCATTTGTAGAATTTTTGCCAAAAAAACCCCATCTTTTCAAGATGGAAGCTTATTTTACCTGCCTGACACCCTGCCCTTTGTACTGGTTATCTATACATCATCCCACACTTGCCTCTTCATGTATTGCACACAAATGTGGTCTCTGCCATTTGCTTACCCTTGTATTCTCTCTGCATGCCATGGTATGCCTTTTAATTAGATGCACTTCTGTTCTTTCATTGCTTGTTAACCCTTTATTTTGAGAAGCAGTTTGCCTTAGCTCTGCAAATACCCTCTGTTTTTTCCAAAGTCAAGTCCATTTCCCTCAGTAACCTTCATTTCACCAGCTATCAGTTATACCACAAATAATTCAGCCTCTAATTAGTCCATCTGTTAACTATTCAAGTACACATGACTTATCTTTATTATGTAACATAATGGTCAGTCTTCTTACCTTTTTTGGTATGAAAAATATGTTTTTATCTTTATGACATTCCCATGTTGCCAATGTGCCCCCTACGGCATATACTGCAGATTACATGGTTTTATACTGTTTGCCAAGGAAAGTGATAAGGATTTCAATCTCTTCTTTTTTTGTTTCTCTGCAATTGTTGCTTCCATGAAACTGAAGAGGCTTTGTAGTTGTTCCCTACTTTTCTTTGACAGATTTTCTTTGACAGATTTTCTTAAACTTAGAGAGCTTGTTGTAAACAAATTTTAATGGGGGGGGGGAAAGGATTTACCTCTGATAAGAAGGCAGAATAATTTTGACCTTAATTTCTTAATACCAGTTGTCTGGGATGAGGTTAGATACACATAATGAGAGTTGGTATTAATCATCCACACAACCTGTATTTTCTGATATGACACAGAGTTGAGAACTTTTCATCCTTCTAAGATTGTCACAATCTAGAGGACTAAACTTTGTTGGCCATAAGTAGTGCTGTGACAAATGTTCAAGTAGCTAAAATAATTTTAAGATTTATTTTTTTTTTCTGTTTTTCTATAATGTTTGTCAGCATTTGGAAAAAAAATAATGTTGTGAAAGGTTGCATTTGAGATTGGCTTCCTTGGTACACAAGAGTGAGTATGGATAAATACAAAACACATCATCATTACTAAAATGTAGCTATTGTACGTGTG
>NW_009952153.1:334901-354126 GCF_000747805.2 Chaetura pelagica | reverse complement strand
GGGGGGGGGGGAAAGGATTTACCTCTGATAAGAAGGCAGAATAATTTTGACCTTAATTTCTTAATACCAGTTGTCTGGGATGAGGTTAGATACACATAATGAGAGTTGGTATTAATCATCCACACAACCTGTATTTTCTGATATGACACAGAGTTGAGAACTTTTCATCCTTCTAAGATTGTCACAATCTAGAGGACTAAACTTTGTTGGCCATAAGTAGTGCTGTGACAAATGTTCAAGTAGCTAAAATAATTTTAAGATTTTTTTTTTTTTTTCTGTTTTTCTATAATGTTTGTCAGCATTTGGAAAAAAAATAATGTTGTGAAAGGTTGCATTTGAGATTGGCTTCCTTGGTACACAAGAGTGAGTATGGATAAATACAAACCACATCATCATTACTAAAGTGTAGCTATTGTACGTGTGCTCACAAGGGTTTACAAGAGTTCAGGTTATTTTGACGCAGAACTGTCGTATGGTTTATTATTACACTCTCCCCACAAAAAATGGGGAAATATTTCTGGAGCTATAAGAAAGTTCTCCTGATTTTGTTAAAGGCTGCAGTCCTGAAAAGGTGTCTTGTACAATCTTATCTTCATGGACTCAGAATTGGGTTGCAACCAGATAACGTTGAAAGTCGTGTTTTCTCAACTCACGGAGAGATTTCCAGCAACTCAGCTAGCAGTCATAGGTTTCTTAGAAACTAGACAGGAATCTTTTGAATTATGTAGAACTTCCCTAGCAAATGCAATTTCTTACAAGTCTGTCGCCTACCTTGAAAACTGTAAGATTATACCCTCCATGGAATTACTTCACACACCTAGTTTTAATGTCTCCAAGTTCCATGTAGCCTTTTTTTACATACTAGCCAACGATTATGGCAACATGTTGTTCAATTCTATTCCTAAATCTCCTTTACTCTTTCCACAGTTTAGTGATTCCCAAAAGTTCTCTGGTGGGACAGAGAAGAATTAATGCCAAAGTTGAATGAGTTACAGCCGCTACTACCTAATTAAAATGATTTTGTGCCAGTTGCTTTTGTTGGGTAGGATCCACACATAATATAATTTTAATCCTGTTTATATACACTCCTGGGACAGATTTGAGATCAGCGTTGCCATTTAAGTGAGGTTAATCAAGCATACAGTATGCAGCTTTTGTTTCTCTATTGTGTGTGAAAGGTGACTACAACTGATGGGATCCTGACTGGCCGTTAGCTGCAAAAACCACTACTTTCTTGTTAACAGAGTGTCTGATCATTAACCCAAACCCAGCCCTGGTGACTCTTTCTGCCAGGTCCTTGGAACTGTACAGCTGTTGTTATTCACAGAGGAGCCTATAGTTATGAACTGGGTTGTACTGGCAGTGAAGATGTGACTCTACAGAGGGTAGAAAACAAGTGAAAAATAATTACACCTTCCCTAAAAACAAACACTATTTTTTGTATTCTGGGTGCGTTTTATGTATATATAAAGGACATTATGGCAAAATGAAAAAGACCCTCATAAAAATCCTTCTTGAAAAGTATTGCTGCTGACAGCCGTGACCTCTGTGAGTCTGCATGTTTACCCATAATTCATAATTAACAAAGACATTAGAACTGCCACTAGAGGATTCGGGGCTTTATTTCTTTCTAACTGGGCAGTACTAATGCTGGAAGTGCTCCCAATTCAGTGATTTAACATTTCAGGAAATCTTGGAGAGGCAGCAGAAGCCTCCTTATATAGTTCATACTCTGGGACTGTGGTTATACAGATATGGCTGAGATAATTATTCAGCTCTTGTTATTGCTGTAGTTCTGCACCTGATCCCTGAGCCATTAGAGCACTCTGCAGGTTATTACAACTATCAAACATCAAGGTCTCTTTTCTAGTCTCTTGACTATGTGGTTATCATTTTGCTTCTTTTAAATCCTCCATCTGCAGAGAAAGCTTCTATGCTCTAACTTGGAGATCCCCTAACACTGTTTCTTTTTTTTTTTTTTTTTCCTATTTTGTTTCTTTTTTTTTCTGTCTTTTTAAAAAATTATTATTTCCCAAATGATGCAATTTTCTTACTAGCACATTAATATCAAAATATAAACTTAGAGTTTCTCCACTGGTATTGTTTTTATTTTCTCTTTATCATAGGTTTCTTCTTTTCAACACTCAGCACCTATACCTTAATCTCTGTAGAGTCTGAGCACAGACAGGTGAGGGTCTTCAGAACGACGGATACCCACAAAACCTCCCCAGGATTATATGGTTTCTGATGGTGGGTTAACTTAGTGTCAATTTTTAGCTGATACACTTCTTTGCTTTACATACATTTTCCCCTCATTGCTGCTTTTCAAGCTGGACAAAAATTTAATGGAAATGGAATAGTACTTTTAAATGAGGCTTTGACTTTTGTGGTACTTAAAGATTCATTACTTTGTGTGCTGTAGGTAGGTAGTTCTGAGTTAGCATTTAAGATGGGGAAGCCTGTTGGAAAAAAAAACAACCTTTACTTTATGTGATATCAGCCTATTGCCACCTGGCTTTCACCTAAAAATAAAACCAAAAGTATGGTCAAAGTCATCTAGATCTGCAAATCCTAGTCCTCCTTTTAGGTATTCAGAGTGCAGGCATTCACTGGGTTCATGTTATTTAAGATAATTTTGCAAAGTAAGAGCCTAGAGCAGACCTTGATGGGCTGTGCTGTACGGGAAAACAAGGAGCTAATGCTGCTTTATGTACTAGGGAGCTCAGCTTTTTGAAATCTGTGTTCTGCATTATATCAGCAAAACACCTGCAAAAGGCATTTCTTCAGCACCAGGCAAACTGGGGAGGGTTCTAATCCACCAAGAGTCAGGGTTAGTCACAAATAGTACAGCAAAAGGAGGAAACACATGGATGCCTTACTTAATATTGCTGTACTGTCATCCCAAAACGTATTCCCCTAAATAGGCTTTAGTTTTATTGATAGATCAGAAGGATGTGAAAGGCAGGAGAAAATAAAAACATGGTATATATGAGAGGTTTTGCTTTTTTTTTAAGCACAATGTGTAATTTAACAGATACATAATTTATGTTAGACAGGAACAAAGGTATAATGCATATTATACCTTTTTAAAAACCATAGCTATTACTGAGTGTCTTAGGAAAGCTGTGATTTTATGTAATGAAACCAAAGGGTAATCATACTGTGACTTGTGCTTCACTTGTTCTCTGGTTATTCTTATGTATTTTTACAGTCTCCTCTGCATGGTCTTGCATGAGAATAGCACTTTTACACTAACTGTTTGTTAAGGTCTCTTGGAGTTAAATTTAAAATTTTGGTTTAAATAACCCCATAGTTTCCCAATTGTGTTTTATATTCTATTGGTGTGTCATTAAAATAAGTGGAATTTACCCATCAGTTGCTGGAAGGGACTTGAGTATTCTCATATTTTGGCATAACTCCCTGAAGTATGCATAGAGAAATATAAATTAAGGATGTATCTGACCAGTGGAACGGGTAAAAATGGTAAAAATATGGATTTTAAGCTTTGAATTACCTATTCATATTTTCTCTGCACTTTTGGGAGCTACTTTTTTTTTTTTTTTTTTTTTTTTTTTTTTTTTTTAGTGAGTCCATTGATTAAACTTTAGAATTACTGTGGCTGGTTAATTGTAAGAGTGCATTATTTGTGCACACAACTCCAAGAGGCTACACTACAGGCCTTTCAGCTCAGATAGTTATGTTAAAAGAATTTGTAACCTTTCCTATCTTTCTCTTGTGTTCATCCTAGGACCTACACATGCACATACAAAATATTTAATTCTTTTTTTTATTTTATTTTTCTTTTTTTTATTTTTTTTATTCCCCTGTGGAAAATGTAACACTGTTCACAGAATTCCCCACTAACGTTTTTGCTGAAAGTACACAGCTAGGGAAAAGAAGATAATATACTTAGCTGGATATTACTGGATTTCTTAATGATAGATTAATTAGGAAGTAGTATAAAAACAATTTAGAGCAGAAAGAAAAGGTCTTAGGAACAACACTGAAAAGATAAGTGGTGTCACCCTTAATACAGCGTCCTGTTGTTCTACATAGCTTTCTCTTGTATAAAACCAATATGTGCTTGACACTTTAAAGCCATCTTACAATTTCATGCTTATGTGCAACAACTTGTACTTGCATCCTGTTGGATTTAGGACAGATAAAAGAATTGGCTCTGGCCTTAGGATGAAATAATAAGCACCTAGTTTTTATTAATCCCTGTCTTTAAATAATAATAACTAGATTTATTATATTTATTAGCTTATAACTGGCTTTGGAATGCAAAACCACATCAATCAGAAAATAGGTCATGAACTAATTTTCAGGTATTTAATATTATACTATAAGTAGAACCTTGTTATGATGTTTCTCATAAAAAGTGAATAATGGGAAATTGATAGAAATGGTTAATTATGCATTTTTACTTTATTTTAGGACCATCGCAAGAAAATATATTGAGATGTCAGAGTTATGCTTGTGTTGATCTGACATAAGGCTTCTCACTTCTCTGTGCCATCATGACTTCATTGTGTTTGAGGGCACATGCTGCTATGAATGACACCCTGCGGCACTCTTGTACTTTTGGAACAAAGGTGACTTCATTAAAACGTTGGGTTTTTTTATTTAAAGACACAAATGCATTCTGAATTAATTTTGTGCCAGGGAGCAGCAATGGTGGGCTGCTCCAGGCAAGCCAGGAGCTGAAGGTGACAGCAGGGCTGGCAGGGGCAGTGGTCTCACAGATGAAGTGCACAGTCCCATAGCACCAGAGCAAGGTGAGGTGAGGTCATGTTTGGTGAAGGGAAAGCTCCCATCCAGTGATGATAAGCAACAGGGCACCAGGCAAAGCCACGGCAAAGTGGCCAGTCTGAGGTCAAACTAGGAAGGCAAGTTACTTCATGAAAAACTGCTGACTAGCATATTGTTCAGTATTCAGTCTTTCCTAAATAGATACCATGCAGTGAAAGGTAAAATATGCATGTACTTTTCATAGATGTTTTATAGGACTATTTTCTGTGCTATTTAGAATTCATATTAGCTTTCCCATGAGTTGTACAGGTGTTCTTGATTGCCAGGTTAAACCTGTTATTTATCAGTTTAAGAAAGGTAACAAATTTTTAAAACTCAGCACTAGAAGATATTTCTCTGACTATGTGGAAACTCTTAAGAGAGGCTTGTCTGGATAATAGTTTTACCCATGGACAAGTGCGTGAAGGTTGGCAAAGTTAGACTGCAGGGGAAATGCTTCAGGTTATCAAGCAAAAGATGAGAAAATATGGAAAAAAAAAAAAAAAAAAAAAAGACACAACGAAAACACCAAATAAAACAAACCCCAAGCTTTTATGTATTTATCCTTCCATTTATACTGACTATAGTTCTGAGGTTTGACCCATATTTTACTTGGTTATACCTTACTTTCCATTGCTTTTCTCACCTTTCCGATGGTTTAGAAGCAACACGTTCCTTCTCTACTCCTCCCTTCCTCCCTCCCCTCCGCCCCACCCCATCCCCCTCGCCCCCTCGGAGAATACGTTGTAAAGTAGTATCTTAAAATGAGGTTAGATTTTACTTTGTATTCTTACAATGAAGTAATTTGGTAATGTTGAAAGTCTCTATTCCGTTCTCCGGCTTAAAGCATTCGTGTCAACGGTGGTTAGGTGTGTGGTGATACATCCTTTCAATTTCAAAAGCGGTGATCTAAGTCTTTCCCTGAGAGGGATTTATTTTTTTCTTCTTTTTCTTAAATAAATCTTAGTGAAACAACGTACCGTTTCAGGTCAGTCCTGTAGGACCACTGGTCTCGGTGTAACCGCTGCTGCAGAGCATGGAAACTCGCTGGCACGGTATCGCAAAGTGACTCTGCAGGGGCTGGATGACTTCCAGCCAGCAATGAACCACAGCCAAGAAATGCCAATATGGATAATGCAAACAAGAGAGATTTGGGGCACATTTCGATTTAACCATCTGATTTAATTGACAGAATAAATGCACCTGTCATCGGGTAATATTCTTGTGATTAGTTTTGGCTGTGCTGATGAAACGATGTTAAAAGAATGTCAGAACAACCTGTCCTGGGACTGCTACAGGCAGTTTCAAGCTAAGGAAGGTCAGTTTTCAACTAGATAGAAGATTCAGAATTAGCTCCTTTCTTTCCTCCTTTGTGATTGCATATGTCTTTTACTGGGATACAGAACAATTTATCTTACATGTTTTTCCTCTGCCGCCATTCTTATGGGTCCACGGAGCTAAACAAGCACACTCAAGTGAAACGGTAGCCTGTTTTTATACAGTCTTTGTTAAGACCATTCCGTATTTGGATGTATTCACAAGGTCACAGTTTGCTCATCTAGACATTGTAATTCAGAATCAGAGGCCTTTGTGGAAATGGCAGCTCGTTTAAGAGCTAAGGTGTGCTATGCACCAGAGCCCTTTGCCTCCATAAGTAGCTGCTTAGTGATAAAAAGAGATGGGCTTCTGCAGCTCTGGGGCCATGCTCATTTTAATTTAATCTTCAGTAGCAGGAAACAAGAGTTGGTTCTGAGTAGCAGCATACCAGGACCTTCTTTCGGCTAGGGCAGCTGCTGTTTATTGAGCCATTGCAGTGGATGTAAGGCAAGAGATGGGTTAATCATGGTTGTGATTACTGTTACTGCATATGGTGGGGTTTCTTTATGTGCAAACTGTGGATATGACACACTTTCCTGGAACATGATGAAGAAAAACTCTTGGTCTGAAATGGTAAATTGGCAAGCTGAACAAAGGTTTGGAGAAAAGAGAGATGAGGATCTTCATTTCTTGGGGGAACTGTTACATTGGAGGACAAAGGGTCCTAAGGAGGAATTACACCTCCTCAGTGAAGGGTGTAGTAGGGAATTACACCTCCTCCTTAGGACCTGCTGCAATGGTTTATATATCCGTGTTGCATGAAGTGGTTGTGGCCACATGGTTGCACATCCCTTAGTACAGATGGAGCTGCATCTGTCCCTGTTTCAAAGGGGGAAATTGAGGACAACGCAATTTAATGACTTGCCAGAGGTCACAGCCAGGGTCTGTGACAGCACAGGGAATGCATCTAAATTCCTTCAGGCCCAGGGTCTTTTCCATAAGACAACA
The DNA here is from genome assembly GCF_000747805.2 of Chaetura pelagica. Lineage (NCBI taxonomy): Eukaryota > Metazoa > Chordata > Aves > Apodiformes > Apodidae > Chaetura > Chaetura pelagica. Next base: position 347,010 of record NW_009952153.1, on the reverse strand, counting down.
TTTCTGTTAAAATAAAAAATTATTTTTTTTCAACACCACACTTCTAATGGTGTTTAGTCTTCATTTTGGCATACTTAAAAGCTTCACTTCGATGTTTATTGGTTTTAAGCAGGGATGTTAATATTCTGAGAAAGAAACCTGAATGACAAACCCTCTTGTTGAAAACCTGAATGTAGAGTTTGGACAGTCTCCCCATGGGCAGTTAGCACCCAACACTGCTCCAGTGAAGTTAGACATTTGGACACCCACTTCTGGGGAGAGTTAGTTCAAACTCCTATCTGCTTCACACTAAGATGGTTGAAGTAGCAGGGATTTTGACTAGATAAATAAATTCAACATTTGAATATATTTATGTGCTGAAATATAGTTTGTGAAAAAATCAAATTGCTTCTGATTGACAAGTTACAAATGGGGGGGGGGGGGGGGGGGAGAGTCAATGAACTTTATGCATTTTTTTAAGGGGGGGGGGGGGGGAGAGGAATGTAAGCTAACTTTCTCAAGAATTGTATTGCAGAACCAATGTAGAACAAAATGTAAAATAGCTTTTTATTTACTAAAGTAGTGTTTTGGTTTTTTTTTAAATAAATTCCATATGAATCAGATTGAAGAGAAAATTATGAAACTTGTCCCATGTAGAGATCCTGCAAAGATTTAGGTGCCATCAAATTCCGTTTAAGTTCCATGTTGCATGGTGTTTGAGGGTGCACTGGATTATTACACAGATGTGAACTTCATTTGAGAGCAGAATTGCTGTACAAATGCTTTTAAAGGTGTTTTTTTCTTTGTCAGTTTTCTAGACATAAACATACATTAGCTTTCAAATGGCACCAAAGCACTGCTTAAGTTACACAGAGTTAACCATGAAGTTTGGAGTTGCACACAGTTTCACTCCCATGGCTTAAATGTGGTTTTGATTTCAACCCATCTACATACTACATGAATGAAGCAAGTCAGTTAATGATGTGACATTCTTGGTCTGCGGATAGCAGTGGGAATGCTGTGTGGAGTGGAGGTCGCATGTGGTATGTGGTGCTGGGTTAGTAATATCACAGACAGAAATTGCTTTTGATGATGAGGATGTTGATAAAATTAATATCTAGATTCCATTTGTAAGCTTCTGTCAAAGGAGTCTCTGTCTACAGATGCTGCACAGATGTACGAAAAGTTAAAGCAATAAGTATTTATATCTTTGATAAGGTTTAGCTCCAACAGGTATGCAGTGGATCCTTTATGTTCCTACCATATTGTCCAAGGACCACAGGGAAGGTCCCTGCTTAGGTTATATGTGAACATTTGTGCTCTCCTCCATAGTTTTGTTTCCACTGGTGCCAACAGTGAAAACTCCTTTTGCTATGTGTTACCAATGTGAAGATGCCATTATTTCAGGAATTATTATTTTTTAAAATTTATTTTAGGACAATGCTAGTGCTCTATCAAACACAGACAAAATTCTCCTTTTAGGAAGCTTGTTTTAACTCTTAATTATCTGCTTCCCATTGTATATGAACTTACAGAGGATTGGAAATACTCAACTTGAGAGATATCTTCAAATTTAAATGAGGAGAATATTTATCAGGTGTAATTGCATTGGTTTCAGGGAAAGTATGTAAGGCAGAGGTTTTAAGACTTCAAAACAGCTCAGAAAAATGTATCTGTGCATATTTTACACTCAAGTTTGTCAGATTAAACACATGAAAATTCTATGAGAGAAGAAACACAAAAATATCACTGTAAAATGAATTCAACAGATTGTGCCATGGACAAGGCTCATGGAAAGAGAGGGGAGAAACAAAAAACAAATTTGAAACTTCCATGTGGTTGGAAGTGTGGCCACATAACTCCTTCACCTTGAACTTTGAAGATAAAATTACCACAAAGTAGTATTGAAGATAAATTTACCACAAAGTAAATTAAAGATAAAGTTACCACGAAAAATGAGGAAAATGAGGAATATATGGTATTATTTAGAAATACGTAGTAGCTTGTAAATGTGGGATTTATTTTTTTTTTCAGTAGTTTTGGAGGGACTGGGAATTAAAGAGAGAAAGCTACCTTAATTTGGTTCTGAAAGTAAAATTTTAGCAAAGAAAATGCAAATTATTTTTTTCTAGTTCCTCTCTGCCTAGTTTTTGGCATTCCACAAATAATAAACAAGCTTTCATGAAAACGTTCTATTCCTTCTACTGTCCCTGGCTTTAAGTTTCAGCTAACTCTTGAGTAGATGTGTCCTAGGTAGCTGTGCCTTTCCTAAAACATCTAAGCACTCCTGAAGTGAGTGTTACAAGCATCATTACAGCAAAGCAGTTTCTAGTGATGGATGTGTGGCAGGATCACCAAAAGTATGGTCAGAACTGAGGAATAGCATAGAGTAAATGGGTTCAAATTCTATGAAGTTACTGAACAGTGTGCCTGCTGAACTGGGGGTGGCTTTGGCACAAAGTCTTAATATGAATTTCCAGTTTCCATACAGCTACTCCACCGCATCATTAAATCTCACAGGAAATGCAAATACAAGTTGCCTGTCATTTATCAATGAAAATATTTTTAACATTTGCAGTGTATACACAACCCATTATAATACTCAGTGGTGCATGCTCAGAAGCAAAATGTATTACTGTAGATATCAGTAGATAACTATTTATAATTAATCCTGTAGGAATAGCAGTTCTAACAGTAAGAATCATCTAAACTAAATGGAGGGTGAAAATGCCTTAAGTTATTTCCATGGCTGTTTAGGCTCCTGGTTTGGTCATTTCAGGGTCAGCCTTCATTCAGACAGCAAGAGAAGTGAACAGAATTCATTGCCCAACAAGCAGCAAATACTCAGAAAGTGGCGGAGTCTTATGATATGATCTGGTTTTTGGTATTTTGAATAAAAAATGTTTTTTTTTGGTGTGCATGACTGTATTTAAACACATCTTTTGTTGCAGTATACCCTGCAATTGAAAGAGTCTGGGTGAGTTACAGTTTAAATCTGTACCAGCCCTACAGAGGTGCCTGTCACAGGTGTTTCAATCAGTTCTGCTAAAGAAAGACTTCTTAATTCTCATTAATATTCACATCGTCAGTTGGGGAGAACCCTCATTTCCGTCTATTAGCATGGTTTCCACCTGTAGGACATGAAAAATTATCTGAATTGAGTTGATAAGCGATCTTCCTGAGAAATGGCTCCATAATCGATTTTTAGCTGGAAAATACCTTACATTAATGACATTCCTGGTCATTGAGTCTCTGATACTTACACTGTCACCTCTACTTCTATCTCTTCCGATGGTCTCTAAGACAGCCCATTTTCTCCCCTTCTCAGCATACATATGTAAATACATAGGCCTTTTAGACCTGCTTCTTGATGAGTGAGAATTTCCCAGACAGAGCTAAGTGACCTTTCTTAAAAGTATGGGATGTTTTTTTAGAATTAAAATGTGTCAAATGGAAATTATTAAATCCAAAATATGGTTATATATTGCTGCATGTGAGGCTGGGGCAGGATCTGTTGTTTCAACCCTGGGGCTGGGGAAGATCCAAGGGGCTGCTGCAGTCATATGCTGTTTCTAAGGTGATCTGAGCCCTGGCAGCCACCATCCCTCCCAGAGGTGACGCATCACACTATATATAAATATAACATAAATTTATGATATATATAGTTGGGTTTTTTGTTTTTATTTTGGTTGATTGGTTTTTGAAAAGGGGTCTTGTTTCTAATCTAATTTACTTCCTGGGCATTTATTGCTGATTATTCAGACTTAACACTCGTCTCTGTCACTCTCTTTTAATGTAAAGGATAGTTCTTCAATTTAAACTTGAAACATATCATGATGTGACCACCTGTTGCTTTCAGTCTCTGTTGTGTTAAGACAGAATGCCAGGCTTAGACTAGAAGCCTGAAAAGTGAGTTAAATTCTTACACACTTCTTACACATGCATCAGAAAACATTAGAATAGCAGTAAACATGCAAAGATGGCAAAATGACTTGTGTTTACAGCATTATAAAGATCTGTCTTGTTGCTGATCCATACTAGCCATCCTCTGAAAGGCTGTTTCTCCATGTAGAGTCTTGCAGAGGTGGTTGCTGCATTGACTGTATGAATGGCCTCTGATACCCTGTTCTCTGCTAGTAGAGAGCACTCATGAGCCAAGCTGAGGTTCATGCAGTCTTAGGGCATTGCTAAAAACTCTGCAGTCTCTTGGTGCTTCAAGATGGACATAACATGAAGTGGTGTTCAAAATCTGCTGCCACTTCTGTGTGCATTGGAGTGCACGAGAAACCCTTAAACATCAGTTGTATCATTTTTACACCTTCTTCAAGTATTGTGCGAGTCAACTAGATCAGGTGCTGTGCTGCTGGATCTCTGTCTTATCTTTCATCCTTTGCTAGTGAGAATGATTCGGGTGCCTGAAAAAAATTACTTCAGGAGCCTGAAATATCTGCAAGGAATGATGTGTGGTACAACACACTGGGTCAGCTATTTCTGGCAACTTGCAGCAGACCAGACCTGCAAAGGGGTCCAAAATGACCCTATATCATGTGTTTGGAACCTGAATCCTCTGTGGTATGTTGATTATGTGGAAGCTGATCTTGAATATTTCCCAGAAACTCAAAAGCTATGCTCAAAATATTGTATCGATGAAGTAGACTTACGAGAGTTAACTGCTTAAGTTAATGTTATGTGCTTTTAGACTTTAAAAATAAAGAATTAAATAATTATTATTATGCTGCTGTAAGAACTCATAGGCTAGATCCTCCAAATCACAGTAAAATTATGGTCAGAAATGTAGATTTGGACACATTAATTAGGACATCTGTGTAGAAAGATGATGCACTGCATCTGGTAGACATTTGTCCTTAAGGGAAGCCTACAGTTTGAAAAAAGATGTGAATGCATTGTTTAAAGAAACAAAAAATAATTTGGGATGAGGAGTTATCCAGTGAAAGATATTATCTATTTTTTTTATTATTTTTTTTTTATGCTGGTAACAGTTTAAAAAAAGAAAAAGAGCTAAATACAGCTCTGCAAAACCAGCTTTTTTTGGCGCACTGCTCTCAGAAAGCAGTAACAGGAAAAATAATCATAGAATCATAGAATCTTAGGGGCTGGAAGGGACCTCGAGAGATCATCTAGTCCAACCCCCCTGCCAGAGCAGGGTCACCTAGAGTACATCACACAGGAACTCATCCAGGTGGGTTTTGAATGTCTCCAGTGAGGGAGACTCCACAACCTCCCTGGGCAGTCTGTTCCAGTGCTCTGTCACTCTTACAGTAAAAAATTTTTTTCGGATATTCACCTTGAACCTCCTATGCTCCAATTTACACCCATTACCCCTTGTCCTATCACTGGTCATCACTGAGAAAAGCCTAACTCCATCTCCCTGACACTCACCCCTTACATATTTGTAAACACTGATGAGGTCACCCCTCAGTCTCCTTTTCTCCAAGCTAAAGAGACCCAGCTCCCTCAGCCTTTCCTCATAAGGGAGATGTTCCACTCCCTTAATCATCTTCGTAGCTCTGTGCTGGACTCTTTCAAGCAGTTCCCTGTCCTTTTTGAACTGAGGGGCCCAGAACTGGACACAATACTCCAGATGTGGCCTCACCGATGCAGAATAGAGGGGGAGGAGAACCTCTCTTGACCTACTAACCACACCCTTTCTAATGCACCCCAGGATGCCATTGGCCTTCTTGGCCACAAGGGCACATTTCTGGCTTATGGTCATCCTCCTGTCTACCAGGACCCCCAGGTCTCTTTCAGCTACACTACTCTCCAGCAGTTCAGCCCCCAACCTGTACTGGGACATGGTGTTGTTCTTCCCCAAATGTAAAACTCTGCACTTCCCCTTGTTGAATTTCATCATGTTTCTCCCCGCCCAACTCTCCAACCTATCTAAGTCTCTCTGAATGGCAGCCCAGCCTTCTGGTGTGTCAGCCCCTCCTCCCAGCTTAGTGTCATCAGCAAACTTGCTGAGGGTACATTCTATACCCTCATCCAGGTCGTTACCCCTTTAATGTTTCTAAAAATAGCACATATGAAAAATAGCACCAAATTTGTTCTTAAATAGCACTTTGGAATTTCTATCACATAAAACCCAACTGTGGATGAAAAATCTGTCTATATTGTTTTCTAATCAGGACAATGTATTTTGCTTATTAAGCTCCTTATTGTTCGTATGTGTTGAGAAGGAAAACTATCAGACAGTGTAGGGTTTCTTGTTAACTGCTGTTTGTGCTCATGATGCTGCTATTTGCAGAGGCAGGATCCAAATCCTACACTTGCACAGGTCTTTGGGAAGGACTGAGGTCCAGAGACTGAAATAAATGTTCTGTAAAGTAGTGTTTCACCCTTGTCTTCGTTTGCTGAAGAGCAACGAGACCTCTAGTTTCAGTTCATAAAGGATCTTTCCCTCTAAAATACATGTTTAAAACAGATTCATCATTAGAGGTGTCAGGTGTGGCTAAATGCAAGGCAAAAAAGACTTTTTTGTCCTATATTTTTTTCAGCCATCTGCCATAGTCTTAATTCATAGAAGGTTTAACTTTCAGAAAGCTTAATTCCTTTCAAAATTAATGTAAGACAGACCTACTGCTACATGTTTTAGGAGTTAGTTTTGGATTTGGGAAACCTATTAGCTCAATTAACGCACATTTAAATTATCTGTCTTGTGAATTAAATAGAACATTACAGTAGTTTTATTGTATTGTCCTTTATAACAGGACCTTAGTTGTACTGTTCCTACATAAATAGACATCCACAACAATTTTGTGTTGTAGTTACCTGTTGCACTAACTCAGATTTTTTTTAATGTATAAAATCCTTTGCACATCCGTGTTACATTACTGCCTGACCACTGTTTTGACTAAACACCTTTGGTAGTGGAAAGTCATAGTAACAGTCATCATTTTGGTGGCATTGAGTCACTGCTCCCCATCAACACTGATACTAAATCTTGCTCTGTCACTGCAAGAAGAGAACTTTGGTAACCTCTAACAATAAATAATACACTTAACCACTCTTGTCTGCATTCAAGTTGGACAAACGATTCATTTAAAAACCAATATATTAACTTCTTCCTTGTTTGAAATACTTGGAGGTTTGAAGTAAAAAATTACTGGTTACTCAAAGCAGGAAATTGCAAGAAAAGAAGCTATCTTTGAAATCCCTAAAAACTTGCAAACTGACTTTTCTTTTGGTGTACACCAGCCGTTCTCACTCTCCTCTACACCTTACCAAAATCTTAAAATCTGTCCAATTTGCATACAGCAACCTGGGAAAAATTCCTTCCTGTTTTACATTTGAACTGATGAACTTTTCTAGAAAATGCAAACATCTGAATGCTCAAATATAGCCTATATATGCTTGGTAATAATGCAACACCGTCATTTAAAGCAGATTGTCCTACTTCAGAGACTCCAATAGCTTAATGCAAGAATTTGAGATGAGAGAGGAGGGGAAAATACTGGTGTAACATTTTCACTTTGACAAAATAATAGTAAAAATGAAAGTTTTTCCAATCCTCAAAAATGTATGGAAGGAAAAATGTTTATTAATAATAGAAACAGTTTCAGAAAAGCTACACCTGATGTAATTTTGGAAAATATAACTAGCAGAAATCATTATTTCCCCCTGCAATAGCAATTAACCAACTGATCCCATTCAACAACCTGAAATGCACATTAAACCTGTTTGTTTCCACAGCTCAGAAACAGCAACAAGAGCAATTTATATGACCAAGTTAATACATATGATTCTGTTACAGCTTTGGAGCCCTGAAAGATGGCACATAGGGGCTCAGTATGACCTTTCCTTTAATGTTCAAGTAGTTCTCAAGTGTCATTAAGAGGTGATCAGTAATAATTGTCTTAAGAATGCCACCCACTCTTCTAATAAGGATGTTCAATGAGAGCTGGTCTTGGAGTTTGATATGATTTTTAAAAAGGTGTTTCCAGATATGCAAAGCACATGAGTTAGCTGCTTTGCACACACACACACACAAAAAAAACCTCCACAACCCCCGATTTCTGTCACGTGAAAAGAAAAAAACAAAAAAAACAAAGAATGAAGAGTTCTTGATTCTGTCATAATTCAGATCTCTTAATATCCAACGTAATACTAGGAAACAGAATATCTCATTTTGGAGTCAACTTCTATGATTGCAAATGCTCTAGACCAATATTGAGGATAGACCAAATAACTAGTTAATGTTATACCCACCATCATATGATAAACATTTTCCTGTTGTTATTAGTATATTTTTTTTTCTGTTGTTCATGTTCAATTATGTCCTCACTTCCCTGACTCTAGTAGCTAACTTTTTACTTTGAAAACAATTAATTATACCAGAAGACCAAAGCTGATGGATCCGTGTGCAGGACAGATTCCATGGCATTGATGTCAATTATATTATATTAGGGCTTTCCATTAATTTTGTCTTCCAGCTTCATGAAACACTAGAAGGCAGATTCATCTTTCTCCTGATGTAATTGTATTGATTTCAGTGGCGCTATTGCCAAGGGAAACAGCGATAAATGACAGAAGATTCTGGCCCGAGTTTTGCCAGCCTGAACTTTGTTTCTGCAGAGTTCCTGAAAGTGAGTGTTATTAAGTTGTTTGTTTACCTACAGACCTTTTCTTCCTTTGATCAGAGTGTCTTGTGACTTTCATACCTGCCATCGTAGGGCAAATTGTGCAATCCTGTTTGATGTTAGTTTTCAGTAATTCAGCATTTGGTTCTAGAGTGACAATCTAATTTTGTTGGAAAATCTTTGTTATATTGCTCAAGCCATTTCTATTCCAAGGTTTTTTCTAGCTCAGATGTGGCATGCCTTCCTCTTTCATATAATCCTATTACAAACACTCTTTACATTTAACCTGGTTCTCAAACAAGTTATTTAGATCCCAAGAAGAAATCTGTTATGAGGGAAATGTGCAATGGTGTCTCTCGTCCAGTTTCATTTGAATTACACTATTTTTTATGTTAATAACAGAATTACTATCAATAACTAGTTAATTTGTTTTAGAATAACTTCATCATTAAGAATTAGGTGCTGCAATAGTTTTCTCTTTTCTGTTTGCTGTTGTATTAGTTGAGCTGGTGGTGAAGTATGATTTCTGGTCAGGTTTTTCTGGTACGGGATCAATGCCTGCAGCTGCAATTACTAATCTACAGCTACATTTACTAGTACTGTAAATGGTGTGTAAGGTTGACTTGTAGAATCCATTTAGTCAAGAAATACAATAACAGATATTATTATTATGGAAAATGTGATCCACAAGTGTGCAGGTGGACTGATAAGTGATTAGAATAAGAAGGAACAGTGAATATTTTAATGGGTTTATAGCTCCAGGCACTTTCTAAATGCTGAAACTATTCATCTTCTCTAAAGACTGTAGGCTGCTGCCCTCCTGTTTTGCCTTTGTGGTCATTCTAGGTAGGTAGAATCAGTTCAGCATTACTGTGCTACTCTCTCCATCTGCAGATGTGTTTTTGCAGGTGGGATCTGTAGTAACCCAAGGGCTGGGTGCAGCAGTGTCAAATCCTCTTTTATTTTTTTTTTTTCAATCTGGTGTTTTGTTCCCCCTGGTGCTGTTCAGTGAAATAAGTGACTTTAGTGGCACTGAGAAATCTTCTTGTATTAAAGTGTGTGGAAAATGCAGTGCTATAAAATGCACACATACTGAATTGCTAGTGAGAATTACTCTCATTGGTTTGCTGCCTCTCCAAACTTAGATTCATTTCAAATACAAGTAATCCTTTGAATATTGAGAACTGTTACAGGCATGTTGAAGAACTGTGAGAAGGTATCAGCACTGAGACATTACCTGGAAGGTGTGGGCAGGTTCCTTATTTCTGTTTGTGCAGACCGCTATAAATTGAACTACTAAGACAAAAAATATCCCCTCAAAAAAAATCCCAAACAACCAAAATCACAAAACAACCCCAACACACTGGTCAAGTAGGTTTCTGGGAATGCTGGCATGGAAAAATTGTGCCAGAATCATGCATTTCATTCCAAAGTATCAACTTGGCTGTGCAAAGGAAAAACAATAAACTAATAAAAAATCCTGCAACCATCTAATAAAATGAAAATGGGAAAAATTGCTTGAAAGTAGAATCAAAGTGCCAGGTACAAGGCAGAAACATGAAAATGCTGCAAATTCCATACAACATCTTAGATGTGATTACAGTGTCAGGACAATGGAATCATACACTGAAAATGGTGTTTATACTGCATTATTACTACACTTTTATTTTTGCTAGCCCAGCTAGATACTAACTGAAAAATTCATATAAATAGTTGAGGTGGATGGCCTGTGGATATTGTACACAAATAAGCTTTCTTAAAATATCTCTTTGTCACCATCAGTGACACCTGCTTAGAATAAACTGACCCCCAGGATTCTAGCACTGCAACTGAAATGGAATTTTTTTTAAAAACCTTATTTTCGAGGAAAAAACCACAAATGTCAATCTTCAGATCATTGTTATTACATGAGGAATATTTACTGCATGAAATGCATTCACAGATGGTCCCTAAGCATAAGTAGCACATACTGTGTGTACAAGATAAGTCATTATTTAGTTTCTCTGGGTTTTCACATTTAACCTGTTAAGGAAAAAAAAAAAAGGCAGAAAAGAAATCTCTCTCCACATCTCAATGTTCAGGTGCTACAGCCCAAATGATGCTTTGTGCAGCTGTGACTCTAGTGCAGCTCATGATGCTTTGGAAAGAAATGTAGCTAGCTTAATAGAAGTTTTGTGGCAAATTTACAGTTATGCATGATTTTAGGCTTTTTTTTAATTAGGACGTTTATCTTGTCCAGGCCAGTGTGATATCTGACAGAGGTTGGAGAACTTGTGCAGCTCATGAATCTAGAGATTGATGGCCAGGAAGTCGTGATTCGCTAATCGTCTTCTCAGCAGTTTTGTAATTTTATGCCAATCAGATGCCCTTAAATAATTACAGTAATTTCTTGAAGATACTTATGAAGTGCTCTTCAGAATCTGTTCCAGTCAGGCCTAGGTAGTTACAGCTAAATGCAGAGCAAGTAAGTCTTTTGTAAGCAATAGTAAATTACTGCATTTTTTCTGGAGTCTCTGTATTCTGGGAGTACCTTTCACACATGTGCATAACTTCGTGAATGCTGCAAGTTTACAGAAGTTCACAAAGCAATCAGAAAGAGTGGTGAGAACAATTAAGCACAGACATCACCTTTGCCTCAGAAAACTCCTTAGCAGCAAATTCCTGGAGGCTGGGAGAAGATGTTGGAGAAATAACTCCTTATATTTGCCTTGTTCTTGTGTTCTCTAGCAAGCAACTGGCTACTTACGAGGCTTGGGAGGGTACACAAGCACCACGACTGGGGGCACTCAAAAAACAGGATGGCAGTTGCAGACACTTTATTCTTTGCTTGAACTATAGCCGTAACCATAGCTGGTCCCTTTCTCCCCATTGGCATTAGTCTTCTATTCAGTCTGCATCATGGGAGGTAATGGATGCAGTGATGGAGAACAGAGCTTTTACACAAAAGACACTGACTCGGAGTCTTATCTCTGAGCTCTCTTTTCAGGTTTCCTTTGGATTCTGTGAAGTTTATTAGCTATTAATTTCTATTTTACATAATTTTATTTCTTCTTATAACTGCTTAAAAGTATAAAGATGGGAATATTTTTCATTTAGTGCATTAAACTCAAGTTCTACATAACCACTTCAAATGAGAAATTGAACAAGGTTGTATTACTAGGCAAGAAATCAAATTTAGATAGACATAAATCTAGAGCAGGAAAAATTAACCAGCAAATCTGACTGGATTTGTTCTTTATATGAGTTTACTAAGAACTCTTTATGTAACTTCTGCAGGAAGAGGAGGAGAGGACCAGCTTTTGCAACTATCTGCTGGCACCTGTGGGTGAGACTGCACTAGATCAGTAACAATGGATTATCCAGTTGTGTAGCGACTATTCACCCAGACCTACAGCTAAAACTGAAGCTAATCCTTAATTAGAACTTTTCAAAGATAGGGTGGGGAAAAGCCTATTTTTCATTTTGTAACATACTTTTTTTAGTTCTGCACCTTCTAATTTCAAAGAGGACTGAAGGCAGGAGTGCTGAAAATT
>NW_009952153.1:325002-334835 GCF_000747805.2 Chaetura pelagica | reverse complement strand
AGGAATGCTGAAAATTCAGTAGGAAATTCAAACTTTATACCTACAAAATGCATTTTGGATTGCATTAGAAGTTCTATTCTTTCTGGATTTTCAGCCCAGATTTGCAGGCAACAAAAACATTCAAACTCTGTTGATAAATACCCATGTTTGTAAGAAGTACTTGGTGTTTTCCTGGTTATAATTAACTTCTGAGCTTTCTCCATCACACTCAAGTTGTTGTGATTGGACGGCCAAATTTTTGTTACAGTTTTATTACATTTTATTCTATTTTTGAACACAGTACTGTTTTGCAGCTCTAGTTTATGGAGTTCACTCTTCCTCTGGTCCAGGAAGACACTAAAGCGCATGCTTAATTGACTACATTCAACTGGTTTAATGTGTTTAAATGTAAAGAATACATGTTGCTAGGTCAGAGCCTTCAAGAGTCTGTGAGGCAACTGGGTGAGCACAGGCTACAGAGAGTTAAAGGGTATAACAAACAATCTTCAGTTTTGGATTTGAACATTGACAGTCTTGGAATATATATATTAATGAAGATGTATTCATATATGTCAGTATCATATAGTACTGGGGGGAAAAAAGATGGAGATTGTGAGATTGTTTTGTTTTAATTAGAGAACATAAGGTTAACTTCTGGCTTTGGGGTAGGTGGGATGCATGGGGGTGAAAATGAAGCATATGATTGTGCTGAATGCTCATGAAACAACATAGTCTAGTATGAGTTATATGGATACTACAGGAAGATTTAACAAAAAGGCCATTCCTTTGCTGTGTCATACTAATATTCTTTACCTCATTGTTCTTGATGATTTTAGTATGTGGCTCTCAGAACAATCACATTGTCCCTAAGAAAATGAAAATAACATTACAGTTTATTGTTTCAAAATGAGAGGCACCAAATCTCAAAAGATGTAGGCACTTCCATTTCCAAAGCCAGCAAAAGAGTGAAATGTTATATAGGAATTACAACTTAATATCAAATTCTGATCAATCTCTGCAATGCTTAGAATGTTCCAAATTATGATAAGTCAAATAAAATCTCTCTTTGCTAACATTTTTTCTTACTTTATTGCACACTTGCTCTGCTCTGTTGTGCACTCAGGCTGAGAGAAGGTAACCTCCTTTTTACAGGCTAAGTGTGCTATGCCATTTCAGTTTGCATGGTGTAAATTAATTTATGTGTTCAGAATCTTCCCTGCTAAAAGCATTGCTTTCTTTCCAGTGTATTTTTTGTGATAGGGAATTAGAAAATTCCTTTTCCCTTCACATTTATTGCAAGTGTTCTTCAGCAGAGTGGTCGTTCTGTTCCACATTTCCAGAGGAATTTGGGTCATTGTTTACTCGTAGCTTCATTAAAGAACATCCAGTGGCTAACACTTTCCATCATCAACCTTTGAATATCAAGCACACTATTATAATACTCTTTGAAAGCACTGCATGTAGTATGGAAACCTGAGAGATGCAAGAGCAGCTCTAGTCAAGTTATAAAAAGAGCACTACCATTGCTGCCTGAACAGAAGGAATGTGTGGGGAGATAGAGGGCATTGCCTTGACAATTCTGACTGACAGATCTTTGTTCTTGTTGTGTTCTGACATAGACTTTCTTGTTCCAGCATCAGGTGCAAATGAGGATGATGAGAAGCCGTATTTGTTGTGGAGAATACATGGCCAAACACCTCTTCTTCTGTTTGTTGGAGCTATAAAATATGTGGCCAATGGAGTCTAATTTGAATTAAATTTTATGGGCACGCAGAGGTTGGTGTGAAGTAAGAAATGCTCTACTTTGACCTCTGTAGCCTCTCTACAGAGAGCTTAATAGAGAAATGTTTTAAATTACAGTATGTTCCAATTATTGTACATTTATGGGACGGTGTGAGCTCCCTCTATGGGCTAATTTAACGTCTGCAAATTCCAATAATTCTTTTTTGTAACAAAGCCTCTGTGTAGCCTAGTGGATAAGGTGCCTGCCTAAGGTTTCTAAGGTTGTGCTCTTTTGAGCGTGTGCAAGATGGCTGCCACAAAAGTGTTTGAAGCTGCCGCGTTTGAAGCTGCCGCGTGTGTTTGAAGCTGCCGCATTTGAAGCTGCCAGGTTTGAAGCTGCCGCGTGTGTTTGAAGCCGGCGCGTTTGATGTTGCTGAGTACGTTTGTAAATTTGAGGCAGACTTTAATATTGTTAGACGGTAGGGGAGTCCTTTTCAACCTTTTTTCATTTTTCACTTGAACTTTTAAAAAGTTTTATTTTAACTTTTTTTAAAAAACTATTTTAACTACTTATGTCAGCTGAGGGATGCTGTGATTCACAGCCATTATTGTAAGGAGGCTGTTATGTTTTTTAGGGCTGCTGGGACCATAGGAATTTTTGAGTGACTTTGACTGCACACAACAATGTGGAGAATAATCCTGACTGAGAAAAGTGCTGTTGGCAATGCAAAAAAGTACAGAATAATTTTCACCAAGGGCAATCATGGCTGCTTTTAGAAGAAATACAAGTATGGCTGGGTATTGAATTTGTGAGTTGCTGGAACTGAGACGGAAAACATTGCTGGAAAGAGATGTTGGAGTTTTGCAACGAATTGACAGTGTGTTCAGCTAGCCAAGAGCAGAGAGTTAAAAAAAAAATAAATGGTGGGACTCTAGAAAAACCTTTGAAGAAGAAATTAAGCTCTTTGGACAGTAGGGGAAAAGTGTAAATGGTCCCATTTGTTGAAATCTGTGACCTACCAAAAATGTTAGGAGGTGAATGCCGAATGTATTTGTTAAGAAATGTAAGGTGTAGTTTGTTTCTTCTGGAGGAGAAATGTTCTGTAGTGTTATATTATTTAGGAGCACCATTTTTGAGGTCTAAAAACAGCCCAATAGTTGATATGGGATTGGAAAGTCATTAGCTATCGGATGAGAGAAGGAGGATTTTTTCTAAATGATCTAAACTCTGGTTCTTGCATGAAAAAGCAGCAACTTGCTATGTACATGGTAGTGAATATTGGTTACAAGTTAGAGGTTCATACCATGGAACTAACTGGAGGTTATCCAAATGTATTGGATACAGACCAATAGAGATATTGGTGGACCACAGAGGGAAGACTTCTAGTATTGTTCATCATTCAACTGTGATTTGGGAGCCCCATGTTTTGTAGTTACAGGTCTCTGAAGGTATCCTCTGTCATTCTCATCCAGACCTGAAGCATCCCTTACTGATGATGTTTGTTGACTGTCTTGGAGACCCTCTGAAATCCCATTGGCCCTGGTAATCTTTTAAATATTAGAAGGTAGGTCTGGTAGCTGATACATTAACATATGTGCATTTTTTACCGTATCCATACATCATTTATCAGATTGAATTCTTGGCACAATATTGGGATCTGTGAGTCTATACCTCTGTTAATCTGTAACAAGATGTTGAGATCACAGATTGTTTTGTTGATAGTGTTGAATCTCCCTCAGACTGAATCATCACCTTTTAATTTTTCTAGAGCTGATTCCTCTGTTCTGGTAATTCTTTGTTCAGATGTCCTTTGTTCTATCATCTGCTACTAACACTAAACATAGTTTTGTATGGAATTACACAAGTGATGAAATGATGAAAAAACTGTGTGGTACGTTACAAAGAGTTGAGTAACTGTTCATGACTTGGCTTCCCTGTGAAGGTTTGCACTTAGGGATTTTTAATTTCTGTACAATAACAGCCGAAGAACACATCTGATTGTTATTTGTGATAAATTACTGGTATTGTACTTCCCCCCCCCCCCCAAGGCATAACTCTATTATTTTAGAATATTTGTTATGTTTGTTTGACTTGCAATGTTGTTCCTACTTTCCTTAGTTTATCAATCACCTCATGAAATGAACTACAGTGGGGTTTTTTTGCTGGTTACAGAGATTTTTCATTACCTTGCAGCATTTTTTTTACTAAACTAAAGGAGTCTCTGTCCCTTGTCTGGTAAGATTCCAGAGGAGCTCAGATGGATTGCTAGTCCTAGAGCCTGGCCCCAGTTGTTGGCTTTTACATGGGCTTGCAGCAAGTTTTTGTTCTGACTCAATGCATAAACTTGGTCTTGTAATTTCAGTCATTAGAGCACATTGTGATCTTAATTTGTGCATCAGAGATTATGATTTTTTTTTTTAATCTTGCGTAGCTTCTTTCATTTGATTGTTAATGAAGTTTTTACTAAAGATCACCAACATTAACATTGTACAATTTGATAATTTAAAAAAAATTATTCAATATTTTATTTCCGTGTGGTTGCTGCTGTATTTCTGTTTGTATTCCAGACGTGGTAAATCAAATGATTGCTGACTTTTTGTATGGTCTTGTTAATAGAGAAATTACTGGTGTTCATTCTAAACCTTAAATGTCTTTCTTGTTTGCATGTTGGGTTTTTCTTCCATGATTTCTGTGCTCCATCCATTGCAACATGTAGCATTCCCTTTGTTTTACTGTGGTCCTTGTTAATTTAAGGTGGAATGCCCCATTAATTTGTGTATTAGTGGATCCCACCATAAAGTTCAGGGCAGTACTCATAAAACTTTGCCTTCAATTTATGTTCTTGCCCTTAACACAGGAAAATTATTACTGATGGGGACAGTGTTGGAACATTCAAGTAGCTTCTTCACCTAAGAGCTGGCTACTGGTGAGAATAAATCAGAAAGTTTTCAAAAGCATGAGCAGTGTATAAGCTCTAGACAAAATGTCTTGACTTTTCTAAAATAGAGGTGTGAGAAGTTCAAGTAAGTCTTCAACTATTTAATTAAATTAACAACATAAGCCCTAGTAGTTTACATTCCCCTTGTTTCTTAAAGTTGGTGTATTTTCTTTATCCTTTTGCTGATTATATATGGCTAGGTTTTGAAGAATCTAATGCTATTTGAAACAGGAATGTATCAGTTCTCTTTTCTTGCAATTTGTGATCCTGAACTTGCATTTCTTAGATGAAGCTGGTGATACTATTCTGGTTTATTAGACAACACTTTACCAAAAGAGTGGTTGGACAGTGGAACAGGCTGCCCAGGGAAGTGGTGGAGTCACCATTCTGGGAAGTGTTTAAAAGAAATACAGATAAAGTGCTTAGTGACATGTTTTAAGCACTTAACTGGTAAATTAGGTTATGGTACAGGGATTTAGGTTATGATTGGACTTGATGATCTTCAAGGTCCCTTCCGACCAGGATGATTCTGTGATTCTAAGATTTTTCGTGATGCATGGTGTATCTATTGGTATACCTGACCTACTTAGTGAGGCAGTCTTGTGCCCTTCTTAGCCTTAGGAACTTACCTAAAAAGCTGCAAAATAGCGGGCGTTGGGTAATTAATAACCTAAAGACAACCAGTTACAATGGTTACCACTTTTGAAAAATATTTTTTTTTCACCGTCAGCCTACTTTGTTGTTGGACTAGTGATGCAGTGATGAAATATTTGCTATCCCATGGTTGATCCATCCTTTTTCCCTCACTTGATTTGATCCAAACTAAGGAATCGTTGATTTTGTTCCCTTACAGAGAACAAAAAGCGCCATTTCTGTCCACATGGTAAAAGACATAGATGAACAGAGTTGATCTAATAATGTGAAAAATCTCCAGTTCTGTTTTGGTTTCTTCATATTCTTTGTTTGGCTACTTCTGCTTCATTAAGACAATGCACATCTGTATGTGTTTCTCAACAAGTTATATGCATCTAAACAAAACATTTTCTAGTGTGGGGTCATTTTTTTTTTTTAATAATTCATTATGCCTTGTGAGTAATTCCATCCAGAAGAGAAAACAGTGCCACATGATTTTTGTGAGTGGTCAAATACACTTGAAAACTGACTCGCAGAATTAGATTTGTGTCACACAAACAGTGAAAAAGATTTGCTTTATGAAAAGGGCAGGAAAAGTAATGAAGAGTTAATCAATTGGATAATATATTTGCAATAAAAAATTCTACTTGCTCTTTTGTTATACGGTAAGGACGGAACAGAAATTAGTAGTGCAACTGGTGAATACACAGGAGTCTTTTATCAGCTTAAATCCTTAACTTGGGGTCTGTGGAATTCCCCTTGCTCCCTAAAATGTTGCCTACACAGCAGCATTTTTGGCATCATGCACAGGTGCATTTTTGCTTCACCACCTGAAAATCCAGCAAGGAGAAAGCAGGCAAGAAGCCCTGTGCTTGAGGCATGGGTTTGTAGATTTACCTTTTCACACTTTTGTTAATCTTAAAGTCTACTTCAGTATACAGAACTGAAGAAGCTGGCATGTGTGGAATTGCACAGCACACTAGGGTAGAAGGCAATCCATAAAGGAGCAGCCAGGGCTTTGTTTTCCATGGATAGCAGTGTCTTCCTACCACAGCAAGTTAAAGCACACAGCCGGCAAGCAATGTTTTCCGTCTCAATTTCGCAAGATAAAATAACTTCATTTTGCTTGTGAGCTTTTTTGTACTTGCCAGATATTTATCTCTGAGAACAAGTACTATCTTTAACATCTGTATTTTGCAGTTGCAAAAGGATGGCTTCTTTGATTGGAAAGTGTTGGTGTCTTCCACTATGAAATACCCTAATTCACATATGAATACAATGGAATGAGAATATATGCACAATTCCTTCCACTGTTGCAGGATTTAAAATAAGTAGCATTAATGCCTTAACTGTGCATAGAAAAGCAAGAATAGGTGTTGTTGTTTATGGTCTGTGAACAGACACAGGAGTGAGATTGGTACTGGCAACACTTTTCCCCCATGAATAATAAAGTTCTGCACATGAAGGGAAATCAGAGCATTAATATAGAACCTTTTCTTTAAGTTTCAAGACTACATTATGCATCGATATCTTGGGCCCAATAAAACAAATGAATCCTTTTAGTTTTCCTACTGTTATGGCTTTAAAACAGGCAAAGTCTTTTTTTTTTTTCTTTTTTTTTTTCTTTTTTTTTTTCTTTTTTTCCTGGTGCAATTTAATCTAATTTTAATATTCCCCAGATAATAGTGAAATAACCGATTCTGTCCAATTCCACCTTAGATAAAAGCATCAGCATGTTTGGAACATAAACCTTATTTTACCTTTTGTTGAGCTGCCCAATTTAGTAAGAGCAATTCAGTGCTGCACCTTAAACGTAGTATGACTTAGAACACTGAAATCTGCCTGGAATGTGAAAAAAGGGAATAATTTATATTTAATTGGTCTAAACCTACCTTTCCTAGGTCAATAAGAAGAGGAAAATCAGCAGCATTAATCAAGATAAAATTATCAGCTGATTAATCAGTGTTCTAATTACTGCATAGTTCTTTCCCTTTTCAGTTTTAATTACTAAACTTCATTGTCTTTTCCATATGGCCATCATGCAGTCATGGTACACTTTTTCTCCTGGTGAGATCATTAATATAAAAAATGTACATTCAAGACATTACTGAAGATATAAGAAATTGCTACTGCCTACTAAGAAATTACCAAGGAAGCTGCAAATCAGCCATAGGTTATACAAGAAAGGTCTAATAAATCTACTAACACTTAAGAAAGTAGATATAGTATAAATGCAATTATGATTATCAAATCACCCTTTGTCCTAAAGTGAGTTTTACCAGTCTTATTTCATCAAATCTATGTTGGGTCAGAAACCAATCACAATCTGATTTAAATTGGCAAAATACATGGGAGACCTCTTAAATTCATAGGGCTAACGTAGACCACAAAAATACTCTCTTAGAGTATTCTCTTTAGCAGAACATTCCTTCTTACTGAGGCCCCAATCCTCAAAGGTGTTTAGGCACTTAACTACCACTGGAATAATTGATTTTAGTAGATATCAGATCTCTAAATATCATCTGAGGATTTAGGCCCAAATGAATAAATCTTCCATGTGTTACATTAACAGAAGTATCTTGACTTATTTAGTCTCTGTGGAAGTCATAAGGAGAATGAAAAATTGTGCATTGGGCTTTAGGGTTGATTTTGAGAAAGGAAGAAGGTTAAAAAAATCCACAATAGAACTGAGTTTCTAATGAAATCTTAACATCCAATAACCATGTCAGTCTGCAATCTGTCTTGCAGATGCTACTCTGTAAAAGTCTGGAGTTTAGAAGCCAATGAACGAGGTATCTTCATGCACATGGGCTAGGATTATGGAGGAATAAAGTACATCTGGAACACACTAGTTTGTAAGTCAGCACCTAACTGGAGTGAAGTGAGGAACGTGTCACTGTTCCCTGGTTAGAGCTGGTGCTTCATCAGTGAGAGCATCTAGTTCTATACATTTATCCACAATGTGGTCTTGCATAATTTTTTTTTTTTCTGAATAATGCTTTAAAACATTTTCACTGCCTGAAATTTCTCTAACCCTAAATGCTAAATGAGAGAGGGAATGCAAAATTGTCTTTATGCAGCGAGCCTTGTGCAGGAATTGGTATTGAGTTTTTGAGTTTTGTGTAGTTGGCTCACGTTGTGCAGGAATGGTAGAGGCTGCCTGAACACTCCCCACTTCCGCCTTTAGCTCCACAATAGCAACATCTCAAGGATCTGCTTTTCTAGAAACATGGTGACTTGCGTCTAATTGCATCCCTCTTTCCTAAATATTTGTTGTATTCCTGATCAGGATGTGTCACGTGAGCAGAAGTAAGATGTAATTATGGAGTTTCTTAGTTGTGTTTTAGCCCAGGGATAACTTATGAGACCAGACTAGATTAATTGTCCCTGAGTAATAACTACGTGATTGAGGAGCATATTGTGAGAAGGGTGAGTGCATGGAGAGACCTGTTCCTACAGCTCACTGCTGTCTGCTCCCTTAGCCAGGCTGCTGGCTGGGAGGGGCACAAAGCCTGGTCCAGCACAACAGCCTGTGCTTCTGCCCATGTGGCAGGTTTTGTGTCTGGTCTGCAAGGTATCTGGACCTGGGAGCATTGTGTCCTTCAACATGCTCTGCTCTCCGTTTCTTTGCATCCACAATCTAAATGGTGGAATGTCACCATTCAGCTTCTAACAATGTCTTCTAATTTCTAAAATATTTCTATGTGCTTCTCTGCCTAATTTCAACATCATTTTTTCCTGAGAAGTAGTCATACCAGTTATTTAGTTAACTGATTAGTAATTGAAGGCCTGGTTTGGAAATTGTACAAGTTTCCTATGAATATTCATAAAAATAATTAAGTCAGCTTCTGATTTAGAGCCCAACAACAGTTCACTTCAATTTGATTTTTTTTTAGTTATTTTTTAATTTATTTTTTTTAATAGATGAGTTAATTATATGCCGAGGTCTAGTTGCTGGGGTTTCTTTCCTAAGTGGTGATTGACTAACTTCTGTCAGTGACAATAATCCTGGTTTGGGGGGTGTTTTTTTTCTGTTTTGCTTGAGGTTGGGATTTTTGCATGTGCATGTGTGTGGCTTTCACGGTGTTGCTCTGCAGCTGCAGGGTGCTCATCTGCCCCCTGCAAGGCACCTGGGTACCCTAATGCAAGGTCACTTCCCCATTGCATGGGTGGACCCACTTTGGCTTTGGTTTCTTCCCCAACAGCAGTAGCAACCTTGGAAACGAGGATTGTTCCCACCCAGTGAGGAGCAGATCCCTCCAGGACTTAAATTAAAATTTGTATTATAGTGAAATCCCTGCTGCTCCAAAGTAACTCGCTGGATTTTACAAGAGGACCAAGGAGCCTGTTTGTCTTGGATGGGACAGCTGGCTCTTCTTTGCCTCTGGAAGGGGGAAGGAGAGGGAGGGCAAAGCCAGTTTTAGATTTTGGGAGCTGCACACCCGCTCGCCCAACAAAACGGGCAGCGAGACCGGCTGTCCCCAGGTCCTCGTGCTCTGCAAGAAGTCTGTGCAGGAGGCAGGGAGCATGGTGGGGGGGCTCCAGCCCTCGGGGGGGACC
>NW_009952153.1:315095-324943 GCF_000747805.2 Chaetura pelagica | reverse complement strand
TTATTATTTATTTTTTTTTAAAATATTTTTTCTAAAAGGTTTTTATCCCGTCAAGGAAAAACTGGCTCTTGGAAAACAACCAACTCAGTTGGAACCCGGAGATAATAATCAGTTTCTCTGGGCTTGTGAAATTGGCTCATTAAGCGTGCTTTTTAACAGAAAATATTGGAAGCGATTAAGTCTGCTTTACTGAGTGGGCATGAAATGGCTAACCTTCGGCCACCCACAGCTCCTAGGTGCCTGGCGTCGTTTTATGCATGCAGCGTAATGTCTTTACTTGAAGTGCTGTTTATTCATCACCTGCTTATTTATCTCTTTGCATTTGGCAGGCACATCGATCAATGTTAAACTGTCACACAAGGTTATTTTTCTTTTACATAACAGTAGAGGCCTAAGGTAGTGGCATATTAAAAGTAATAACTTTCTAACTTGTAGCTCAAGATGACAGCACTGTTTGTACCTGAATATATTACAGACAGAATTTTTTTCTTAAAAAATAAATAAATAAATAAATTAAAGAAGTTAAAAAAAACAGATTATGTCTGTTAAGAATTAATGTTCTTCCAAGGTCAAAGGCTGGAAGACAACGTTCCCTGTGTTGCTATAACTGTGTGCCTGTGCGTGTTGCAAACGTGTCGAGTGAAAGGCTCTGCACCACAAATCAAATCCTCCTCTGGCCCATTGAAGCTAATTTTTGGACTTTAAGCCCCTGTTAAGACCACAGGGACACTACTTTACATATGCTGCGGAACATGCAACCTGATTTAACCCAAGACAATCAGGTAGTTTTGCTAAGAAGTGGATTGTTTCATCCTAATTTTCAGATGAAAAGGCTTGTGTCCACGTCCTCCTCGCATGGAGTGTTGCCTCTGCTTGTGCGATAGTAACCTGAAGTCAGGCACATGGAGAAGTAGAGCTGAATAAACAGGGAGTGGTGTAGCTGTCAACAACCCTGTGCAGCCATCTGAAAAACAGCAAAAAAGTCAATGTAGAAGTAAGTTTTTTTCATTCTAGTTTCTCTCACCTCTATACCCCCCTTTCCTTTTTTATTTTTGGTTCTAGTATTCTGTTGCTTTCAAACACTGCCCAGCTTTGATAGACTTCCTGTCCTGGCACAGGGCCAGGCAAGCTTTCTCTGTACAAACAGGTTTTCTTTTTATTTTCAGTCCAGCCTAAAAATGCCTACAGATAGAAGAATGTCAGATCTTTTTAGTGTTGAATTTCAAAGCGGTCCTTAGAATTCTTTCCTTCCCTTGATCTCGTCTTTGGATTACAGCTTGGACTCACTCTCTGTTTCTAAATATGAGCTGTGGACAGTGGCTTTCTAATAAAATGCTTTGATAGACTTGTGTACATGGGAATTAAGCATTGGGCCGTGGTAGACTTTGTGTCAGCAGCATCGTTCATGCTGACATGAAGCACTACTTCTCTCCCACCACTGTGTATGCTGTCTGCCAATGTACCCTTACTAGAAAGTGTGAATGAAGAAATGGAAATGCTGAAGAAAGCAAGGATGTGAAATGCACTTGCACTCCATGCAGATGGCATCTTGCTTTCTGGATTTAACAGAATTTATTATTGAGGCTGGTCTATCTTTGGATCTGTTAATTCATGTATTCGTTCTTGCTCTTGGGCAGACAGTTCTATTTTATCTCATGAAGTGCAAACCTGCAAGAGAGGGAGGGGGAAGCTTGTCCATTAAAAAAACTAGCACCTCCACAGCTCTTCGGATCAATATTTGCATCAAAGTGGCTTAAATGTATGTGGCTCTAGGGCTGTCCATTCTTTCAACCCGACCTGTAGCATTGATTAGGGCTAGTATAGAAAGGGAAAATAACAAATCTGGTAAGATAAAATTTTAAAAAGTGAGGAATGTCACTGTGACACCTGAGAAAGATGCACTTAAAATGCTCACATCGTTTGCATGAACTCGGCAATCCTCTTAGTTTGAGACTGCCCCTCTGCTACCCACATATGGCAGTTGTAGTTCATTTGATCATATTTCTGAGCATAACAAAGAAATTGTCAGATTTTATCTGAAAAAGGTGGAACCTTCCTATTTGGGATATACGAGTTGTCTCAGTTCTGGATGAAATATTCACACTGATTTTTTAATTGCTGCTTCATTTTCTGCTTGTACATCCTAATTCATTAAAGGCGCAAAGAAAGTTTATGGTGTGGATAAAAATTAACTTCTACATGTTTTCTTCCTTCATTAAGACACAAGACCTTCCCTGAACTCTCTTGGACATAATACATGCAGGGAGTGCAAGGCAATTTACACCCATAAGAGATCCTTATCTGAAGAGGAGCACAATTAAAGCAAAGCTGCAGGACTGACCCTTGAATTTTCCTGATTACAAGCTTTTGTTAGCATTCTGGATGAAGAAAAGGTTTGGTTTCCTTCCCTGTTTTGCTCCATCTGTTGTTTTTCCTAAGGTATCTTCCCAATTCATTTTGAAACTATAGAGATTGAAATCGGTAAGAGAGAGGTCAGTTGGTGAAATCTTGGCTTTATTTAAATTGATTTTACAGGGTCCAGGATTTCACTTGAGTACTTTGAATGGGATTGGCTTTACCTTTTTCTTTTTTTTTTTCCTTCTTGGAATCAAATGGACTTTTGGTATTGAATTCTCTGGATGTTGGATCAGTCTTTAAACTTCGACCTACATGTGTGATTGCTTAGGCAACAGCTAATTTTGAAGCAGAAAAGATTTAAGATCAGCTTTTTTGAAACACCTTCCATTTTTTATGAAGAGAAACAGAAAAACAAAATGACAGAACATAGTATAATATATAAAAATGAGGAAAAAAAATGACAGCTAAGAAATTTATCATGTAAACAAAGAAGTCCAGCCTATGAATGGAATAAAACTGAATAAATAGAATGATCTCTCCTCCCCTCTCTGCAACAACTCTGCTGGCAAAGCACTTAGCACCTACTCAGATTAGGCTGCATGAATACAACAGTATTAAGTTAGCCTCACAAAAGAGGACTTCCAGTATCAAGAGTGATCAAAGGATTTTAGCAAGGCAAGCTTACCCACAAGCATAAAGGTCTCCTAATAAAGAAGAACTGAGCAATTAATTTACTTGTCAGAATGTCTGTGAGCAGTTTGCAATTTCCTTGTATTGACTTGTTATTCAGTGTTACCTGGTGTTTTTGTGAACATGATTACCTGCAGAACTGATCACTAACAGGGCTCTATAAGGATTCCATACCTGGTATTTTAAATTTGAGCTGAGTTGGTTACAGCTAATTGGTCATTTCAGTCAGAGGGAGAAGTAGAAAATTAGCATGTCTAAGACATTTGCCCAAATGTTAAACCACGGTTGACCCCATAAACCTTGCCTGCAGCAGTTGGCATTTATTGTCCATTCCACTTGTCTCACTTCACATGTCTCCCAGACATAATTTAGGGTGGTAGCTGCCAGTAGCCCTGTCCTAAATTCTAATATACAGCTACCCATAAAACAGTTCTTTTCTGACCTGGCATTGGTACCTCCTATGTTTGTTGTCTTACAGAATTTTATTATCCCTAAGGATAACAACTCCTACAAAATGGCTCAGAATTTCATGGCTCTCGTGGCAAATGTGGGCTTGTAGAATGTGCTTTACATATAGTGCAGATGGGCATAGGCACTGTAGTTTGGGGGCTAGTGCAGAGAAATTACGGCCCTGAGCCCTTTATTCCTCTAAACACTGGGCCTGGGTCGTATCATTCTTAGCCTTTAGAGGCTGGTGATTCTAGCTAGGTTAAAAACCTAGTTTTGCCGTTAAAAAATGTTTTTTTCGGTTACATTATATTATCAGCAGCCTGGGGAGATGTGGAGATTGGGACCACTGGAGATACCGAGGTGTTAATCGCCAACCAGTTTTGAGGTATTTTCATCTGAAACCAAACTTGGTCGCTGTGCAGCATTTTTAATTCATGTTATTTGGCCATTCACAGTGGGTGTGAGCACTTCTGTGGAAGAATGCACAGCAAGGAGGCTACAAACATAATAACCTCTATAATTTTATACAGTCTAGTTCACCAAAGTTCTCTTATGAAGCAAAGTACCAGCTTTCCTTAAAACAGTGGTTAACTCTTATGAACTTAGCTTTTAAAAGAAGTTTTGCTAAGGTTGCCCCATGACCTTCCTATTTTCTCTCCTTTCTCCTCCCTGACTTCTTTCCTCTCTGACAGCCACATGGCAAATGTAACATTTAGTTTTACCCATTAGGCAAAAAGTTTGGGATTTGCTGCTGTAGCTCATCCTGTGGAGTAAGTTTTAGGGTAACTGCTTCTGTGCTTGAATGGTGATCATGAAGAGTAAAGAGAACACAAGGGCAATGAATTCATGCTTGATTTTTCAAGAGGCTGTTTTTTCAGTCACCTACTTCATAATATCTCTTATAATCAGGTTGCTTATGTAAAAATGGATATAAGTTTCTAATGTTAGACGGGCAAGTTTTGTAATTTTGGCCCTGGTCCATTCCCCTGTAAGGGAGAGATTGCTTCGTGCATTACGTTCTTCAGTGCTATGTTCCGACGAGTTGGTGTGTCTTAAGCAATGTGTCTGTCCCACTTACAGTGCTAATTCATCTCCCTGCCTGTTGTGTGCTGAAGGATCCCAAAGCTCTCATTTACATTTCCTTAAAGTATGTCTAATTTTTAATTAAAAACTAAAAGAGGAAACATTTTTAGCTTCCTAAGAAATCTTGCCCTTACTTTTGGTGTAAGCTTATAACAAACTCAATGCTCAGCAATAATGATGTTTAAGAAATATAATAAGAGAAAAGAAATTACGTTATGTTGTTTCATTACAAAGAATATCCAATAGAAGAACCATTTTAGAGGGTCTTTGTTTCTGAGTCAACATGATACCTGGACCTGTGGACTTTCAAAGATCAGATTAGTGTACAGAAACCCAGTATCTATCTTGTGCAACTGTCTGAGATTTTACTAGGCAAATATCAGAAGATATATCAACTTGAAGTTACAAGTGACTAAAATTGCTCTCTTGAAATCTGTAGCTTTATGTGGGCCAGACTGATCTTTAGTTTAACTCTGAAAATAATACTGGAATAGATTACCCAAGGGATGTGAAGCATTCTCCACCCTTTTGAATTCCTAGTTCAGTACTGAACGGCTTACTGAAAGTGATGCTTTAGCTAAGCTCAAAACTACACAGTCTGATAGGGGTTTTTTTCACGCAAAACCATCAACTTCAGTTGGGAGGTTACACTAGGTAGTCAGTGGGTCCTTCTGCCTCTAAAGTTTGTGGATCCAAGAGCATGCACAGCAGAAGATGCTAGGGGTAGGCTCTGAGTTGCGTGAGTGGCAGCTGGAAGCAGGGCTTGCATTTGCAAAAATGCAAGGACTTGCCAAGTATTTGTATCCCATGGGGTACAATACAACCTAAATGTTGTCAAAGGGCTGACTCCTTTTTTTCATACTGATTAAAGCAGTGAAAAGGATCAACCTTGTTCTGTGCCTCTGCTGGCCCTGTACGTAACATCCTTCTGTCTCCAGAGCCTTGCTGCCCATGCCAAAAATCTTACAAACACTGTTTAACCCTCAATCAACAAGTTGTCTCTTACTCAAAGAAGATGTTAGCAGGCCAGCTGGCATCCAAGAAAGCCAAATCCTGTCAATAGAATATCCTGCAGCTGAAACAGGGCACACCATTACCAATTGGCATAACAGAGCTTTTGCAAAGTTTTTATCAACGTACACTAATTTGTCCCTGCAATCAGTAATGACCAAATATGAATTCTACTTTGTACTGAATGGATGCATGGGCAAATTAAAATTATCTAACATAATTTTGTTAAAGGGAAAATGCATCACTTTTAGGAAACAACTATCTTCAGACATGTGTCTGTCCTCCCTCCATTGCAAAAAAGAGTACTGATCTCTTTCTTTATTACACTCCTTGCCTTTATGTACTTTGAATGCATGTAAATAATTTAGAGATTTGAATATTTTCTTCTTGGTAAGGGTTCATCTTTGCAGGCGATTTTTCAGCACCCACAATTAAATCTAAAGCAGTGAGTCCTATACACACTGATTTTCCTCATGAAACTCCATCAGCCCTGGTGATGTGGCTAATGCCCAGTCTAAGACCTTGAAAAGGGGCAAGATGGCCCAGTATTTCCCAATTGAAATTTTGAAAGACTTTTGGCAGCAGGATATAAAACTACTTACAACTCTTCACTTTTGGGAAAGCTGTTACCGGTAGATAAGGTGTGGCACTTCTGGTTTTGCACAGTAGGTAAAAGGGTAACTTCAGTGTTAACTTTTTTACTTTAGTGGGTACTCGCTAATGCAATGTTAGGCAAAAGCGGTCAAGCACGTAAGTAATTCAGGGGTTTTTTTTTTCTCCTATCTAAACAGCTATTAGCTGAAGCTGAGAATAGACAGTAGCTGAAGAGATGTGCCAAATTCTGAAGTCGTTAAAGTGCTCTTTTCACCTCTGCTTCCACTAAACTGATCCTTCTGTTGGATATTCTTTGTAATGGAGTGGTATGAGGCAATTTCGTTTCTCTCTTTTTTGAATTCTTTTTATTTGTTAAACATAATGCTTGTTGATTGTATTTCAGTTATGTACTTGCATTGAAAGTAGTGGCAAGAGTTCTCAAGAAGCTAAAAATAGTCCATGTAATGATCTCAGTAGGAGGCAGATTATCAAACTAAGGAGGAAAAAGTATAGGGAATCAAGACATCAACTACTGCAAGTCTATGTTAATAGTCACTCCAGGTACTCTGGAAAACCAAGTATCCTAAGTTATTTGAAAAAACCCAAAGTGTACCTCAGCAAGGCCTCACTCAGCTGTTCTAACTTTCTTGCAGTTGAGTTCAGGCCTTTTATAACATAGAAAAATTGACTTAGAATAATTTTAGGAAAGAGCATAAAGAATTCATATTTTAAACTGGAATTCTCTAAAGGATTTGTAAGAACTTGGGAACTCTAATTCTTCTGGGAATAGGTGCCTGTCATAATTTTTCACATGCCTAAATATGTGCCCTTAGGCTATGTATTTAAAATACAGCTTAATCTCCCAGCAGTCTGGTATACAAATTAAGATTTTTCTATAGCAACTCTAATTTCAGGAAAAGGACAAAATACTAACTGAATATTATTAGAGTGTTATAGATAGTCAGGTGATGCCCATTATCTAGAGGGTGCTAGGATGTAATATTAGCTGTTTTCTCCTCAGCTTTTCAATTAAAAAACATACTGAGGAAAAAACATGCCCATGTAACAAGTCTTCATTGACCTTACCAATGCTTTTGGCCCTATTAGACTTCTAGCTCTGTGAAAACTGTTGGCAATATTTCTGAACTCCTGGATGTCCAGAAAAGTTTGTGAAATTATCCGTCATCTGCACAATGGTGAGCTGGAGAGAGGCTGTGGCTGGCACTCTGTTGGATCCATTTGTAATAGCAAAAGGAGTCAAGCAAAGGTATATTTTGGCACAGACTGTTCTTTGGACTGTTCTTTGTAGTAATGATTGATGATGCCACTAGAGACATGATGCCAGGAATATTTATTAAATTTTGAACATCTGGCAAGCTCTTTAACCTGAGCAGATTGAAGGCCTCCACAACACTGAAGGAGAAGGTTATATGTGAACTTTTTTTGTGCAGGTGGTTGTGCTTTTGTTGCACACACTATAGAAGACCTCTAGTTCATGACCAACAAATTTGCTGTGGCGGCTCAAGTCCACAGATTTATCGTCAGTGGGAAGAAAAGCAAGGTTATGCACTAGTCCATAGCTGGAAAAGCATGTGCAAGGTGCAGCCTCAGAATCAAGGTATTAGTGTGGGTAATGGACCTAATTTATTTTTAAAAAGACTATCAGATATCTAAGAAATCATATGCTGAATTAAAAATACATGTTTTGCATGTGAGATTGCATCATAAATTGACACCTGCATGGTATCCCACAGAGTACCAGAGTTAGTGTTTATTTTGCTGTAGTAATTTCCACATTAGTCTGTGGCTGTGAAACATGGACAAGTCATTGCTGGCACTTCAAAGAGCTGGAAAAATTCCATTGCCAGCACCTTCAAGCTATTATGCATATCAAGTTGTAGGATAAGAATCACAAATAACAAGATTTTGCAAAGAGATTGCACAAACAGTATTGAAGCAATCATTATAAAAGCATTATTTTACTGGACTGGACATGTCCTCTGTATTTAGGACATAAAGCTCCCACAGTATATGCTGCATAGTAAACTTACAAGAGGCAGCAAATCAGAAGTCAGAGAAAAGGAGAGACATTTGTCCAGAAAAAATTGCTCACTGGTTTCTACACAGATGCCATCATTTGGGAAACTTAGTATCAGCTATGAATACAGAGTGCTACAGTGTAAAGTGAGGCATGTTGGTCAATGGAGCAGAAACACTGAAAGCTTGTGAATAATTTTGTCTCTGTTGAACATCTGTGATTAAATAGGAGTATTTTTATGTGTGCTTGTGCTAAATTCAGTTTTGAAAGAAACCAAATCATAGCTGAGGAGCAATTCGTTCTCTTCATGTGTAATGGATGAGGAAGTTCTGCTTTAGGAAAACACCACAGAGAGTAACGTTAGAAACAGCATTAGTTACTGGTGATGCTACTCTCTGTCCGAGCTATGGAGCTGCATCAGCTCAGGCTTTCAGGCTCTGCTAATGGTGTGGAAACTGGTTGAGAGAGAACTGGGCTGAAAGAGAAGAAACCCTCATGTGGTGCTAGACAAGCTCTGCAGCAGCCGAGCAGAGAAGGCTGCTCAGCTTCTGATCTGGAACCACTGGAAGTGATTAAGCCTGGCTCCAGGAAAACACATTTTTCTTTCTGCACCTCTCTGAGAAGGCATTGATTCCTAGGGAATGGATAGCTGCTGGCAGTGACTCCAGGGATCCCAGAGCCAAGCACACACGGGAGTGGGCTGGAGGCTTTGCAATGTGGAAGGTCCCTGTGGATCAGGATTTCTTCTTGTTTCCCCTGTTTCAGGGATCACAGCAGGAGCACATTCGTGCACAGGCCTCCTCCCCAGCAAACAAAGGGACAAATATTCAAGGGTGTTGTTCCCTCCTTCTCTCTTAATATGCAAGCTTATAGTAAAAAGGAGAGTGGAGGGAAGGAAATAATCAGATGAACTGCTGTAATTTACATTTAATTGCTGTGTTTGCCATTTTAGCACTAAGCATCAAAATGTGCTCAAAATGGTCTGAGACACTCAGTATTTGGTTCTGTAGTTGTTCTTTAAACAAGAGTTAATCAAATAACAACCGAAGATGGCAGCCACTTGTGTGTGGTTACTGTGTTAAACAGGTCAAAGGAAGAACACAAAGCACATCTCAGATTTTAGGATGTGTCTGAAATAAATGTAAACAAGCCAATTAGAATATATTGTTTGCTGAAATGAAACTTCAAAACCAGTGATTGTTGTACACTTCCTATAAGAAATGAAGTGAAAGCAGTTTGGTGAGTGTAAAATTGATAGACGGTTCTTATCATGCTATCCTTTTTATCTAGAGCCTCTGAAATTCAGTAAATATATTCACTTGCCCTACTTTTGAGACTAATTTTTCATCAGATTTTCCATAATTGGATATCACATATTTTATGGTCTTATGGTATGTTGTTGTAATAGCCAAAAAGGAATAAAATGATAAATGGGATTACTTTAGGTTAGGCAGGTTTTATGGGAAAGTAAGATAGACTGGATGCCTTAGGAGAAATCCTCTAGACCACATTTGAAAACTTTTAGGCTAGTAAAAAGCCCAGTCATTGGCATGCAGTATTTCATCTCTGAAACAAGATATTGTTTACTGAAAGAAAAAAAAAAAAAAAAAAAAAAAAAAAAAAA
>NW_009952153.1:310439-314910 GCF_000747805.2 Chaetura pelagica | reverse complement strand
GAATTTCTCCATCAAAAAAAAAAATTGTTTATAAAAAAAAAAAAAAAAAAAAAAAAAAAAAAAAAAAAAAAAAAAGACAGTGTTTTAGTTTAAAACCTGTCTAGATATTTTAATGAAATATTGGAAGGAGGAAATACTTTTGTCCTGGCAAGACCTCAAGGGTGCTTTTCTTAATTTCTCAGTTCATTTTATTCTCTTATCTGAAGTATGTAAAAGGGATTCTGTATTTCAGTTATGAAAATGTGCATATTTTATAACACAAAAGATAACCTTTTTTTCTTTTTCTGGCTCCCCCCCTTTCAGTAAATATTCTTTCATAAGAAACACAATCGATGTAGTCAGAGCTAACAAGCAGATGGATGTATTTGAATGCCATTATCTTATGTACAATGATATTATCTCTTTCATGAAAAATTCAGCAGTTTGGGCTGCTTTAGTCAAGGAGAAGGAGGAAGTAGGAAAGAAAAAATAGTGAGAAAATCATGATCAGACTTGGAATCCCTGAGGGGGTCACATTGCATCATTTAGCAGGAGAATAAGCAATGCAGAAGGAGCAAAGTTGGTAGAGTTGCTGTCTGCTCTCCTTATGGCGTTCTTGGCTCCGGGCTCTCTTCAAGCCCTGCAGCTGTAGGTGGGCAGCTCTTGGGCCTGCTAAAGCATCACACCATGACATTTTTATCATCAGTCTAGGTGAAGAAAATAAATTTGCTAACAGAACATAGTTGGCAGGCTAATACTGCCTTGTCACATTCCAGACATCTCCAGGTCTGGCCTGAGCCAGAGGAAACAAGAATGAGGGCCAAGAAGTTCATGATGGACATGTTATATAAAGAACAGAAAAGCATTAGAAAGGGGGGGAGGCTTCTCTATAGTAGAAATCAGGTATTCCTCTTTGTTTCACAAATGGGAGGACTTGCATGTATAAAATACTTAGCACCTGGGAGATGGAAGGCTGTTTCTGTAAGAGCTAACCCTAATTCATCGCTGATGTCTGTGAATTATTTTGTTTCTTTTTCTTGGAAAAAAAACCCCAAACTTAAACTTGTACTATCAAGTATGGGGTCTTACCATGTTCTCAGGTATCCTTCTTTATCAAGTAAACTCCAGCAGTTGATTGAAATCATTTACCTTGTATGCAAAAGATTAGGTTTTGCTCTCTCTGGGAATGGTGTGTCACAGTGATTCCCACTGCTGGTATTTGGTGCTTGTGGCTTTTTCTGCCACAAAAATGCTCATCTGTGTGACTTCCTCTATGGTGAACTTGAAGAGGGAGTAGAGAAGTTCTGTTTTTCACTGCATCATTTTCAGGGGAAAACTGACTGGAAAAATTTATGTTCTCACTTGGCAACGTTAGAGTTGAACCACGTCAAGAGCGGATATTCCATACCACGCGTTACAACAGTAAAGTCTATGATATAATCACTCAGCTGGGCAGCTGAACTATGTCAAACATTTGCCAGAACAGAAGAATAAAGACTGCAATGGAGAATTTCATATGGGCAAATTGATGCCCGATAGAAGAGTCACTGTTCAAAACCATACTCAGCAGCCAAACTCCCCTAATCTTACAGCACACGATGATTTGCATCAGAAGGCAGACTGGTAGATTAAATTTATTTTTACTTGCCTACCCAGTAGAGTGCTGCTTGTGCCTGGGTGAAAAGATTATGTTCCTGAATTATGGGGTTTGTTTTCCAAAAGCATCATCTTCCAGAGGGCTGCTGTTCTCTAGGGCATCCATCCTATTTGTTTCAACGATATTTGATGGGCAGCATTGAATTTAGCTTTGTTTATGCTAAGGAAAGAAAATTTCAGAGAAATGAATGATTGAAAAAAAGACATTATGCAAATAGTGTGACTTCTTTGGGGTTCTGGATGTGTCATGGAATGTCTTAATGATAAATGTTTATGACAATAATTTTCGTAAGTGACTACATAGATTGACTGGAGCTTTCTGTAGCTCTGGTTGCGGAAAGAGTCATGTAAACCCAAATCAGACCTTCAAAAGTCCTTGCCAAATTACTATATTTGTGTCCACTCATGCTGCCTTTTTCATTATGATTTGTCCAGGATCAGAGGACATAGAAGTGAGATTTACTTTGGTGTAAGGTCTTGAATGTCATTGAGATGTTCTGCTTAACTAAATGGTTTAACTTTATTTGAATTGTAGTCAAAACAGTGTATCAGGCTTAAGTATAATGGTTTTCCCAGGTAAGTTTAAAATTATCACCTCTAATCAGGATTTATTTTTTGTTTTTTCAAAATCATGACTTACTTAATTCCTGCATCATGTCCTTTTAGAAAAATAAAACCATTGGTTAGGAAAATGCTCAGGTCATTCCTATAAAAATACCCCCCATTTTTTCTTTTTGATAAAATGAGGTTTATTGGAAGTGCTGGCATTTGGTAGGCTGAAAGAGAAAGTAGGACCGAGAAAATATTTAATCTAAGTTGTAAAGGAGCTTGGAACCACACCACAAGCATCATAATTAACTTTAATAATTATAAATGTAAATGCAGACAAGCCACAAGGTTTTAATGGTGTGCCACATGCTTCTGCTAATTATTTTAGAGTTTGGACACATTCAGTGCCAGCTAATTATAAACCCTGCTATGGAAATCATCTGTTTATATTAGACTTATTGATCTCTAGTGTTTAAGCAATATGAAAAGGGAAATCTACAATGCTGTACCATCTGCTTTGTATTCCTAATTGCTTTTAAAGAATCAAATATATAAATAGTCAGCTTTTTATATGTTGGGTTTCAGGCTCATTCAAGAAACATGTTTTGCAAATCTAAGTGGATAAAAAAAAAAGATGGAACATTAGTAATTTCTCCTTTCCCCTCCAACTTTTTCCATCCTCGGGTCTGTTCAGTTCACTGACCTCAACGTGGGAGAAGAAAACGTCCATGTCCCAAAAGTCCCACATACTGGTCAAGCCAGCTGAGAACTTCTGCAGTTTTTCATTTACATCTTTTAATTGCACATTTTCTTTTAGTCCTTGCCATCAAACACACCTTATGGCCATGAACATTTCTTGTTATTCCACTTAATGGATACACAAGAAGAGGGGAAGGGAAATTAATGTTCAAACTAACGATCACCTCCTCTGGGAAGTATTTGGCTTTATGGCAGATTAAGCCTATTGGGCTGCATGATGGGCATTTGGTTGGGGGGGAGGATTCAGACTTTGATTTTTTTTTTCTCTCTCTTTTATTTCTTTTTTATTCTTTTCTTAGAAGTAACACTATTATGTACTTTCACAGTAATTTCTTCATAAAATTGCCAATTTTCATGCAATATAAAATAACTGTTTTCAGTGCTTTAACTGCTTGCAGTGTCACTTTTACTGGATGTTCTATTTTGTTAGATATTTACTAATCTTTCACCCTTTAAAAGGGTATGTATGGTATTTCCATTGTATTAATGGAAATACAATGCATTCAGAGTGCTGCTCAGCACGCACAGCACTCCTAGCAGGTCAGTGTTCCCCAGACCCATTCCACAGATTGAGGAGAAAGCAGCAGAGCTGGAGTGATTTATGTATGAAAACTGTAGGTATTCCAACTCTCCAGAATTTTCTGATGTATTGTCCTTTAGACTTTGTGTTCTGCCTTTGCAGTGTTTTTTTGTGTGTGCACAGAACATTGGTGAAATTATCTTTTTCTGAAGTTAGAATTTCTAACCTAGCTCAATTGTTTTGTTGCCCCAAGAGAAGGTGTCTCATGATGGGGTTTGGCACTCAGGCTACATAATGTTGTTACTTCTAGAGGAACCCTGCAGTGGGCAGAAGGAGAGTAAAGATGCAGAAGTGTGTCTGGTGTGAATTGTCGCAGCTCTGTGACTTTTGAAGCCTGTGATGTTACACCAATTTGCATAGGACAGGAGTATGCCCTAAGAATTGCCATCTTTTTTGACAAATTGAGAAACTGGGCCAGATCCCCAGCTAGTGTCAGTTGTAGTAGTTCTACTGAAATCTGTGGAGCTGTGCCAGGCTGCACCAGCTGGGAGTCTGGCAATAGCCATTTAAAATTAAACAAGTTATTGCACTTGACTGCTGCAGTTAGGAGGTCCTGAACTTCTGCTGCTTTGCCCATTGAGAAGCTGCTCAACTGCCCTTACAACCCAGTTTCACAGCCTTGCTTTGCATGAGGTGTAAATGTTTATGGTGGCTCTCTTATGGTGGAAGAGAGCTGGTCCTTAAAAACACACCTAGAAGGTGTGTTGACATGTATGGATCACTCTTGTGCTTTTTTGTTTGTTTGTTTTAATTATGTTGTTCCTTTCCCTGGGTTTGTTAAATTGCTCTGCTTAGACTGGCACCTTGGAAGTAAAATCTGCCATATACAGCATTATGCTTATCCTTTTTTAGTGCATGTGCACACCCTTATTTTAATCTCTCTGTGTGTACATTAGTAGTGCAGGCTTCTATTATTATCTGAGTTTATTATAATTAGGGCACCTGGTT
>NW_009952153.1:306522-310183 GCF_000747805.2 Chaetura pelagica | reverse complement strand
GCAGGGAAAAAAAAGCAACTTCGGTTTTCTATTGCTTTAAAATTCAGACTTCTTCCCAAAAGCAAGGTACCAAGCAAAGAAGCAACATTGGAGTGGGCTTTTAAATGACCCTTCTAGTAAATCTCACCTTTACAGTGAACAATGTAATTAGGAAGCTTTTAGCTATCCAGACTCCTGCTCTGTTTTTCAGATCATTATCATATTTCTTTTTAATCCATCAGCATTAAGAGTAACACTGTGAAGAACTACTGAACATGTAGCATCATTTATTCTCCTGGCACTGGGAAGCAAGTAACAAGCATGTGGAATGATGGGTTCCTCTTGGTGACACTTGGTAAAGGACATGCTGTGACAATATGGGATTTGGTTTGGCAGCTTGCAGTGGGACAGTGCTCATGATGCTATGCGTTGAGGAAAATGTATCAGTCATCTAGAAGACTTGTCTTGGGATTCTGTTTCTAGTGCTTCTATCCAAACTGCATCTTACCTAGAGAAAAGCCAGACCTCCAGAGGAAATCACAACAGAGAGGTAATAAGCACAAGCATCTTCCTTTTTGAGGATGGATGTAGGAAAGATTACAATTTTTTTCTAGTCACAGAAAACAAATGCAATTGTTATGACCTACTGTTTTTCAAGTCCCCTCTTGGAACTCATCACCTGATTCAGTGGTGATCTGTCTACGTGTACTGTTTAACTTTTCCAGAAAGTGAATATTATACCTCTTCTGCAGTACTTTCTGAGGGCTCTTCTGGTGTAATTAGCATTTTAACATTATTATTAAGAACTGGATTACTCACTTTGTACCTCTGATGTCTACAAAAGTGAACGTTGAAATGTCAGAGGCAATTAGGAGAGATGCCACCTACTGCATTCCCCTGACTCCTTCGTTGCTTTTCCATATGAACCCTATTGGGAGTACAACCTGCAGGAGTCCTCAATGAAGTTATCATGGATGAAGCTTCTGTTGTGAGCACAGCTCTGGTGTGGTCAGATTACTTAGGGCTTTTGAAGATCATGAAATGCAAAGAACATTTAATCAAAAAGGGTCTGTGAACAGAAAATATTAAGAAAATTAATTACATAGTTTTACTGGACAAGGAAAAAACAATTATATCCTTTCCGTGGGTTTCGTCTATAGCTCCAGGTACTGTAATGGTAAATAATTTAGTCTCAACTTGCCAGAGGTGGGGATTATTACTGTTGTGAGGCAAATTTTGATGGAAAAAGTTCTCTGGCTACACTGGAGGTGGCAGTGTTTGGGTTTTGATGCTGCTCTTATCTGGACACAGGGAATTTGCTTTATAAATTTAGATGGAAGATGAACACTTTCATGTTTTATAACCTGTAACTAATGCATCACAAAGATCATGGCCGTCTGCCCCCATTTGTTTTCCATCACTTTGCTATTACATCCCACCATGTAAAGATTACATGAGTCATCACCCACTCAGCCATACATAGGCATCCAATATATAATCTAGAATGTAAGATTACTGCCTAAAAGCTCTGCCAGAGTTGCAGTGAGACCGCAAACCAGGGTAGCTTCAACCATGTTGTAACTTCAAAGCTTTTTAACCTCCTAGGGTGAGAACACGTTAGTTTGGTACAATGATGTATCTGTCTCACTGCACCTGAACATCATATTCTTTTCAGAGTGAGTAGATGAGCTTTTGTGTAGAGACTGTCATAAAAGTAGCAAACCCTCTTATTTTTGGAAAGCAGAAGCTGTTTAACAACCAGACTAACCTGCTATAAAACAATACTTTTAAGGAGAAGGAAAACAGTGTTAGCCTGCATGGCAAGATTCAGCTGATAGACTGCAAAAAGGCAAATATATTAAACTCCCCTAAGATAAGGGTTATAATAGGAACTCCAGTGACCCTCCAGTACAGTGGGGCTTTTGTGGTACTATAATTAGGGTTATTACGATGAAGTCAGGCATATAAATTCTGCTCATTAAAATAGTACTTTTCAGAGAATTAAGGATTCTTCATTTTACATTCATAAAGTGAATAATATAAACTTAACTTGCAGTTCCTTTGATTGTGTGTTGGAAAGAGTTAAAATTCTCTATGTAGATCACTGTAGTTTTATTATGTAAGATGACCTTAGGAACTGTCATCCCCCTTGAATTTATACAAAGAATTCAAAGTAAAGGTTTTCTAGGTTACACTTCTTTTTTCAACCCTTTGTCCTGTCAGCTCAGTCCTAGATATCTTCATCTGCCGACATGCCCAGATGTGCAATGAATGTTGATTTGAGCTGGCCCCTCAACCCCTCCCTGCTGGTGTCATTAAAACCAGGGAGGTAGCTGCTCCCCTGGCATCTTTGGCAAGGCTTGGCTTTACACTGCGGACTAAATTATTGATGAAGAGCACTTCTGTCGCAGTGTGTTTTACCCACCTTTAAATGAAACAGTGCGGATAGAGCTGTCATTGCCTCCTCACTCCCTGCAACTTCTACATGACATTTATGATGTGGTTCAGATTGCACTGAAGCAATTAATTTCCAGTAGAGCCTGCACTCAGAATGAAGTTCCCTGACAATTACCAAGGGCTGGTTTTTCAGTGAGCACGCCACACAGTCATTGATACAGTATACAAAAGAAAACATCACAATATACTGCAAAGGGTTGTTGGTCTTTTTTCTGAATCTGATGCTTAGTGTCTGAACATCCTTTTCACACCAATACCCTTTCTTCACAATGTGGATGAAACCTGGTGTTCAGACCCATACTTTGGGCCTGATCCTGCTGTGCACTGAATGCCCTCAGATCCTGCTACAATCAGTAGGACTCAAGTTTACCCATCTGTTAAGCAAAGCCTTACCAAAAATGCCTGTCATTTTTGGTAAGAGACAGCCAATATCTTCACATCAGACATCTGTCTGCACCTGGAAGTGAAGCTGATTTTTTAATTCTGCATTCAGCCATTAAAATGGTGCTGGTGCAACAGGAGCTGCTATTTCATATCTCTTCTAGGTGCTGTCTAAACATGAGGAGAGACTTTTCTGTAAAAAAAGGAGTGGTCCTTGCTTAGGATTTGTGTAGGATAAAGAAGAGGATAGATTTTGTTTATAGATGTTGTTTCTTTCATATTAAACAGTCTTTCTAAGACCTTGATAGCAACCTCACCATGTGAACCATCTGCCAATCTGTGACAAGGAAGATTTTTGTGTAGGCTTGAGATTTATAACCTGTTTTATTGGAGAAGGGAACACTGACCTGAACATGAGATTATAACTGCTGCTTCTCGTGAAGTGGAGCCACCAGAGTCCGCCTGAGGAGCTACCAGAGATGGACAGAAGTAGGCATGGCTTCGTATTTTAGTTGAATCACTGTACAGCTCTATCTTCCCTGATGACAGTGCTGTTAGACTAACAGGGGGTGAGAATTCAAACTGGCATCTATGCATCAGGGTGATGGGCACTTTAAGAAAGCATAGGTAGAAATATAGACAGTATATTGATGGATAAACTAATGTGTGGACTTGTACTTACATGCTCGGGCTCAAAGGTGAATATTCTGAAAATTGAAACATTTTGATGTAAGTATTATTAAGAAAATGTATGAACTAGTTGGGATGAAATTGAATGTTTCTTTACCCAGACCATGAAACATTCTGCTGAAGATTTGAAAAGGCTAATGCAACTTGCCTTTCC
>NW_009952153.1:256995-306014 GCF_000747805.2 Chaetura pelagica | reverse complement strand
TCCTGCTGTACCTCATGGGTTGGCAGTATCAAAAAGTGGCCCTCTGAAATGTACTCTGTGTTTTGGCCCCAGATATGCTCTGGAGTGAGTCCTAGGCTCAGCAGAAATGTATGGATTTGGGAACTCCTCCTTAAGCACTCCCTTTAAAAAACTGCAGATATACTGCAGTTATCTGTGATTCTGTTCTGCCCTCCCCATCCCCTCTCCCCCACCCCTCCAATATACAAGATTTAAATATCATTGGAGGAAATAAATAAAGATAATTCTTTTCTGTGGCTTATTTAGTTAGAATGAATCTTGCAGTTCTCCAAAACACCCAAAGCTCCTGCTCCCCCACTCTTATTTAAGTTAGGGTTCAGGGTGGTGAAGTGTCTGAAATACTTTGAAGAAAGGGTGAGCCTCCTTCTCCTGACAAAGGAAGCTCTTGCTCAGTTGATTAATTTCTCTTTTGTGATAAGTGTTTGCTTGTGTAAATCACATTAGGGACTCAAAGCTTCGTGTGGCTGTATTACTGCAAACTGCCTTAAAATGTCTCAGTCATATCTATCAGAGGTCAGAGGAACCAATATTGAAATTGGTGGAACCTGAGTAAGATACTATGAAAAATAAGTAAGGAATCTGTCATGTTCTTCATACTTAGAGAAGTCTCACTCTTAATCATTTTGCCATCATTCTGCAGTTAAAGTTAAAATGAAAGGCTTATGGGATTCATTGCAGGATTATGTTGGAGAATGAGGGGTGCTTACAGAAGGAATTGGTAGGATAGCAAACAGCTTTTAATGAGCATTTCAAAACTCCTGTAGATATTTATGAGATCTCTCTGGTGAGACATGAGGAAGGTCTTCTAACTAAACCATTTGCCTTGAAGAATCTTTCTGCTTTTGTCCAATGCTTCAGCTGGTTAGGAACAGAGTTTTTCCTGCCCTGGATCTGATAGCACAAATGCCAAAGTCTCTTCACTGTGATGTTTCAAGTTTGGGTATTTTAGCATCAAGATTTGCATCTATGCAAGGGCAGTGTATTTCAGTCTGCAGGCCTGCAATAAGCTGTACTGGCACAGGGTATTAACTTTTTCTACCTTACAATAATTTGCTGATTTATCTCATAGTTTGTTGGTAAGTGTGTTGGTTTGCTCAAAAGCAGATGCCAAGATAACACTGTAGATGGAAAATTCAGTTTGTTGTTATTTTTATTTCCATCTTCTCAATGACAAGCACTGACACTGTGCTAAATTGAACAGGTTTGGAATTTGGTTAACCATTAAAAACCTGTGAATTTATCTGTTGAACAGTCTTCCTCTGGGCATCTGCATGTCGACAACAGGTGAGGTCCACACATCTGCAGGGCACTGCTCTCCAGTGCTCATGTGCCTGCCGATCCCCTTTGGTAGCTGCCAGCTCTGACTCCAACCAAATCTGGATTTCTACACAACCATTCCTTGAATTGTTTTAAGCAAATTGAAAGAATCTATGATCTTGTCTCTGCTTCCATGTTTTGAGCAAGCCATTTTTTCTCCTGTCTCTTTGTTTTGGAGGGGGAATAAGGTGATAGACCTGTGCTGAGTCCCTCTTCAGAGGGATGTATTGCAGGCCTTGTATTGCCAGGCCATTTCTCCTTGTTTGTTTGTTTTGTTTTGTTTTGTTTTGTTTTGTTTGCAGTACATTGAGAAAACCCTGGTCTTGCTACTTGTTCTTTAAAATACCCTGGGGATGAAATGCCTCAGAGAAGACTTGAGTAGTTAAGTCCTTCTTCTTTCTCTCCTCCTTTTTTTTTTTTTTTTTTTTTTTAAATAAACCAAGAATTTCTTGTCATTCCTACTTCTGCAAACTAGTCTTGTAATGCAAGCCTGATATACGTTTTTTTCATGTAAAAACATAACCTGTCAACTGGCATTTTAAAACTCCAATGTCTGTATTTGGCAAACTAAATAAAACTGCTTTACTTCCAGGGGTTCAGGAACCTATGAGGGATAAGGTATAGAATGAAGAAATAGCCAAGTGATTGAAGAAATAGAGTAGCAGCATGTTCCAAGAGAAGAGGGTTTCAATAAAAAACACCTGTGTGGATCACAGGTGTTGATAGACACAAGCCATTGGGGACAGAAGGTTTGTGGTGGTGAGCAAGGGAGTTAGGGCAGAGCTTTATATAGGAGGGTTTGGTTAGGAGGAAGGTGTTAGGAAGATGGTACAGATTTTGAAAAATCACGTTTTTTACCACATTTGAAGTGATCCTTGTGTTCAGAGGCACAAATGT
The DNA here is from genome assembly GCF_000747805.2 of Chaetura pelagica. Classification (NCBI taxonomy): domain Eukaryota; kingdom Metazoa; phylum Chordata; class Aves; order Apodiformes; family Apodidae; genus Chaetura; species Chaetura pelagica. Next base: position 303,761 of record NW_009952153.1, on the reverse strand, counting down.
AGGGAGCTACTTTCCACTTCAGTGCTGAAATACAGAGGGAGCAGCAAGGAGAAGGCTGGGTGTTGCTGCAAAGGGAATGCACTGTCTTGAACTAAATGTTGATTTTTGTCTGCTGGAGCTGGAGAAATCTAACGATGAACAAGAGTTTAATGTATGTTAAAAAAATACATCCAAAGGCCCGTATTTGAAATATCTATAAAAATGCACATGTGTGACTTAGGGCATGTGATTCTTTACCATATTAGCCAACACAAGATGGAAGTCTGAGCGCCACGTTTTTTAATAGGATAGGTTAAATTTCCTTTTTGAATGAAAGTTAATATATTTAAATATACGAGAACAAATTTCCTTGTCTCCTGGAGAGTTAGGACATGACTTTCTGCTTTGTTGCAGCACTTTTCTGCTGGTGCTGCAAATATGCTTTGTACAAGTGTTGAAAAAAATGCTGTTACGAAACAGAGAATTAGACCTCAGTATGTAAAATAGAGAGATGATGCAGAGTAATTTGAGTAGGAAATCCTGGGACATTAGTGATGCTCCAAGTGCAAATTTTAATATGGATTTAACTGCAGGGCTGCTACTGAGGCCTCGATAATGTTATTTTAAGGTTAATTTGGAAACCTCGTTCAGCGTTTTGGCTGCCTAACAGCCACTGTCATTAGTGAGAGTCGCATGGTTGAGTTCCAGTGCTCTGCTCTGAAAATCTCCCTCTCTACAGTTGTTTATGTACGTAGAAATAAATGAGCAAATAGACCATTCTTTGAAAAGGCGATTTGGTGTATGATAATAATGTGTTAATGTTTTAATCCAGTCATCTGTACTCCCACAAGACAGGCAAAGTAGCTTCAGATCTGAGTTCTGAACCTTTTCTTAATGACAGATTTCTTTGGTCAGAAGCAAGTCAAGCTCTCCCTTTGTCATCCTGGCTTATTTTTCAGTCTTGCTGTCTTTCCACAAGACAGCAGTGAGAGATTGCTATGAAACTAATTAATGTCTGACAGACAGATCGAACCAAATATCCAAAGGATTCAGAGTATAGTTCATTCCCCTTTACAAAACAGAATACCAAAAGGCTAGAAACATATAGATGGCATTATTATGCTAACAAATAGCGGAGGGAATTTTCTTGCTCATTTTATCCAAATTAGACAATTTAAGACAATTATGGTTAAACTCCCCTCCCAGGCTGCGGCTCAGCTACCTTGATATGCTGGTAGTTGTAAAGAGATACCTGTGAAATATTACCTAAGAGGGAAGCTGTGTGCTTTAGTGGACGTCTATTGTCTCTCAGAGTGCAACCACAAGGGAGAAATAAGGGTCATGTGTCATATATGCATAGCCAAAGTATAGAAGATTTATGACTTGGTGAATATGTAGATATGCTAGTGTTCTTGACCAAGCCGTGGAAGCTGTCCTTGAGTGTGTCTGAGGTTTTACAGTTCGGAAAAAAAAAGACTTCAAAGAGAGAAAGAGACAAACAATTATGCACACACAGTCTTGGAACACTTGGGCAGTGTTCTCTGCAATCGCAAAAATAATGACTGCTCATCCCAGTCTCTGGGGGGGAAATTTCCATATTTTTGCTTTCGAGGCACTTTCAAAACCATTTACTGCCATAATTCATACACCGCTGGATTAAGAACCATATGCTTCTTAAAATCAGCAAGAGGCTATGTAGCAGATTTGCTGATTTAAGGAAAAGGAAAAAATAAAAATAAAATAGGCAGATTGAGACCTACTTTTACTTCAAAGGATATAATAATATCAGTTTTTAAGTCCACTCATTAAGAAACAATGCCTAATTAATTGGATAGGGTGATGTTCTGGCTTGGTTTCGTGGGTTTTTTGGTAGCTGGTAAGAAGCTGAGAAGATCCCTCTGCCCCAAAATCCAGCCAAGCAGCTATTAGAAGGACAATAGATGTGCCTCAGCTATTAACATATGAAAGAACTGATATAACACCTGAGCAGAGAAGCACTTGGGGGGAGAAGAGCTGTGCTGGAGAAGGACAGCAGTGCTGGTGGTTGGTGAGGAAGAAGGGGAAGAAGGTGCCCAAGCACAAGCTTCCCTGCAACCCATGGTGAGATGACATGCTGTCCCCCTGCACTCATGGAGGAACGTGGTGGAACATTCCCTGAAGGTGCCAGGAGGGGTGAACTTGGCCAATGGACTTCGATTCTGTGGCCAGAGGATTTGCTGCCAGTGGACTCTGCGCGGCTTTGGAAGATCCTGACAGAAAGGGAATTTGTTCCCGAAGCAGCCTGTGACTCTGTGGGAAGCCCAGGCTGGAGCAGCTTGTTCCGGACATCGTGGGAAGGACTCATAAAGGAGAGGTTCATGGAGGACTCTCTCCCATGGGAGGGACCCCTTGGGGAAGCAGGGAAGGACTGTAAGGAATCCTTCTTCCTGAGGAGGAAGCAGCAGCAGGAACCACCAGCCTGTGAACTGACTCTAAACCCTGTGGCTCTGGGGGGAAGGAGGGAGAGAAACCGGGAATAAAGTGATTTGGGCCTGGGAAGAAGGAAGGGGTGGGGTAACATATGCAAGCCCTACTCTGTGTGTTGTCTGTGTCCTGTGTATGGTTTTAGTGTGAAATATTATTATTTTTTCCTCAAGTTGAGTCTATTTTCCCTGGGACTTTAATCGGTGAAGAACCTTCCTTGTCCTTTGTCTCAACCCAGGAACTTTGTCCTCCTCATCCCAGAGTGTGTGTGTGTGGGGAGTTTGAGTGAGCAGCCATAGGGCTGCTCCTTTGTTATTGTGCTGAGCTCAAACCACATTATTAATGGCAAGCCAGGCAGGAGTGAGACAAGGAACCATGACAAGTGACAACAAAAAATATCAGAATTTAGTATGTTGACCAATGCATTTTGTTTGTGTGCCTGCTGTGGTATATTTTGGCCAGCAGTTACACATAATTATTGACTCTACGTTCAACACAAGTTGTATCCAGAAAATAAAGCAGTGCCTGTGGATCAGGAGAGTAACAGGTCAAAATGAAGGTATGGTCCTGTGACTTGAATCACGAGTGATCACAGTTTGCTACCTCGGATTACAGTGTGATGTTAACTCCCTCTGCTTTTCAGCCTAACATGCACTGATTTCACTGTTCAGCAGTAAAACACCTTTCACTGCTGTTATTGCTACCAGCATGTCATTTGGATTATCTAGTCCAATTCATGTCTTTTTGGATTTGTGATTGCTTCTTGATAATTGCTTCTTCATAAGGCAGACATGAGTGTCCTCAGAATCCAGTAAGTCTCATACCTGTCCGTTTCAACACATACTCACCATCTCTGGGACCACAAAGAAAACTTTTCAAATAACTCTTTGTCTACGAGCAGTTTGTGAGCAATTTCAAACAACAACTGCCTGAGTCTGCAGACAGCCTGAAAACAGACCTTCAGGAAGGGTTATATGAAGGTCACTGATGAAACTTAAAACACAGCCATAATCTTCTCATAGTTAATGGCTTCAGTAGGCGTATAGCTCATATAAACATAACTCCTGTTCACGGCAAGGAAATGGGAAGAGGTGTGTTGGCATAATTAGCAACTGCTGAAGCCAGTAAAATATATTTGTATCTTCTTGGTTGAATTGTAGTTCTTAACTTTTCCTAAATTTGTTGCTGATTTTTCAGTAACAAGTTTTGTTTGTTTATTTGCTGCACTGTCAAAGACAGATTTGCTTCTGCTTAACTTACACCTCTCTCACATCAAAATAGACTCTAATGCTTTGTGCCACTTCATACTGGACAAGGTCAGGATATCAAGATACACAGGGATGAAAAGGTGCATTCCTCTTCCCTTTGCACTGGTTATATTGCTGCTGACAGTAGGAAAGGGGGAGCCGGAAATATGGGAACATAATGGGAGTTATGTCAGTGCCAACTTTTTCACTCTAGTGTATTAAAGAATCAAAGACTCCAAGCCAATCGGAGTTATGAAACAGAAATTTATTAATTACAGCAAGCAAAAATAGCAAGGTAACAGTGCTGGGTGCCAGGGAGTAATCTCTCCTCCTCTGGACACCTTTCCTCTTTCAGGTGTCTTCTTTAATAGTCTTTCGTGGTGTACTCTGCGCCTGTGTAATCTCAAGTTTTACATATCAAAGTTCAGAAGCAGGCAGTTCTTAGGCCTGTTCCTGAGACAAAAGTTCATTAGCACATCTGGTTGAATAAACAACTTCGGTCTCCTGGAAGGTGTTTATTAACTTAACAAACATTGCTCCAGTTGCTTGAATAAACAACTTCGGTCTCCTGGAATGTGTTATCAACTTAACACGTATTGTTCTAGTTGCCCAGCACAAAAGCTCATGTCTAGCTAGATACACAGTACACAATACAATGGCTAGGTGAACAAACTTTACACATAACACTAGTAAGGACCACTGTTGTTTTTTTGGGACAATGCAGTAACTTGTTTAAGACAGTATTTTGTAAAAGGACCCTTCCTTTATGTCCCTCTTTAGTTTTAGTGTCTGGGTAACAGCTCTTCTGGAACATTTGCAGGATGTTGCATTGATTTCTCATAAGGTCCCAGCTTATTTGGGACGATGTAATTTGGGAAAAATCTGGATCCATTGGACACATTTTAGAGGGGGGCAAGCAGGATAATCAGAACAACTGAAAAATGTGGTCCACAAAGAAAGATTAAAAGAAAAGGATTATTGAGCCTGAGTTGTCTGCACTCCCTGTTTGGGGTGGACAAAGCAATGGGACTGAACTTAAACTGGCAAGATTCAGGCTGGATTTTTAAAAAGACAGGGCAGGGAGTTTATGGCATCACTGGAGTAGGTTGCTGGCATCTCTCTTGCTGTGCCCTGCTTTGAACTGGGTAGAAAAACATCAGGTATAAATAACATGATTTGCTTTCAAAGTAAAAATTACCTTTATGTGTCAGGGTCCTTTCCCACCATATGATTCTCTGTATCTCCATGCAGTTCCTAAAACTGCTGTTGTTACAGTGTGTTATTTTATTTCTCATACACAATCGTTAGGTAAATGGAGAAAAAATTCCTACTTCCCCTCCTTTTCCTGGAAAAATGCTATCAATAAATGGAGAAACTAATTACAAAATACTTAGTTTGAGAAAAGAGTTTCCTGGGAATTCTGTAGAAGCCAAGTTCAAAAGTATCCAGAAAAGAAAGATCCCAGGGATCTGGGAGGCAGGATTTGATTGGTGTTACTATGTATCATTGCCTAACACAGATTGAGAAGTGTTATATCTGTCACACAGGGCTGTAAGTGTTTACAGAGCAAACTACAGCTCCCTGGAATGAACTAGTTTTGTTTGGTGTGCTGGTTTGTTTTGTTTCATTGTGGGTTTTGTTTTTTGTTTTGGTGGGCTTTTCTTCTTTTTTTTTCTTCCCCTCCCCTGGACCAACAGGAGATCATGGCCTAATTGTGTCCTAAATGCTCTGTTTTCTTGTGTCTCAGCCTTTCAGAAATTAATAGAAGCAGGTCACATTTCAGTGTTTGAGGCTTGTTCTACGAATGTGTTTGCTGAGAGGATTTAGCTTAGAAAATGAAACCTCTTGTTTTTTAATGAAGAAGGGTAGCTACTTTTCATGCTTTGAAGGGGTTTGTAAACCTCTACATCTGCTTCTAAGGGAGAGCTGCTCTTCTGTTAATCTGGGTGATTCCCAAATGGAACTGAAATGGGATTCAGGCCCAATGGTGTTAGTCATTTTCCATCATTCATTTCTTCTTTTGAGGTCTTAAAATCTTTCACATAGAAACCTGATCTAAACCTCTAGTCAGTAGACGTTTAAGAACTTGGAGGGCATTGATCGGATAAGCCCCCCCAGATACATGCCTCGGAATTCACTTTTTACTCTTGTTTGAAAGAGCAAACAATCACATGCCTGCAATAATGTAAATTTTACTTTCATTATGACCGTACTCCCACAAGCTAATTACATTTCAGACACAAAGCCTGTCAACTTTCCTGCTCTGTGGTGATAAAGAAACCTGCTGAGTAAAATAGCCACCATTCATGTGTTATTTAAGGAAATATCTAGTCGGCTGTGGCAGAGAGTTCTTGGCTTTGTATTGAAGTAAAGAAGCAAAACAGGAAAACTGTAGTAGATTTGTAGTACGTGTAAGTGGCTATAATGATCAATATGATTGGACAACATAGTTTAAAATTAATCACAGTCATTGTTTAAGGAACCTGTCTGGTTTTGCCTTGTATGTTCTTTTTCATAGTTATTGAGAATACTGACTGAAATTGAGACCCTTTCTACTGGGATTTAAGGTACCATGTTTTCCTTTGCAGCCAGGGTGGGCTGAAGCTATTGTAGGGGAGTGCTGCAAAAGCAGCTTAATTTCCTCCCAGCTGTTTGTTACTGCTGATGTCCTAGAAGTGGTTACCCTAACCAGCTGTCTAAGGAGAAAAAAATATTTGATCAGTCCTAACTTAGTTTTGAGATCTGTTTTAACTGAGCCATCTGATTTTTTTCCCTTCTTTTTGGATTTGGTTTGGATTTGCCAGCTGAAATGTGAAGGTGGCAACTTGCAGCAGAAGGGTGCTGAACAGCCAAACAAACCAGGGGTGAAGGCAGCATTTCCCCCTACATGGCCCTTTCCATAATGCTCTTCTCAGTGGAACATAAAGGCACTTCCAGAGGTAGGTTTAGAGGCCCAGCTGACAGGTGCTAACTTGTTTAGCTGCTGGGCGTTGATTGCATTTGATCGTGTGCCCATAACCTGAGCAGATTGCAGAAAGGAGTCATATTCTACTTCTGGCAAGTTCCTTATGCAATGCATCATGTTTTTGGTGTGTAGCTTGGCCTTGGTGCAGTGCTCAGGGGGAAGAGTAAACTCAGTTGAGTGTGAATGTGGTTTAGGGGGGAGCTGGAGCTTTCTTGCCTGACCTGGGCCATGTGACGAGTTGTATTGTTGCTTTGGTTGCTTATAGAGTTTAGCTGTGATTTGGAGCACATGCTCACCCCCAAGGCATAGCATTAGAGTTTCTGTCTTGACACCTCAACATGGGGCTGAGATGCTACAGAGGTGTCTCGGTGTATTCTCTGAGTTGGATAGAATAGCAATGGTGTGGGGAAAGACTGGGAGATGACAGTGAGGGAGGGCAGGGGTGAGGAATTCTTTTTAAACTGCCCCTAGTAAATGAACACCAACTGCTTAGGAAATTGCCCTTTCTGCTCAAGAAGAAGCTGAAGTGAATCACCCTTTCTGAATAGTTGTCACATTGCAAGTTAGTAAACATCACATAATTCTCATTCAGTTTAGCAGCAGTAAGCATGATATAAGATCAAGGAGACCAAACTTGGCTCTGATTGTTTAACAATAAATTTTTATTGATGGTTTCAAATCTCCAGATTTCATCATACTGCTTATAACCTGATGTCCAAAAGCTTCAGCTTCATAAAGACTATGTTGGTAGACAGCAAGCCTAAATGCACAAGGGCACAACTCTTCAGTTACCTGAATATCTCCCTTAGTGAAAACAATTGTCACCATAAAAGGTTTCTGTTGCAATAATATGAACATATTCATGGGTACTCAACAGTCTCCTTACTGTATGCTTTGAAATATCCGCTGGAAAGTAATAGCACACAATTTCTAAGACATGGTGATTCAGACCATCTGATTAACATGCCACTACCTTCTTAAGTGGGACAACATACATTTATGCTACTGAGAATTTCTCCCAAAGGACTAAGGAAGTAGGAGTATAAAATAAAGTTTTACTCTACTGTTATTAAATGGCTCAGTCCTTGAAAAAGAGCACACATACTCTTGTTTATATATGAGAAGAGTCTGAAAGTTTAGGTAAATGTACAAATACACTGTTAAGAAATGCTTGGTTGAACACTTTTTTCATTAAGTAGTTGTGCTTCTGAACATACTTGGTATTCTGAGAGGACATGGTGGAAGTTGCAAGGACACGGTGGCTTAAAAAATGCCCTGATGGTGCAAAGTAATTTTTTCCATACATTTTCATGAGTATTTTTTATTATGCATTGCATACATCCTAAATACATAATTACAAGCTGTCTTGGCCAATTGAGTAAATAATAAATATTTATTTATTTATTTATTTTTAAAGAATGAATATTTAATAAATGGAGTGCAATGGTTTCAATGTGTGGAACATAATATGGGTTTTAAAAACCTGCCTAATTATGCACTTAACCAAGACATGAGGACAGTTCCTCTAGAGCCATTCTGGCCTGTCAAGTAAATAATAAGCATTTTATAAAACCAACTAATTATGGATTTACCCATGGGACTGTAAAAGATCTGAAGATGCAGGTAAGTAATATGCACTTTATAGCCAACCATGCATGGGGAATTTAATTTAATTAAAAATGTAGTAGGTAAAAAAAGAAAGAGCAAATAATGCCTATAATCTCTCAAAAGCTAGGAAATTCAAGTTAAGTTAGGTCCTGTGCTTTCTTGAAAAATTTATCAAACCAAGGAAATCTGGATCTCTGGTGAAAGCATGATTAGGAGTGCTAACTAGGGTAAAGGAGTAGTACAAGTGTTTGTATGTACATACACACACTTAGATGTACTAAACCAGTGATTTCTTCTCAGAAGGTTTTTAACAGGTGAATCTGAAAGACAGCAGACAGTACATTTCCTCAGGAAACACTCACTCGACAATAAAGCAGTAAACTGTCAGCTAATGATGACCCACTCTATCCACTTTTCCAACAGTGAAACAGTACACAAAGCATTTTTATTTATTTATTATTTATTTTTTAAACCAATGTTGGAACATCTAAAATGCACCAGTCCCCTCTTAGATTGCTGGGCGATTCAAACATATATTGTCTGACATTTCCTCCCACTTTTATACTCCAAAGTTGTGTTCTGAATATAAATTCCTGTAAGCTATTGAGATCACAAGTATGAAATCTGAAACTGCTGGTTCTATGTTGATAAAGGGACGTGCTCTTTAAAAGAACCCATTTTTGCTGCAAGCAATGAACATGCTATGTGGAAAGAGACCTAGATTTGAAGTAGAGTTTGAAATGCTGCAGGGATTGCATTACATCCGTCTCTCACACTTCTTCCTTGGTCAGAAAGAAGGTTTTTGTTGCTGTCGTTTATGTGTTTAGTTTGAGAATATCAGATTGGAAAACTTCTATGAAGCCCCTTCTTGGCTCCCTTTCTTCCCCCACCTTCCCAGCATTTTCTGAATATAGCAGTTCTGCTTGGCATCTGAAGAACTGTATTGTTTAGCCACAAAACCATCTTCTCCAGCTTTTTCTCTTTCCTAGAAAAAAACACTCTTCTTTTTAAAATGCAAAGTGGATTTGCAATATTCAATTACTTATGGAAACCAAATACAGAAAATTGTTATTAGGAAATCAAGTTTCAAGCTAGGAGAGATTGGAGCAGTCAAATTAACAACCTGGTTTATATTTTAACTGTGTTATGGTCTCACCATTCTGCATATATTTTGTCACAAAAAAACCCAAACCAAATAGCAGTGATCACTGCAAAATATCCCTACAAACAAACAACCATCACCCAATTGATGTTGTTGCATAGAAGTAGCTGCTTTTGCTTCAGATGGTTTGGAAACCAGAGGAATAAAACGAGCTAGTGGGAAGCTGTGAGGGTTTCAGGACCAAATACTGCAAAAATACCTCACCTGGAGTGAAAGATCAAGACTGCAGTGAACAATTTCTTGCCAGAAATTGCCTTGACCATTGGGTCACCGTTGGAAAAATAATATGATAATCTTTACATTAACTTCAGTAGTTTTCTTTGTGCCAATTGCTCCTATTGTTGCTATGCTCAGCTAAGCAGGCATGACAGGAGGTGTATTACTGGACTACTTAAGAGAAGACTTGCTTGAGTTCTCAAGCAAGGTGAATAGGACTTGGAGAATCTGACAAAAATGTTTTATCTGAGCTGTTCTCTTAATTAAATTAGTCCCATTCCAATAGCCAGCTGAATAGTGATGTCAAGGAGGAGACAGCCACCTTATGAAACCTCTCCTGTAAAACTTACTGTATTTTTAGATTCTTGGATTTTTTCAGTGCCATCTGTAGTGCACACATCACATTCTTCACCATGCCATTACCTTACAGAAGTAGATGAAGAATAAGAAATTATTTTATCTAGGTCAGAAAGGGAATATGCTGAGAAAACTCCTTTGTGAAGGCAAAAATCAAACCATTGCACAAAATTAGGGAACACAAGACACATTCATTTAGGAATTATTTTAATATTAACGATTTTAGTAGCAGTATGTCAGGATCAGGTGTGAACTAAAGCTGATGTTATTGCTGGCTTAAAAAAATTCTTGCCTCAGCTTTAAGTAATTGCTTGATGGCCAAATCCTGCTCCCTCTGTCTGCTGGGGAGCTCTTCAAGAATCAGCACCTTTTTCTGTGTGATTAAGACCCACAAGATTTGGCCCTGAGAATCTGAGGATGTGTACATGAAGGTTTCCTAGATATAAACAAGGAAATGGTGGGTTGTTTTTTTTTTATTTTTCCTTTAGCTTTTTTCCTAAGTACCCTAAGAATTCAGAAGGAATTAGAATCAAATTTCTGCTGAATTTTCTTGAAGCAGAGGGGAGAGTTGTGCTTGCACGGGGCTTGGCAGCTCTTGACTTGCGCTGCAGAGCAGCTGGGACCGTACCATAGAGTGTGAGTGCCCTCTGCTGCTCCTGGCCACACTCTACACGCCAGGAAAGCTCCCTTTTGTTTTAGTATTTTTAACAAAGGTAAAACACTAAAAAAAAAAAAAAAAAAAGGTTGATCCTGGTGATGCACAGTGAATGAGTACTGGTTGCACTGGATCATTTTAAGGAATGGACCACATTCTAAGCTCTGTTAGAGTTGGTGGGGTCAGCAGCAGTCAGTGCAAGTCACTGAATTGACACCTACTGCAAGAACAATAATATTTTAACCAACATTTACACTGGTTAGTAATTTCCAGAACTGTAGTAATAAACTCTGTGCATAATACCAGTGTATATATATGAATAAAGTGAATTGCTTTGAAGTACTTCAAAGCAAATTTTAATACATTCCCTTAGTGCCCAGGTCATTTATGGTCATAGTTCCTAACTAATTTATTTTTAACAGAATTTTTAAAAAATATATAAAAAAATTAAGCTTACAAGGTGGAGTTTCTAAAAAATCTAGCAAATCTATTTTAAGCAAAGTGTTTTAACCATTAAGTATTCATATTATTTTGTTCTTCTCCTTATAACTTATACTGACAGCAGCTTTTATGGAATACTAATACTCTCTCACACATGTTACATATCTAAAGCTACTAATTACAAATCACATTTTACACAGGCTTTGAAAAGGAAGCTCCAATTCTTTGTAGAATTTTCTTTTAAATAGCCTAGTACAATATTAAATAATCATTAGACAAAGATTATTATAAAATCAGGCTGCCACATTACTGACTTTGTATTTTCTACTGTCCCTAATCTTTCATCTCTTCCTCAAGCAAAACTCCCACTGATTCGAAGAACACAAGATCTAGGTCTAGCACAACAAAGTGGAAGATCCATATGAACTATATGGGACCTGGTTATAGTATTTCAGTATTATCTAGACATCAGGTGTATTGTATGGAATCACAGAATGGTTTGAGTTGTAAGGCACCTTAAAGATAATCTAGTTACACTCCCCCCTGCATGGGCAGGGACACCTCCCACTAGACCAGGTTGCTCAGGGCCCCACCCAACCTGGTCCTGAACACTTTGAGGGATGGGGCATCCACAGCTTTCCTGGGAAACCTGTTCCAGTGTCTCACCACCCTCACACTACAGAATTTCTTCCTAATGTCTAATGTAAATCTCCCCCCTTCTAGTTTTGTTCCATTACCCCTTCTCCTCTCACAAGACCTTGTAAAATGTCCCTTCCCAGCTTTCCTGTAGGACCCTTCAGGTACTGGAAGGCTGCTGTAAGGTCTCCCCAGAGCCTTCTCTTCTGCAGGCTGAACAGCCCCAGCTTGCACAGCCCATCTGCATAGTAGAGGTGCTCCAGACCTCAGATCATCTTTGTGGTTGTCCTTCTTATGTTGGGGGCCTCAGAACTGGACACAGTACTCCAGATGGGCCTCACAAGAGCTGAGTAAAGGGGAAGAATCACCTCCCTTGACCTGCTGGCCACACTTCTTTTGATGCAGCCCAGGACCCAATTGGCTTCTGGGCTGCAAGCGCCCATTGACAGTTCATGTTGAACCATCACCCCTAAGTCCTTCTCCTCTGGACAGTTTTTATTTCATTGTGCACCCAGCCTGTATTTGTGCTTGGGATTGCCCTGACCCAGGTGCAGACTCTTGCTTTGGGCTTTGTTGAACTTTATACAGTTTGTACGAGCCCAGGTCCCTCTGGATGTTGTATATAACGTGAACCTACAACTGGGAAACTTCATGGCTCTTTGCCAAGTGGTCTGGGGACATTAATAAGATTTAGTGTTAATAGTCATACTTGTGAATGTCAACTGGAAACACCTTTAAAGTGGATTCCAGGTTTACAATACGCAACATATTGAAATCTGCTGTAAAAGACAGTTCTTCAGTTCTGGGGCAGCTGCTTCGATGGGTCCCATGGCAAAATGTATACTGTGGGTTGTGCTGTGCTGAATGGAAGCAGCTTACATGGTAGCTCATGGTGACCTCTTTTGATTCATTAAAAATGCCTCTGTTCTTTTTTTGTTCCAAGTTCAGCACTATTCTGGTTAGAGCCTTAAGCAGTTTAAAGTGTCACCATGAAATTAATGCTGTGAAAAATCAATACAATTATAATTTAATGCCATACAAGTTAGCTTAAAGTGAGCGTGCTGTAGAATTGACTGGAAGGAGCATCCTACAAGTAGTGCAGGTAGTGCAATACATCTGGGCCTCCTGACACCTCAGTTCAAAAGTGTTTGTTTTGTTAGTTCAGATCAGTATTTTTCCATGCTCCCCACAATGAAGTAAATCACAACTAATTTAGTAGTCCCTACACAAGAAGTGTGTATTGCAAAGGTCTGCAAATCAGGACTGAAGTGCCTCAACAAAGCTGTGTGTGGTAAATTCATGCACAGATATATCTTCCCTGCATCTTCTTCAGCTCCATGCTATTGTTCTTTTGCTTCCGCAAGGTTTGAAACTCACCACAAATCATGAAGATAAATCAAATTCATAATCTTAAGTGGATATGCAATTTCATAGAGAGCAAGCCTGACAAACACAGTGAGGCTAATACCACTGTAAGACAGCTGACTAGCCTAAGGGTTCCCTTATTGTTGCTTCTACTGCAGCCAGATGTTGGCATACACTCAGACCTGGTGCAGGCAGGAGCTCTTGAGAACTACATGAGATCTTGGGCTGATGAGACTACTCTTAGCCCTGCTCCCTAAGTTCACGGGGATTGTCTATGCTTCCTGCCCTAGACGGTTGCAAAGAAAGATGCAAATCTGTGGTGAAGCTGAAGACTGGGGTGAAGCTTGAATGAATGCTGTTCAAGCAAGGTGTGTGTCAAGAGCTGGCTGAAAATAGGAAATCTGGGATTTTGGATGTTGGCATGTCTATGTGCTGGTAGGTAAGTAAGCACAAGCATGGAAGAGAAGTAGTATCTTATCTTAAAACTACTGTGTTTCTTACTTTCAGTACCATACATAGTAACTGAGTCATCTTCCTGTTGCAAATGTATTCTGTCTGTTTGGATAGTAGATCCTTAGACCAGATCTCTTCATCTTGTGTCTTACATGGCCAGAATTTTAATAGAGAAACTTAAAACTGAAGGGTTTTTTGAGTGTTGGCATTTAGCCCTTCATCTGAAATAGATGTCTGGATCCAGGTACTATTTAATAAGCCTGGACTTTTTATAAACACCATTTGTCTTTTCTATTTAAAAGCATCTCTACAGGGAGTCATGGGTGATCAGGGCTCCCAAGAGCTACCATAAGACCATGCCATGAATCATATAGTGAGCTGGCTATTGTTTAAACACCTTCCCTTTCAGGTCTGCCATCCCTCCTAGCACCTCATTTTCAGCTATGAAGGCTCTCACGAGAGCAGCTGAAAATATGGTTCTATGAAATATCAGAGGTAGCTTTTAAGAATACATCTCGCTCAGTATCACATAGTACTATAAACATCTCATATAAGATCTATCACATAATGTGTCTGACATTGATTTACAAGGTGTTCATATATTGCTGCCCTGGAACTGGAAAGAGTAAAGCAAATAAACCAGCTTAAGCTGAGGCTCAAAATGAAAAATAGTTGTTGCCTCAACTGTTACCAACTTTTTTGCCTTTTTGATGCCTCACAAAATTAAGGAGGTGGCAGACTACTGTTTGCCTTTTCCTTAATGTCAGGGTTTTCTCTTATGTGTTTCCCTTTAGAAAAATGGGTTGTGAACAGTCAGAATATATGGCCCTGTAACTCTACAAAACTGTAGCTTTATTAACTTAGTGCAAAATGTTGCAAGAAGAATTTAGGAAACTCAGAAATCTGTGCTTCTGCAGGTCCATCTATACCCATCTGAAGAAGTTAGCATGGCACAGGGCAAGCATTTGCTAGAGTGCTTTCAAAAGATAATGTCAAGCCTGAAATGAAGTACAAATTCTGGTTCACATGCTCAGGACCTTTTCTGTCTTCCACACAAACCCATGAACTACAGCTTTAGTAAGCCCATCTATGTTACCCCTTTCTGCATGTGTTCCTACCCCAGACTCTTGCAAACACCAAATTCAGAAAACCTATTTCACAAGTCTTTATCAGCTGGGCTGTTTATCAATTTGTTTCAGGTCATGTTCACATGGGAGGGCCCCATCCCAATCCAGTCCAAGTGTATGTTACCTTTTCCTAGACAGAAAGCTTACATACTTTTCCATCCTCCTGACTGTTTTCTAAGATACAGGGAGATTGTGTGAGATGTTCTTCTCCATCTAGTTGTCCTGTCTGAAATTGTCAGTCTGGGTTGCTCACCAGCTTCTGTCATTTTTTGTGTTTAGCACAGCTATTTTAAATAGCAACGACAGAGATGATACTCGTGCTGTAGAGCTAGAGAAATCTTGTTGACTGTGAAACCCAAGAAGACAATAAAGCCTTATTAGGTCCAGTAGCAATATTGAGTATTTTTACTATCTTAAGACCCTCCAACTCTCAGCTAACAATGCAAATTTGTGAGGATAATTGTATTTCAATTTAATATGCAGGTCCATTTATTGAGAGGAAATATCAGAAATTAAACCCTACAAGTATCCAGAAGCAATTATAAAATGAGTAGATTATAGTGGTAATACTGTAAATGGAAATGCACTGAAATGTCAAAGTACTTGCCATAAAATGTAGCAATAATATGATACTAAACACAATACAGAGAGCTTTCAAATATTAATACCATTATTATTTTCTCTATTAATACTGATAAAGTTCAAACAATCATCACCAAGCTGATCAGGGGAATAATAATATCATTACCATCATCTGCTGGAGGGAGCTATAATGGTGTTGTCATTCTGTCTTACTGGAAGATCACTTATGAACTAAGTTGGATTCTGACATAAATCCCTGGAGGTAAATGACAGGACATTACAAGGCTCAGAGGATAATTGTAAACTCGCATGCTAATGACTCAGACTTGTAAAGATACCAATCATAACAAAACTGATAACAAATAGTAAATTAATTTTTCAGTTTGCTTGGCAGTGTCTGCTCCAGAAAAAAAGTTCATTGTATTTGAAGGCTTAGTGAGCTCTGCTTGTTATATTTATTCTACTGTTATTTCCTTTATAGTGATCTGAATGTAATGCCACCCCTCATGGCGGGTTTTAATGACCTAATCAGCAGGCAATTCCTGGACTTTCAACAGGATGGATATGCCTTTTCCTGCAGAAACACCTGCTCTGCTTCTGAGCTGCTCAGACCAAGAGATCTGAGATGGGTGCAGATCGGTGCATAGCTTGAATGTCTTCTAAAATCCTTAGCCACTACTCTGTCACATTGGGTCATGGTGAGGCTCTCTCATAATCTGCATGCAGGTCTACATAGCAGAGACCTGCCTTTGTTTATGTGCATGGCACCTAACTGTAGTCTTCCGTATGGCCATATATTTTCATATGGCTGAATTCTGCTCTGATGCTCACCAGCATGAATCTGTCACGTCTTCCTGAGTGCAGAGGATGTAACTTTGTCATCTGCTCAGCCTCTGCTTTTCAGAACAACGTATATCTCCTGCTTCTCTTTAAAACACTGTATCACAAGAGACACTGAAGGCCTATCCTTCATATTAAGCATGTGTGCAAGTACTCTCTTGGATTGAGAGCACAGCACTTACCTTCTCGTGGGAATAGAGCTGTGCAGGTAAAAGCAGAAATTAGTCCTTCTATTTCTTGAGGCCACGCAAAGAACACAATGTGGCCACCTTTGTTATTTAGATAAACTACGTGTGTCTATGGGAGATTTTCCTGTGATGTGTATCTCCTTTTTCTTATTGTATTTATGTAAGATGGTGATAAAAATGTGGGTACGACTAGTCCTTTTTTTCCTTCTCCAAAATAGATTTCAAAATTTAGCATAAGATACACTAATATTTTTGTTTGTTTTTATGTACTGTCAAGATCTGCCAAAGTAAGTCACATCAACGATTCTGTTAAAAAGTACTACATGAAAAGAAAATATTTAAATTTAAGAAAGGATGAATATATAAACCATCTTATAACTTAAAGGTGTAGCTGCTCCTAAAAGAGCATATTTTGAGTATCAAGTTTCAGAGCACAGGTGTTGCTGGCTGCTACAGATGGACTGAGGAATAACAGAGCCAAGGGCGAAGCTGTGGGCCGTGTTTGCTGGAAGTGATAGTTTAAATTTCTGTTGCATTGTGGAGGTTTCTGTTTTAGATCATAGACTTCGCAGGTTTGTTTTTAACATTATTTTTTTTAGAAACAAACAAACAAAAAAAGAATTTCCAGAAGAGCAGGCTGTGCATTTAATTATAATACTGAATATTAATTAATAAAAAAAAAAAACACATTAAAAATAAGTTGCTGGCTGCTGTATAATTAGGTATCTACACCCATCAGATCAAAGTATGTAAATGAACTACACTCTAATAAGCCCCACTGTTTAGCTCAAGAATGATAATGAATCTAATTTGCCTGCCTTAACTTAGCCAAAGCCACTAACTATGTGATTTCCTTTTCTTTGTACATTTTTTTGAGTTGGTACAAAAATGAGATAATCAATAACGGGGGATAGTCTCCTGAGTGATTCCCACTAATGCTAATGGGAGTTAATTGCTTATATTTAGAAGAATCTGTGCAGTTCTGGTACCCCAGTGAATATAAATTACACAGTGGCAGAGATTGCACAATGGGCTAAATCATCCCCACCCACTGGAGGAGGAAAATTATTTGGGGAAAACTGCTTTATTCCTTCTGCAGCATCTTGTGTTGCTGCTGACAGGAGAGATTTGCTGGCCAGGTGAGAGCAGTCTCACAGAGCATGTCATTAAGCTCCTCCCTGGGCCTGGGACTCATGGGATGTGTCCTTGGTGTCCACAGCCTCTGGGAAGAAGATCCTGCCAGCACATTGCTGCTTTGTGTGGCTTTGGTGATGGCCCATTGTGCCAGAAGGAGCCAGCTCTGGGACTCCTATTCTTCTGGCATCAGATGGGTTTGGCTGTCCCAGCTTCAGAATCCACTGTGTTTCTTTCAGCTCTCTGCTGAATAACCACAGAAGAGGGAACAGCATCTTGTCTGTGCTGCCACACTTTTTCTGTCCTCATGCTTCATGTGCATTTTGTCCTTCACTTCCTTGCACCAGCTCCAGGGCACAAATGAAAACTCTGACATAGGCTGTTGGCACTAGAATGTCCCTGAAGTCACTGGCACAGGGCACAGCAGCTGTGGGTCTCATTTAACCTTTGTTCTGTAGGTATCTGCTGTGGTTCACCATCAAAGGGCTTGGGAAGTCCAGCTGGATGTACAGCATCAGCTCAAGGCATTTATGGCTCCAGAGGCTTCATGAGGTGGGCTTAGATATCGACACAGTACTGTGGACTTCCTTCAGGATCTCAGCAGTGTTGCCTGGAGTAAAGTCCTAGTAAGACGGTCTGGAGGTTAGTCTGGAAACTTTGAGGTGTCCCATAGTAAAACCAGTCTCTGCAAGGTGTCACCCAAAGAGCAGCCAACTGTCATTTCTCTCCTTGCTGGCACAGACGTGGTACTAATGAGGGGAAACTGAGTTTTTAAGGTGACTAGGAGTTGGTCAGACCCTGTGTTGAAAGGCTGTGCAAGGATGCTGCTGGATTGTTAATTCCACTATTAACTTTATGTAGAACTGAAATTCTGACACTTCACTTCTTAGTCTCCAAGTATCCTATTTAAATCAAAGTGGCCTGACATGTCTTTTTCAATTTTTAAACATGAAACAAGACAAAACAAACAAAAGCTATCACAGTTTAGCTGAGACTGTAAAAACTGCTGTGTTATCTTAGCTACAAAAAAGCCCATAGACTTATTTGAAGATGAAATTCTGCATATTGTTCGTCTATAATTTACACACTCCAGTGTTTAAAAAAATTGTATGGCTGAGTTATTTACAACAGAAGAGAGGGAGTTATGTGTACAGATTAGCTCCTTGTCATCATGTTTTTAAATCTGTAACGGACATAGTGGAGTCAGCTGCACAATGGTAATTTGCAAAGTCCTGTTGATTTCAATGAAAGTGCAATGAGGACAGTTAAAGGTATCAGGAGGGCTGGTGCTTCCAAATGAAGAGAGATTAAAAAGGCCAATATTAGCAAAACGAACAAATAGAAATGAATGGGATTAGATAGAAGACTTACGATACAAAAGCCCAGGCACAAGTTAGCTGAAACATTCTCCCCATATTTAAACAGAGCTAAAAAGATTTTGTGCTTCCATTTAAGGTATCTGACTTATAAATGTGTGTTTTCATTTCTTATGAGCTGTGTTTCAAACTGATGGCCACACCTGCCCACTGCTTTTTAGGTTCTTCATTACTCTTGTTTATCAACTGGGCAGGAAAGGATGAGTGAGCAGCAGGCATCTGTGGATGATGCCTGCTTGAGCTGGGAACAGGAACAGTGCCAAAGAAGTGTGCATGGAAGTGACCTCTTCAGTTGCTCACAGCTTTCCCGAACCTGAACTGCTTGAGTAGAAGTTATCTGCTCCAGCTGTCTCCCTTAAGCTCAAACTTCTGGAAAGCTTGGGCTGAAGTGATCCAGCTGTTTCCGAAGATGAGGCTAGGAAGAAATTATAAAGTAACCTTCTCATCAGATACCCCAGGAAACCACCCATGTATACTGGTGGAAAACTGGTTTGTGTGTTGGGCACACTGCCAAGGAGCTCTATATTTGTCTGCCCTGAGAACCAGCCTTGGTCAAAGGAAATTTTTGAAGCTCAGTGTGAGTCAAGAGTGAATGAAGTTAAAAGTATTTGCAAGGACCCTTTTGGTTACTGGACAGACAGGAGTGGCAGGACAGCAGTTCAGGCTGTGAATAAGTGCCCTGTTTAGTTGCTCACTCGGTGCCTGGTGCATCCCAGCTCAGCTCTTCAACATTGGGCATGCTGCAATGGAGCTGCTTTTGAGCTATCAGTGGTGTATTTAATAGTAAGGATTAGCTGACATGCCCCCCCTTCCTTGACCCCATCAGCATTAAGAGCTTGTCCCAGACTTTCTCTGCTTTCTTAGTTGTTTTTTTTTTGTTTGTTTGCTTTGTGGGGTTTTTTGTGGGTGGGTTTTTTTTTTCTTTTTTTCTCAGTTTTTTTCTTTTTTTCTTCCCAGGAAAGGTTGGATCAGGTGATCCTTGAGGTCCCTTCCAACCTAGTGTTCTGTGATTCTATGAATAAGTCTATTTGGTTTCTGCTGCGAGCTGCTTTTTTGTTATAGTCTGAACTTCACACTTTCTTTAGCTCATCGTGAGCTGAACTGAGAGACAAACATCGCATGAAGTCACTTCACAAAGTCCTTTCGTTATTGCTTACTAAATCCTGCACCAGAGGAACATTTGGTTCCCGGGAAGAGAGGAGTGATGTTTTGCTGTGACATCTTTCTGGTGGTATCTCAAGACCGTTCCAAACAGAAATGGTGTTTCCCTTTACTCTTTTGTGAGGATCTCCCCCAAATATTACCAATTACAGCTTTCAGGAATCAGTTTTTAAAGGCCATCAAGGAATAAGTTAGTGAAAAGATGACA
Organism: Chaetura pelagica; assembly: GCF_000747805.2. NCBI lineage: Eukaryota > Metazoa > Chordata > Aves > Apodiformes > Apodidae > Chaetura > Chaetura pelagica. The sequence continues at coordinate 283,598 of NW_009952153.1, read as the reverse complement.
ACCTATGTACAAACAGCACGTTCAGCATCATCAGCAATCAAACTATCAGAAGGAAGGACATGAAGTTGTACTTTCTATGCTACGTTGCCATTTTGCTGTCTTTGTTGGTATTCAGTGTTTAATTTTGATAAATGTCCCGCATCTTAGTACTTACATTAAAAATGGTTCTCTGAGGTTGTGGGCTTACATGAGAATTGTACATAGATTAAGACAGTTTCTGTTTGTTTTTGTTTGTTTGTTTGTTTGTTTTTTAAGGGCGGCTGTATGGAAAGCACTTAATGCTAATTTTGTACCATGTTGGAGGAGAGTTCTTAGATATTTGCAGGGCTGTTTTATTATTCTCCTTACTTCCTTTCTTAAAACTCTGTTGTGACAGGACATTAAGCATAAACTTAACAGTAGCAAGGCAGCTGGTGTGCAGAGACCTCTGCCTATCATGCTGACCAGTATTATTATCACAGTGGATTTGTTTTTAGCTCTTTCCTGTTTGGCTGTATGTAATCACATACTGTGTCTTGCCCTACATTTCAGTTACAAGCACTCTTTAAAGTGTTTTCTCTTTGTGTGATACCCAGCAGAATGAAATTTTGGCTGAGGACTGAGATCCTAGACAACAGTTAATAGCAAGTGTAATCTATATAAATATATCATTTTACATATGAAGTCCTGGAAGAGATTGAAATGTCTTTCTTCTGAGCATCTTCTGATGACTTTCATATTTAGGGGAAGCTGTGATTGCTTTAATGATTGTTTTAAATCCTGTGATTTGTTACTGATCTGTTATGTAGAAATAAATAGCTTTAATAATGAACTATACCTTCCTGGGACAGAACATTTCTGCAGCGTCAGGAGGGGTTTTCCAAATGATTAGTGAGAAATCTTGCAGGAGATCCCATCTAAAAATTTCCTTTCGTCTCTTCATTTTTTTCTTTGTAGGGTTATTTAATACTTTAATGATAATAATCATTAAAATGTTTTATTTATAGCAAAAGCATAGCTCCCTTCCACTTGCTGAGGTGTCAAAAACCTGGTTTCTTACTGTAAATTACGAGTTTTCTGCATGTGTCTTGTGATGTTAAGTCAAGTGAACTGTCCTGAAGTGCTGGAAACGATTTCTTTCATTTCAACATGTCACCATTTGTTACTGTTCTCATCAGCAACAGAGGTAAAGGAAGTTTTATGTCAGGCATTGAACATGAATAGATAGCAATCCTGCCAAGGAACAAAAAAAATACTCAAATTCATTTCAAGGTGTTCCATATCTCTGCCTTTTGAGAACTAAAACCATCGAAGCAGCTAAATAGTTACATCAGTGCTACTTAAATTGAACTAGTTTTACAGGACTGAGCTATGAACTTTTTGCACAGGAGGTCTGCATCACCAAGCATCTCATTTTTAGTAGCACTGTTAACAATAAAAATAATACTTCATTATCTGTGGAGATAGTCAAGTGTATCTAGATTGCTTTATATTCCACCTCGACTTTTGTAAATTGTGTTATGAATAAGGCATGCAGCAATGCATCCATTGAAATAATTGTATTGCCAGCTTTTAGGAAGCAGGGAGATGTTTGGAGAAATATACTTGTATGTAAATTGTTTCTTTTGAGTTAGGAGGCATATTTATTTTTAAAAAGATTTTGAATGTATGTCCTGTAGGACTGCAGAGGTTTTGTTGCTGTCTTTTGCATTTGGTGTATGAGGCACGCAACAAACTCCACATTTCTGTATGTTGAGACAATTGCCATGTTTGGCAAGATTGTAAAATTAATTAAAAAGATATTATATACCTCTGCATGTTAGTGAGTGGATATAAAGGGGATAAGAAAAGTGAGTTCATTCAATCTTTCTCTGTCTTTCTACATCTAAACATAGTGGAGCTTCCAGGATGACACTTGTCTTTTATTGTGATAAATCCATTGACTTAAATGAGGATAACTTCTGTAAAGAACTGACATTCAGATCAGAGAGAGAGCATTAAGAAACTGATTTCTGTGTGGCTGAGCCTGGACATAAGTGCAGTTTTTCAATCCAGAATGTATTTTATTGTGAACTATGTTCTTATACTTGAAAGTAACGTGAGCTCTTTATCTGACAATGACAGTCCTAGTGTATGATTTCAGTGGAAGAACATCATCAGTTAGACTGACACAAGTGTCTAATCCATTATCTATTCTCATATTTACACACATCTTTCCTTTTTTTTTGGTTTATCCAGGAAAAACATGCCAGATCTTTAGAGGTGAGACGTAAGTTGCTGCAAATAGGTTTAATTCCAGAGTACAGAAACTGGTTCTTTGCTTCTGTATTTCAATTCATTCTTTGTAGTTCCAGCTATGGGCTGAGACATAATGTGTCCTAGCTTAAAAGGAGAAGAACAAAAAAGAGTTGTGTTAGAAATCTAAAGTTAAGGTATTTCTCAAAAAAAAAAAATAAATAAAAAAATCCTGAGATTATTTATTATAATAATGCCAAAGCCCCAGGTATTTTCCCTATCTATGAAGCTACAGAGTGCATCTCAGGTGTGTCTCAGCTATAGTTCTTTGGTTTTTTCTTTCTTTCTTTTTTTTTTTTTTTTTCTTTTTTCAAAACCACAATTTAGCATAGAGCAATATTACACTGTGTTATATGAGGCTCTACTATATCTGTGATGCTTTGGTTTTCTTAAAATCAGACTTCCAGTGCCTGATCCAAAGCCTGACAGCTGATTTCAGGCTCTTCACTGATGTCAGAGAGCTTTGGATAAGAACTTCTGGCTCATTTAAAGTCTTAGCAGCATCAGAGAGCTACACCAGTGAGACCAATAGTGCAAATTATATTGCAGATGGCGCCTGTCCATTTTTATTAAGTGAAAAATTAAACAATGCAGTTCAAATCTCCAAACCTTCCCTGCACTAGAGCTCCCACCATAGCCAGAATAAGCTATAGCTAGAAGATCTGCTCATATAGCCTCAAAGAGGAGTGCAGTCAGCTAGGTGTCATATCTTAGGTTCTTCAGAGGACATAAAAAAATTATTTGGGAAAGTGTTTCTTTAGTGAGTCAATTCTTTAGACAGCATTAGACAACTTACAGGATGAATGCAAAAAGTACCACAGCACAGAAACATGGAAAGCTGACAGAATCCTACAGGGAGCTGGTTAAAATCTACTTCACTTGAGTGGACAGCTTAAGAGTACAAAGAGGTCAATATATCCATAATTATTATTACAATTTTCTGTTTAAAATCTGCCAAGTTCTTTAGGGAAAAAAAAAAAAAAAAAAAAAAAAAAGGTTTCTTTAAAAACAACCTTTTAAATTACAGCTTCAAAACGTTAACTTGTCTAGTAGCTTCTTAATTTCCCCAAGGAGCTAAGAAACAGGCATTAGGATTCCTGGAGCAAGACAAAGAATTTAAAAAATCTAGATTTTTAATATACAAGCATTTTACATTTCACAGAAATAGAGCAGCTAATTTTGTGTGACTTCTAATAACTAGTTACCGGAGCCCATACAAAAGTACTGGTAGTTATAGGGAGTGTATGTGATATTTTCGTCCTCAAACTACTCTTCAGCATTTGGAAGAAGGAAATATGCTTCCATTTTACATGTCTCTTTGGAAAAATGTTATGCTTGTCGAGAGGAATGTATTATTTTTCTGAATTTGAAAGATTGTACAGGTTGTAATAAATGCCCATCCTATTTTTTCAATGTATTTATTTTCTATGGCAAACGAATGAAGTATACTTCATTATGATGACAATGAGGAAAATATTAGTGATCCATTATGCAGCATTTCAGATAATTAATTTTAGCATAGCAAGGAAATAATCCTCCCAACAGCCTTATGAACTTGCTAGATAAGTATTGTCTTTCCAAGGGGAAGCAACTGGCAGCATCAGTATTGAAATAATGGGATGTTAAGTTCTAATTTTCTTCCTTATTTAAGCAGGGCAAGTAGGGTATTTATGAGTATGTATGTAATAACTGTTCATAATTTCAGTCCAAGAAGTTTATTGTCCCAAATGGCACATGGTGTGCTAACCACATTGTCCTTGCCCCTTGTTCAAACTGACAAGTAGTAAAATTAGGAGCAGTGCAGTACCTTTCCATCAGAGAATATTCAGTGGCAAGAAAGGATCATATGCCTGTAGATAAAGGAAACGGCATTTATTGGAGGATCTGTTGTGTGACAAAGGCTTAAAGACCTCTCACAAAAGTAGCCTTTCTGACTTCGCTGTAACTATTTCTTAGTTTTACTGGCACGAAACAGATCAGGAATGGGGTGCTATTAGCTGTGTTAATTGAACAGAAGCAAGACAGGTGCAATGAAAGTTGGCCAATGTCATCAGATCCATATGGGTTTATAAACTACCAATTGGTCACCACCCCCTTCCACATCTAGCATTTGTGAGCAAGGAGACAGCAAAATCATGAGAAGTTTAGTTTTCAGGAAAGAATTGAAGAATGCAATGTCATAAAGAACTGAATCCAACCTGGGAAGTTCTGTGCCAGACCTCATAAAGACAGACAAAATGACACAGAACTAAGAGTTAATGACTGATTTGGTGTAGGTTACCATAACTTGACTACAGATGCCACGTGTAAACAAAGTTTCAGCAGTAAAATTATCTTGTGTTTTAAAAGGGCTGCTACTAATGAACCTGAAAATAGTACTGAGCCAGTCATCTGAGCAGAAGAATTAAAATAGAAAAGGCAATTGCAAAACGTGAAAAACTTTCAACGGCATCCCTCAAAAGCCACAAAGGCCCAATGAAGAAGAGTCTTTCCTATTTATAAAGCAGTCTGGCTTGGACAAGAGAAAGTCAATGCAAACAAAGAGAGTAAGGGAATCACTTAGCTAGTGTAAACTGCAGGAATTACAGAAAATGAAAAAGGGAAATGAGAATGAGGAGCTTGGGGCATGCAGGTATGATATTATTAGGAAAAGGGAGAATTTAACAGGGTCACTGATTCATCACAGCATCCAAGTGGAAAAATCCTTAATGTAGAATAAGGAGGCTACCATTTCCAGAAAGTATTTCTGTTCTGTATTTAGGCAGAAGAACAGCTGTGTGGTCAGAGCAAGTGGTAGTAATGAAATACTTCCCATCCCAATCAAAAGTCAAGAGAATATTAATCAGGAGTTTCTGTGTGTGAAAAGGGAGGTTTTAATGTGCATCTCAGAGTTTGTTGGGGATGATTGGACAGATGTGAGCTTTGAGGAGACACCACAGCCAAAAGAGTTAATGAGATTCTTGACTGAATATAAAGGGAAATTTCAAGAGAATGCGAGAGGTTCTGCTACCTCTGCTTTTGGCACTGGTGTGACTGCCACTGGCAAACTCCATGTATGCAGTTCTCCTTTCCATAATTCAAGACGGTACTGACAACTGGAGGGTGTTCAGAGAATAATGACAGAGTGATTAAAGTGTTGGAAATGATGCCGTACCAAGGAGAGAGACGAGGACTCAAGGAGCTTGTCCTTGTACATACAGTCTTTCTGCCTCCTCAGAGCACATACAGAGCATTCTGTACTCGGCAGTGGAATTACAGGTACTGATAATGGCTCTGCTCCACCGGGGCATCACCTTGGCTTGCACTGAGAAGGGGAGCTCTTGCTATTCCTCTGCTCTAAAGGTTAATGCAATCCCTGCCTTTAGAGCCTCCCTCCACAGCATGAGGAAGTGTCAAAATGAACCCAGTGGAGCTGGAATTAGTTGGGATTAAATCACTCCTGTATTTTCTCTCGAGGCGTTTCATTTTTTGAGATCTACTGAAATACCTGGGAAACAATGATTACTGTCCTTCTGCTGGTTATCGGTGTGGCTCCAGGGACAGCCCCTCAGCTTCGTGCTGTATTGGCCTTCTGTTAATTTTCACCATGTTCCCTTTGGTTCCCAGTGTAAAGGAATTGTTCATTGGACATTTAATTTAAAAGGGTTTGTTTGAAAGGACATTGTTTCCAAGGCCAGTATTTTAGGCCTTTATGTAAATGCTGAATAACTTTTATCAAAATAAGAAAAAGAGGAATTTAATTATAGCCATATTATTATATGTAATTTAAATGTTGGCCTTAATGGAGTACATTGTAATAGAACTTTTCAAGGTAAAATGTGTCCAGATTAAAAGGCATTATGAACTCTCCATCTGCATTTTTTAAGAACACTGTATTAAACCCTGCATACAATGTGGTACTTTTGTGATCTTACACTGTTTATGTGAAAAGCTTTAGTTAAATGCTTATCCTAATGGAGAGCTCAAAATTTTATCTCTAGACATGCTACAACAACTCAAAGAATAACTTTACCAATGTCCTTGTTTTGGGGTGGGTTGAACTATAATTTGTTCACATCTATTCCTATACAATCAGATATGAAATGTAAAAACAAGAAGAAAAAAAAGGTAAGGCCTAGAAGTTGCTTGTTTGTTAAAGGCCTATTGTGAAATCTATACAGTTCTGTAGAAAATATTTGCTTTATTTTTAAGGTGCTAGTTAAGAGTTCATAGCTATTATTTTTCTTTGAAAATAGGGAAACATTTAAGAATATTGATATAATAGGTGTTAACAGTGTGATGCACCTTTTGATAGAACTTATCTTTCTGTGACAAGGGATTAGAGATAATTTTATTACCCTTTATTTCAAGAAGCATCCTTGGGACACACAGATTTCAAAACTATGTGGTAAAGAAACGTATGTAAATTTAACTGCTTTAGGAAAAAAATATCAGTTCTTTTCAAGCATTTTGAAAGACTCTATTATTAAATTAGTTACAAGCTAAAACTCCCACAAGAAAGAAAATACGTTATTGTTGGTTCAGTAGCTGATGACAGCAACTGAGAATCTGGTGAAAGGGATTTGCACAAAACTGTGATTTCTTAACTGCTGTTTCAATAGTATGGAATGCTGAATTCTGGGAAAACATGGGAAAAGAGTAGGAAATTGTCACATAAACTAAACAAAATATTCTGTTGAAGTACAGTGTCCCGGAATAAACAGTCATTACTGTAAGAATGGAGAAGCAATCACATCAGTTAAGTGTTTTGCACTTGTCAGTTCTACCTGTATTTTCAATTTTTTACTTTAACTGGGCTGATGGACTCCTGTGATGGGAGGGTACATAAGCAATAAAATGCGGTGAAGGGAACAGCATGTAGAGGAAAAAAGTGACAGAAAAGACTGCAGAAAAATATGGAAGTTCAGGTTCTTACTCTAGGGAAACACATCATATTTAGCTCTTTATTTTCTGTTTTCATTTTGCTGCATTTTTTTAATATGCTGATTATAGATCTGAGGAAAAAAATAAAATATCATACATGCACATAATATGATGAGGTGATCTCTTCCCTCTGATATACAGGTGAGCCTGGCAAGCCCTTGAATTTTCCAACTCTATTTCAAGTTCCTGTTCTGCAGACTTGGAAGTTACAAAACTGAGTTAGTTGTACCCTTATTTTACTGCTGTCTAAACAGCACATTCTCAACAAGAAGGAAATATGTTATCGTGACAGAAGAATAACCCACAGATGCAGAGCTTGCCCCTAACAGACATCAGGATGCCCAGAGCCTCTCACCCCTCTGATGCATAGCTCAGCCCTTTCCTAGGACCAGCACAAGGAAAAGTCCTAATTCTGTAGGACTTGCATCCCGCATGGGCAGGAAATGGTCTCCTGAGACAGAGGCACAATGGACTTTTAGAGGATTCCCTCTATTTCTTTTGGTTGCTTTGCAAGAAATGCCACTGTCCTGGCCAATATGAAGAAACCAGATAACAAGGAAAAAAGTTCCTGTCTAGTGAGCAGGAATTAAAACAGGTTGAAACCGGAAGAGGGTGTGGGGGAGGATCACCTTTTAGCAGCCAGGAGTTTGCTGAGGAGCTACATGTCCTGCAGGCCAGGAGGTGGTGGGAAGCTCCTTGGCTGTTTCTAGCAGAGATGGGGGGCACAGGCATTCCCCTCCCCACAATACCCCTTTCCTTCAATCCCAGCTGCGAGGCTGGAGGGGGCTGGGGGTGTTAAAATCCTTCTGCTTGAGAAGCAGGGAGGAGGGGGTCTAGGTGGATGAGAGTGGCCACAGGGACTATGAAAGAAATTAGACAGATAAATATGAGTTTAAAGTCTCCAAATGAATCTGCAGGCGTGTTGAACAGTGCAGTAATCCTGGGTAAGCTTTGCTCTTGGCAAACATTTATTCAATGGCCGTTTAATAGCTCCTGACTGACAGCAAGTCTGAAGTGTAATCGAAGTCATTCCCTCCCCCCTGTCCCTCCATTGCTCTGGAGAGAGTTTCCTCTCCTGCGAACTGCGAGGGAGAAAGGATATAACTGTTCTTTCTGGAAATTCCACTTGAACCCAGGTTCAAGGATAAATATTACCTCCCCTCTGATACGATAACTATTTTTTAATGATGTGATCTGATATTTTAACAGTGTGCACAGTGCAACAGAGCTTTGGATTTGTTGTTTAAATATCTTTGATGGTGTGTCATAACAAATTAGTTTCTAAATGTTGCCAATTTGGCAGACAAAGCTGATTATTTCCTGCAATCACACTGCATATGTGCACAAGATTATAATTAATGACCAGGGATGCCAAGCACACTTTAATAATGATCCTTCAGCATTTAAGGGACTGTTGGAGTTATTGGCATTTGTGCCTTGTGTTGCAGAGGATAGGGGCAATGAATACTGATAGTTCTATCAGTGTCATGGAATCCAATAGTTTCCTGATTTTTCTTATGAATTGGAGGATTCTCTGGGAGCTATTGACAAAGCAGCTGCAGTGATTATTAACAGTGTTTGTGCTGCTTTCACTGAAGCAGTACGAACTCCTAATTAGATTGGAATTGCTCTTTTGGCAACTTCACAAGGCGGTTCTCCTTAGCATATTGTCCATTTTGTGTAAGGATTACAAGGAAATCAGTAATGGATTTTTGAAGAGCACCTGAATGTCAAGACACTGAAAGGCTGGATCAGAATAAAAACTAAAGTGGAGAGGCACAGTGGATGTTTTAAAAAAAATGAGGAGGGGGCGGGGTGGGGTGGCGTGGAAAGAGGTAGTGAATATGACCCAACAGAAATAGGATGTGGATCCAACTCTAGTAACTCTTTTCAGAATGCTCAAGGAAACATCTCTTTAGGGCTGTTCATGTGCACAGCACAATAATTTGAACACTATTTGAGGCAATTAGAGGGTTAAAATAAAAAAGCTAAAAACTAACTTTGTTTCGGTGCCTCTCTACCCTATTCGCTTGAGAGACCAGCTCTTGGGCAGAAGGACAGAGGTCGTGGTTCTTGGTTATTTCCTCTGTGTGCATCAGTTGATACTGCTCTGGCACTGAAAGTTGTCCTGTAAGTTATAGAGGTGAATATGACATCTTCAGCACTAAGCGTGCCCTGAACTCGAGGTATTTCTGCTTCCTTCTCCCTAGGGATAGGTGGTGTGTTTCATCACCTCTCTGTCAGAAAACTCAAGTATCATCTTCTTCAGCTTTCCTAAAAGGAAGGATACAAGGAGGGAAATTAAGTGAGAAATGCTATAGGTGATATGATGGAAGAAAATGTCCCACGTGAAACTTTTTAATGATTTCAACTCAAAGTTCGCATAAAGCAGTTACTAACCTTGGCACACATTATTCCACTGTATGATTGGAAAAATCTAAATTTACTTTCTGGTTCTCTGAAGCAGGAGTAGATCTCCTGACTGTATTTTCTGTGTCTCATTTACTTCAATTGTTATTGTAAAGGCAGACTTTGATGATAAAGCCAGAGTGTATCTCCACAGCTTCCGTATAATGAATATGTTTATGTCTGTTACCTTCACCAAAACTCTTCATCGTCTACCTTTTAAATAGGCCTTGTTAACGTTGACAGTAAACATCATCTTGTTGGAAATCTATATATTTTTTCAAATATGGACAATCTCTCAGCTATAGATATTTTCATCAATATTTCTGTAGATGTTTTGATCCAGTGGCTTGAAACCCAACTATTTAGTTTATTAAAATGCCAGTTTTTAGTAAAATTGTATAGTTCAAACTCTGGAAAAAAACAAACAAACTTTGAAGTTTATCTTAAATGATTTTATTTGTGTTAAACTTTATTCTGATTTTTTTTGATCAGATGTTATTCTTCACTCCTAAATTTCCCATATGACTTGTGAATAGGATTCTAGGATTTTTAAAGTATTTTTTCAAAGGTGAGCTTTTTTTACTAAGGAAACCTTGAAAGAGGACTGACTTCAATTCATTATTCTTCAGCAACTTGTTTTTTTAAGTAAGATTTTATGGAGACAGGCTTATAGATTGATACATGTTCTTGAAATTAGAACCCAGTTACCTCAGATATGTCTGAGGGAGCAATTTCCCAAGAAAGGGAGAGCTCTGTTGGTGCTGATACATCTCATTAAGTCAAAACCACAAAGATCCAACCAACTGAAAATTAAATTTTACTCTGACTCATGTAATTGAACAAAATTTAAGTGTGTGATAGGTTTTACAGACCAGACAAGTACCTGAGAGGGAAGTGGAAGGAAATGTTTGGTGAAAATTAAACACCTCAGTTATTTTGTGCAAGGCAGCAGCAGGACTGGCAGGAGGGGCTGTCCCAAGGTCAGGCAATTTGCTCCTTTTGTCGGACAATTCTGCTGAGCAGAAGTTTATTGTGTATTTTATTGCCTTGACTTACATGGGATGATTTTGCACTTGGTTGTAATTTTATCTGGTGATCTTTATGTTAGAAGCACTGCAAGAACTGGAGATGGGAGAAGTGAAAGGCACAGTTTTGTCCTGTGGTATCATAAATAAGTTTGCTAAAGGAATTGTGAAAAGGAAAGATAGAGAAGACTTCTGTCCTGAGGACTCCTACTGGTATTGTAAATCCTGGTGCATCTTTAAGTGTAATGAGCAGATCAACATACATGTGAATAGCTTTGTTTAAAATTCTTCCAGGATGACTTGGATGCATATAGAGTGCAGATTATTTCCTTATCTCCCAGACCTGCAGGTCAGAACAGTTTTGCTTGGGTGCTTCTGGAACAGAACAGTCGCCAATTTTTTATATATATATTTTTATGAAAGAAGATTCCTTTTGTTGTGAAGGTCTCCAGGGGACTACTGCCAGAAAACAAAGTTCCCAAGACTCAGGAGATCCAAGTCTCTGTCAGCTTCTGCCCCTATGCTTGGTAGGGTACCTAGGTCAGTTCATCCTTCAGCATCTTGGAACACACACTGGGCAGTCAACATTTTGCTGATACGTAAATCCTCTGCCTAAACCACTGCCTAAAAATGCTATATGGTTATTACTCATTAATAAAAGGGAAATAATTTTTTTCCTGGTGATAAAAATTGTAGAATACAGTTACATTATGAGAAAGTAAGAATATAATTGAGGTCTGGTATAAACAGAGGTGCCAGGGTATGAGCTGCTCCTAATATTGATCAATAACCATCTCTCACTGTAATTACTCCAGTTTGTTTACTGTCATGTGAGTTATTGATCTTCTCTTTCTACCTTCTTTGTGTTCTTCCAGTTTCTAATTCATTCTTTCTTTTTTTCTCTTAGGGAGTTTAAATAAAAGCTTGAAAATTATTACCAAGCTGAGCCTTGAGAAGAGATTGCTTAAAGCTAGCATTCAGTTCCCACCAAAAAAAAAATAATAATATATAATCCTGATGTCTTTTCCAGCTTATCAGTTAGCTGTCTAGTAAGGACAACAAATTAGAATAATTTATGCATTGTGATGAGAGGTCCAGCATGGAGCACAACTGCTCGGAGTTGCTCAGGATCAGTTCTCTCTATTCCCTGTATCTTTTCACGCTGCTGTGGGGCTGATACTCAGAGCTCTGCATATTTCATAGGTGTTTATCTCTTGTTCAGACTTTGAATGAAGATGCAGAATGTCTAAAACACTCAACCCAGGCCTCTTTCTGAAACCTGAATGCTGGGACATGTGCAGCATTAGTGTTTCTAAAAAGCAGGGGCACGCCTTAGCTTCAGCCTGAGTCCAAGACTTTCTCATGTTTTTGTGCAGAGAGAGGAAAGCAATGTCCATGCATGTGCCCAGCCTTCCCTTTAGATTTTCTGAAATGACACTGACACCTGAAATTCTACTGAAAATGCCTTCGGTTGGCACTGTAGATGCTGAAGCATTGCGATAACCTGGTGTGCTTCTTAATGGGTGGGAAGGCACTCTTTTCTTTAGCTTTAGTTTGCAAATGATCTGGAGGGGGAGCCTGGGAATGGTGTAGTCCATTAGTCCAGTGTCAGAGTTATTGTGGCCTGGCTAATGGAGCGTATTCACAGGTAAAAGTAGCAGATATGCTTGGCTTAATTGGCTCCAGTGCTGCCACCAGGATATCCAGAGATAACGTGCAGTCTGGTGACTTACTCAATTTTTTACACTCCCCGAGTATATTTTTGTAACAAGATTAACATATGCAAAGCTTTAATGCAAGGGAGCAATCATGCTCTGTAGTTTTGTATCACAGTACAGTTTAATATCTTTGCATGAAAAGAGTTTACTCCTCTCTGAAGAGTTCAGTTCCCTATGTATTTTTTCACTCAGACCTCATTTCAGTGAAGCACTTTCTTCTTACTGAGTTCGTTACAGCTTCTGCACCAGGTTTGACATGTCCCCACAGCTTTGGTGCCTTCTTAAGCTTCAGCAACTCCAGCAGCATCTCTTGGTGGATAGACAGCCAGCATCAAGGGCAATAACTGGGTTACATTTTCTCTTGTCTTAGATCCGGTGCAATCCCTAAGTAATTATGATCTTTCTCATAACTAAATGTAAGAAATAAGTGACAAATAGTTTTGTTTTGTTTTGTTTTTTACATGCTATCTGGCAGTATCTTTTTATTGTTGAATTTGATTGTGTTGGATTGTTGTGGAAATGTGTTGCCCTACCAGTGATACACAAACTTTTCCTTTCTCACATCTCCCTTTCTGCTTTGGCCACATACCTCAGGTTTATTTTGTGCCTTCCTACCTGGTTTCCCTGCCATCTTTGCAGGCTGCTGCTTTAGCTCTCCCTTGGCCCCTTTCTTTGGCACTGACCAGGACCACCTTCCTCTGAGGAAGGGAAGTAACTCAGGAAAGCCCAGTGTCCATGTGGCTGGTACAGCAGATTTAAATGTTGAGATCCTTTAAATATTCCGTGAGAGCATGTGTGCTAGCTTCATGATAGATAACGGAACGAGGAGGGATGAGCCACAGGGGGCAAGTGGACTACCTGATTCCATACCTTATGGTTTCAGAGCAGCCACATCAACCTAATTTGTGAACAGTTTCTTTGGCATATGTGAGCTACAATACTCTGAAAAGCAAAACACATGTTTAGATACCTGGAAGAGGATTTAAAGGTCTTAAATTTTTAACAAGCTTGGTGACCAAATGATGAATATCCCTGTCATGAACTTCTTGCATTTATCTTCATAACTTTATCAAGGTCTGATAGCAATAACTATGAGAGTGCCACTTTTTCTTTTCCCACTTTCATCCCTATCAGCAGGTATTAAAATGGCTTGTTTCCAGATTAGAAAAATATATGTCATATAAAATATCTGTGGTTTTCTAAATGGCTTGCACATCTCATTAACTTAATATTTTTTCCATTGGTCACTTTGGATTTATTACTTTCCAACCATAATTTTTTTAAATTTAATTTTGACCTGGCATTACCCTAAAATTAAATTCTGATCTGCCCTACACCTAAAATGGTCTGGGGAGGAAGCCATTTTGCATTACATTATCATCCTATCAAATTTAACTAATTTAAAGGTGACATGAATAAAATATTCATTAAAAGCAGAGTAACTGTTTGTCCATGATCTTTAGCGATGTCCCCATTAACTTTCAGTTGACTCTCAGTTGAAAATAGCACCCTCTCTTCCTCAGCCTTTCTGGAACAACTTTGATTTACATGAAGGATGTAGCCTGCCTTCTTGCTCTCTTACTCATTATTTGCTAAACTTCCTTTTTATTGCCTGTGTCTGGGCTAAAATACTTCCTTCCATAGTAGTCTGAAGTACTGATGCTCTGAGATATTATGACAATGCAGAGTTTCCTTTAACAATGTAAAGAAAAAATATTCTGGAGGGAATACAGCAGCTGTTTGGGGAATTAAATGTTTTTATTTAGTTAAGCAAGTCCTTACTGGTTTCCTTGCCTCATTCCTGCGTGCTTCCTTGGTCTTGACATTCACTGAATCTCATTAGAAGATTACTGAAAATCACAAATTCATCGATTCTCAGACCAAGCTCTCTGTTTGCTCACACCTGAGCAGAATTCTGGTAGATCTGAGACTTTTAAATAATATTAGTAACAATATTAATAATTACTACTTTTAATTTTAAAACTTGGTCAGAAATACATGGCCTTAACACCCAAGTCAAAGGTTCTTTCTTTCTTTGCTGTCTCAATGAGCAGTGACTCTTGAGCTTAAGAGCCCCTTCTTGCAGGAGCTCTGTCTGCATCACGGCCCTTAATTTGCTTTCTGTGAAGAGCAGAACAATCCCTTTCAAATCAGATTACTTACTGATGCTGGTAAAGCTATGTCTCATTAAAAAAAAAATAAATAAAAAAATTAAAAAAATTGAGGTGATTTAGCCTAAACTAATGAATAAACACTACCAAATAAGTTGTGTTTGTTCCTTAGAACAGAAGTAATAAAAAAATGGCTTTGTAATCTGTCCCATTTGCAGAGCCGTGTAAAAAGGTACAATAAATAACCTTTCAGGTGTACTCAAGTATATTTTCTTGTGCTCAAACAGGATTACTACTGTTGTAAAAATATCTACAATCTTTGAAATATGGCCAAGTCTTATAGGTATGTTTAACTCTGTGACTAGTTCTTATAATTGGTTCTGCACTAGAGAATTCAGTCAAGTTGGGATATTTTGTGGCTGTAATCAGAAAAGTGTGTCATGCTGGGCTAGATTCTGAGATATTGTAAATGGGGCAGCTCAGTCTTCAATGGAGCTGTGCTGATTTATCTTGGGTAAAATTCCAGCAGTCTTTATAGTGGAATACAGGAAGAGGATATTCTTTTTCAGTTGTTACTTTATTTAATTGCATCTTGAAATATCTCATACATAAGTTTATATTAACTAATAAGCAAGCAATAATTCTTATTGGCAATTTAAATTTGGTTTGCAGCTCATAAAAAACACTGGACACTTAGAAATGCTCTATTGTGAAGTTACAGATGCATTGTTATAATGGTGTGATGGAATCATAAATAACTCTTCTGCACACTCTGTTTTTGCCTTATTGATTGTGAAATGATGGGATTATTTCAGGGGCTTTTTTCCTTAGAGATTTTCAGATAAAGGATTTTCCTTCTTTCCAAAGTTAATAACCAAAATCAGTTGATGCCACTGGGGAGGGGATGTGGTCTGTATTTTAAATACTTGTCATTCTTCTTCCCCTTTAAAGTGTGAGTATTCTGGTTTACTTTTAACAGAAATTCAGTATTTATTCCTTTTTTTCAGACCTTAGCAAATGAAGCTTTTACGGTTGTCTTAAACTTTTAATTATTTTTAAAAGTAATTTTAAAAAGCTGGTTATCTGTATATGTAATTTGAACAAAAACAGCAATATATTAATAATAGCAAAAATGATTGTTAAGAGGCTAGTATCCAAGCCTGAATTCTTACTGAAAGCAGTGAAACAGTCTTCCCTCTGTTCCCATAAGGAGAGGCTGGGGTGGTCTCAAGGAAGTCCTAATGCTTCCACTCAGCACAGCTGAGTTTAGAAGCAGTCCCAGCCACTTCCTTAATATGCCTGAGCAACCAGTAGTGCCAGTAGGCACCACATGGCCTGATGGGTGATAGGTATTACCAGGTTGATGGATTTTAATTGTGCTGATGCTTTCAGTGCAGGAATATAAGCACTTGTACTTTTAGTAATCGTTCGCACATTACTAAAAAAGAAACTATGGCCCCATTAGAGGTTTCTCACGTACTTACATTCATAGATAAATGGCATCTTTGTTTTCCTATTCTCCACTTTCTGCGATAATCAATACCAAAGCAGAGATGCAAAAGCAACAGCTATATGCTCTTCAATAAGAGAAATAATGTATTTCACTGCAAAATATGAGCTACTTTTTTGACTAATGGTTATTTTATCTTCACACTCATTTAATCTCGTTATGTCTTGCAGTCGAGGCAGTGGACACACGTCTGGTCCTGCCAGTTTTACTGCTCTAGCAGATAAAAGATGGAGGGATTAGAGCTGCATGCCCTGGCTGCAAACAGAAGTCTCAGCAACTTCAGGGTACAACATTATGTTAACTAAGTCCTGAAGACTTGTGTCAGAGAAAAGAGGAAGCTGCAAAGCTCATCCTCATATATTATGGTATTGCTTAATGCTTTCAGCCAGACTTTTACAGACTTAGCAGAAGCTTTAATATCATTTTAGTGATTTATACGTCATCCACAGACAGAGATCTCTCACCTAAAAAAAACCAAACCAAACCAACAAAAAAACAACCAAAAACCAAAACAAACAAACAAAACAACCGAGAAAACAAAAAACAACCTTTGCAGATTTGATTAAGTTTTTAAGGGGTCCAGTGAGTACACACAAAAAAATTAAAGTTGGATCAAATTCACTCAAGTCAATACAATGTTAATGAGTTTAGAAGATGCATAACTTGAACATTTCCTTAGGATCAGCAAGGCAAACTGCCAATATATGCCAAAGGGTTAACATAAGACATGGTAGCAATTACAGCAGGATTCTGAGTGGAGTGAGTTTTTGGGGTTTTTTTGTACTAAGTTTTGCTTTTTGTATCTTTCTTGGACAAAAATATAAAACCCAGGAAATGAATATTTTTCATGCTACGGCAGCAAGAATTTATGGATCCAATAATTTCTGAGATGCTACTTGAAAAATGTTTCTTTATCCAAAGGTTAACTCCTTTAGGAGTACAAACCTCTAAATTTTCTCACTTGCTCTATTAGTTGGTACAACTAGATTCACCAGAGTTATAAATCTATCAGTTTTCTTGTCTATAACAGAATAATCCCTAAAATCTCACAGATATAAATGGAATTGCTAATTTTCAATAAATCTGCAGTAACAGGTAATAGTGTCATGGTCCCCAGTTCCAATCATTTTTGCAATAATAAATGAGACTATAGAAGACTCACTTTCTGCCATAAAATTTACTGTTCAGGGCACAGATTTTAACCCTCAAAGTACTTAACCAATTCCCCTCTCTGTGTTGTTGTGACTGTTGCAGAACAACATCTCTTCCTGATGTAAGATCAGGGCCATTTTGGACCCCACATGTTATTTATAGGCTGATCTGGTGGGGGGAAATGGAGAGTGTTTTTCCAACATATATTTTCAGCCTGACACTATTCACTCCAGAGGGGAAAATTCAGGCTATTTGTAAGAGCCCAGGGATAGATGGAATTCACTTGAAGTTTGCTCCTTGTGAAACCCGAAGCCTGAAGTCTGATTTTGAGGTTAGACAAGAGTGCCACGAATGCCACTGACCTTGCTGTGCTAAAGAAAACTGGCTCTGCTGTCTGTGGAGGTTTTGAAAGCTTATGCTAAGGTGCCTGCTTCTATGGGCTCATGGGACTCCCTAATTCTCCTAAATGCTCCTCAAATGAGGCACAGCTGCTCAGTTCACTGACATTTTTGGCATTCCAGTCTGCAAAACCCACTGGCATCTTTGGTAGAGATGAAGCTGACTCTGGAAGCATCAAATTTTGTTGACAAATTAGTCCAATTCAGCACAATTGAAGAGTGCACAATCCAAAAACTATCTTATAAAGATTTGAATGCTGGATTTAATAATAACGTTAAGTCACACTCCTGCAGTTCACGAAATACCTTCATAATTTATACAATCACATGCACACATACATATTTACAGAAACAAGGCCCAAAAGGGAACAGCTGGGAATGGATCTTAAGGCCTGGAGAGCTGTAGTTGCTTGTCCAAGATGTTAAAGATGGCTCCAAGAGCCGAGTACATATCCCTGGAGTCTCAATTCAGGGATTTGCTGTCACTGCTTGGGCTTTCAGTGCCAGCAAAATAACACTGAAATATATTAAACATGTTAGAAACATGCTGAAAGGAACAGTTATATTAACCAAAGATGTCTCTTTGAGCTGTATCGATTTTCAGCTCTGGATGGAGGAAACTCTCTTGATAGATATTTAAACATATTATTGTCTTCTATTTACTCAGCAGATATACCTAACATACTTTATGAGATGAGTTCAGGAGGGAAGAAGTCAATTAAAATCCGAACCTCATGCAGTTATAGAAGATTAAAATACCCCCATATTTGTTACACTGAGCTCTAATGCTAACACCCAAACCACAAGAGCATCTGAACCCAGCTTTAAAATCTCAAACACCACGTGCTTTCCCTGCACGTGTTCCGTGAAGTACATAAGCAAATTTATTTTAGTTAAGACATGTTATGAAGCTTATAACTGTTCAGCAAGGGACAAATGATCAATTAGGAGCCATCTCATGAGCTGATATCAGGCAAAAGAACTCCACTATATCAAGACATGTCAAGATCTCATGCTATTTTTCTGAAGGATTTTTCTGTTTGGCAGGGCTGAAATAAGATTTTAAAGAGTAAGTTCCTCATCAAAGATAAAGGTTTTTCGCAAAAAAAAAGTTATGGGATTTTCCAAGCTCTCTGACTTTGTGTAAGTCACTTTGTGCCTCAGTTTCCCTATTTGTCAAGTGTAGCCATTGATAGTGCCTTGTCTGTCAAGTACTTTGAGATCTGCAGACAAATACTCTGTTAAAAGGAACAGAAATAAAAAGGCAATTACTATCCTAAAGAGGACCATTAGAAGTTCTTTTCATTGTCGTGTATTTTCAGCCTTCTGCCAGCTGATCTTGGAAGCTTTATTCCAGGAAAGAGTCTGGCAAAAAAATCAACATTACTAACCTGTATACCATAAAATATGGAGTGTCACATCATCCTGCCAGTACATTTTTACACTACTTTTCTCATTATTTTGTGGATACACATTAAAAAATTGCCCTGATTAATAGCCTGAACATTTTAATAGAAGGCTTTTCTGTCTAGCAGGCTTCCAAACCCTTCAAAATATCTTCTAGAAGCTGTTCCTCAAGATAATTTCATCATTAAAAAAAAAAAAAAAAAAGAAAAGAAAAAAAGAAACAGATACAGATGTCTTTTCACTTTCTATCCACCTGTTAAATAAACTTGTCATTTCTACAGCCAATTCAGTGAAGGAGTTATCAGATCCTTTCCTTGGAGACCTAAGTGTAACCCTGCAGGTCTCTGGGGTCAACCTCATACCTTCTCAGAAAAGCTCCCTGCACAATTTGATAGTCACAGCAGTCATTATCAACCAGCTTGGCACAGGCCTCTAGGGTTTTCCCATTGAGCAAGGCCTGAACTGTGCTGCCCAAGCCTCCTCTCACCAATTATAAGTTCTGTACAGTTTTTTAAAAGACTGCAAAAACATATCAACATCATTCCCTTCCTTGTAATGAGGAAGCAATTTTACCTTATTATAACTGACTAAATATGCATGGGCTGACCCAGTAGGACCCTCATTCACCCTTATTCTTTCCCTCTGGAAATCATATTCCATTTTCATGGTTTCCATTTCAAATTTTTTCTTCCGCCCCATCCTTTCTCTGCTCTTTCTCTTGATCCCATTCTTGTTCCATCTTTATCTTTCCCATGCTGAATTGTCCCTCTTCACGCTCCTTTTCATTACAACTTCCTTTGTGTTTGATGTTCACTCATACACGTTTACAATTGCCTTCCTTTATACCTGGTGCCTTTTTATCATCTGTAGTGCCTTAGCACCTGTGCAGCATATTTGCTGTTCAGACTCCTGTGCATCACTTTAATTAGTTGATAGGTGTCGTGAATGTCATCTCCTGCCTCCTCCCTGCTGCTTCAAGACATTAAAGAACAAGCCACTGGTGGGAGAAAGCAGAGAAAGATGGGTGTCCCCAAGTGGCCATGGTCTATGTCTGACTGTACCCTTCAAGGAGAGTGCTTGTACTCAGTAGTACCCATTGCCCCCTTAGCCTGTCTACCACACTCAGTCCTGCATTCAGGGTCAGCCTGGGCACTTGGTTCTTGACCCCAACAGAGCCCCAAATATAATTCCCACCTGAGTTTCTCTGAGAGTTCCAAGTGTACACCTGAGTCCTTTTCATGGGTTTATGCAAGCTCTGGCTCTGTATGGAGACTGCAGTCTGGACTGGGAGAAAGTTGATAACTTTATGAAAACAACTTTTCAGCCTTCTTAGTAGTATCTGTTGAAGTTGTTTAGCAGAGCATGTGGAAGCCTTATTTCCCAGAGACAAAATGCTGCACATTCTTCATGACTGTCATGTCCAAGAGTTTGGCATGAGAATGAGGTAGGTGATGCAGAATAAGACAAGGAGACTGTTACATGCCTCAGAAAATCTGTGCCTTGAAAAGCACCCTTGGCCTTAATGTCAAAGATAAGAGAAAATCATGGGCACATTCAACCTGTGAATCCCAGTAACCACTGGAGATAACTCTCAGCTGGTCTCTGGTTGGTCTTGGATCATGCATTTACAGAAAATAGCTTCAGGACCTTTATCTAGGATAAACCGGTAGTTAAATCAGTTGAGTATCTGACCCAGATAGCTTCGAAGTGGAAGGGATGGATGGCTCCCAGAGTTGGCAAACATTCTTAGACCACTAAGCATTCCCAACTGCCCAAATCCTACACAAGGTGTGATGTAAATTCAATATTCATAGGTAATGATAGGAAATACAGAACGGACAGAAGTGGGGAGTGGGCTAGAAGGGTTATAAAGCCTTAAATTGAGGCACTCCTTCTACCCTATGGCAGGCTGATTGCATTTAAACCAGTCTTGCCAGGTATTTGTCAAACCTGTGCATCACTTCCCTGTGGACAGAAGGTTCTTTGTTTTGGTAGACCAAACTATCTTTTTCTGTGTTTTATTTCCCATGTGTGTCTAAGGATGCACAGGTATTTCTCCCCTATTTATATTTGGAAAATATTGCTCTCCAATGTTCAAAAAATATGGCATCCAGTCATGTTTTTATATGCACGATCTCACATCTGTGACCTTTCTGCAGAAGGTGAGTAGTCCAAAATGTCTTGTCTACAGGTGTGGGGAACAGGATGCACGTGGAGAGTGAAGGCATCTAGATACCTCTGTAATATGACTTCAGCCAAAGGTGGGGTGAGGGCTCCCAGCTGGGATGCGCTGCTCAGGGACAGCCCAACATTTCCTGCAAGGATTCTTGTGTATAACCCCTGCCTTCAGCCTTTAGCAAGGTGTTGGATTGTGTGTGCATTTTGCTTGGAGAAGTTCAGGCTGAGAAAGGATCAACCTGGATTTTTCCCTTTATTGATCTATACTTTGGTTCACATGTGCAGGGAAATTCTTTCTGTGCAAGCAAGCTGAACGAATACAGCCAGTGGAGTGAGCATCTCTTAACAGCTTCTTATTATCATCTGTCTCTTCTTCAGATGCATTCTGGTGTGCTACACATTTAGTTCTGTCTGCTGGAGAAGCAACAAAGGTTAAATGAAGGTGAGAACACTTCATTCATAATTTTTATGAGTTATTCAGAACCACTGTATCATTACCCCTTGGAAACATATGTTTTCTGATAGCAGTTTAGAAAATATTCAGCACATCTCGACAATCTCTCATAAGTGATACAGATCAGCTGTCACACTTTGTCATGTGGCATCAGGTTATGTAGTGCAGTGAATTCACTGTGGTGTGATAAACTACAGCGATTTGAGATCCCATCCTGATCATTTCTACATCTCTAAGTGTAATGGCACATGATGTGTCTAGCTGGAAGTCAGAAATATTTTAGTATATCCCCAGTTGAGTTACAACTTCAAGGATTTCAGAGAAAATACTTGGTCACACCTCTGCTTCTAGTTAAAATGTCTCTGATATGAGTATGTTAAACACAACTTTTGACTAAATAGGTGTCTCAGAGGACTTAATACTTTTCTGTCCCTTGTCTTAGGCTGATAAAGGTGAATATTCTGAAAAATTTTACTCAGTGCTAGAGTAGCTGTACCTACCACATTCAATTTATTGAAGCTGGGATTCCTCTTAGGAAATCCCAGGAACTGTGCTACCACACAAGAAAGGCACCTATATGCACTTATTCACTATTTAGTTTTGAGCTAGGGGAGCAGAGTTAAGAACTCACCATCATACTCCAATCCCTGAAGAAGTATAAGGAAAATGAGACTATTTCCCGGTAGGATTTTACTATCTTTTCTACAGGAGAGTGAGAACACAGAGCAAGATCTGGGTGCTTCTTCCTGCATTGCCCACCCATCCATAGAGGTGGGTGGCACCTGGCACTCAGCAACCTGTTGGCTCAACTTGGGAGCATTTCTACTTCACCTGACACCTTTCTTCTGAGGTGACATTGACCAGTGACCTTCACTAGGGATCACAGCCTCTGCCTGCCTCCCAAAAGCCTGGCAGGTTGCTGCTTAATGTCAATACCACCTCTTCTTAAGGGGGAGGAAGGGGATGACTGTGTGAGGAGAGAAGTGACTTCAAAACCAGGAGCTAGTCCTGACAGCTGATAACTTGTGGATTCCTTTTAGACATAGTTTAGAGTAATTAAGTTAATTATAACATTTTTAAGCAATCCTAAGGATAGCATGGAAAAAACCAGGCTGGTTCAGGCTGCCTCCAGCTTTGGTGAACTGTTGCCACTCATGTTTGTGGTTCTGCAATGCAAATAATGAGGATAATGATTGTGCCAAGCAATGCTCTCTAGTTTGTGTTCTTTTACCAAAAATGTTCCCATAACTATGTTTAAATTTCATCATTTCCCAGAGAAGATTTTCACTGTGGTGTTTTGCAGCACTTGGACAGGAGCGTTAACTAATAGACTTTGAGCTTCAGCTAGTACAGGTGAGTAGTAATGGAGTAAGCAAATTAGTCTTGATTCTTTTTTTACGATAAAGATCAGCAAATCACCTCTCTGAAAATCTTGTGCATTTTATATTTGAAAGGGCTTGCTGGTAGATGGTGCAATTCAGGCTGAGCCTGGTGAGATTATGTTCATTTCCAACAGTTGTCTGTTTGGATTAGAGTCCAGCCATTGAAACAGGAATATCTTTAACATTTTGTGTAATCCTGACTAGTATGCTAGAGGATCAACATCTCAGCTACCACTGAATTTATATCAGGTGGGGCATGTAAAGCCTGTATTCACAGCAGCCATCTTGATGGGTATGTTGCCACTCAGCTTTTTGGGAGCAAAATCAAGCCTTCATAATCCCAGGTCCTGAACAGAGGGATCACATATTTTAAGTCTGTTTTCCTAAAACACATCTACATGTTGAATCTGGCCCCAACACCTTTTGAATAGTGTCTGACAGGTCACAAACAGCCCCATAATCTTTCCCCATGGTCTATGGCTATGGGTGAAGTTTTCCAGACTTCCAAGAAAATACATTTTTATCCCAGCAACCACTGTGTTTTAGAAAAAAATGAACTTGTGAGAGTTTAGTGCCTCATTTAAAAACATCTGTTTGGCAAGAAGAGTTTTAATGTGGTTGTGCAAGCTGACAAAAGCTTAAAGGACAGGGCTGTGCTGCTCCATCATGCTGTGCTCCATGGTGAGTGTACCAGTCATCTGCTCCACTTGCAGACTGAACAGGTGGGAGAACAATGACACTACATATTTTTTGAATGGCCTTTTCATGCATGTCTTGCTAACTGCTCCCTCTCAAGTGTTGCAAAACTAGAAGACAAGAGGCTCTTCGCTTGCTTGCCCCATAGGGCTGTCCTTAAACATAATTCTTTTTGCATCTCTACGCCATGCTGTGCCAACTCTGCGGGGCCCCACACATGCAAAGGTGCTTTGCTTTATGATGAACAGATTTCTGAACCTCAGCAACCTCTTGATTTCGCACTGAGCCAATATATAAGGTGCCATTGCAGATTCTGAAGCGAGAAGTAAACCTTTCTAAGCCATCCATTCAAGTCCTTAACTGCATCTGCTTTTCTACTACCACCTCATCAGTAGCAATTTGGAAATTGTAACCACAAAACAACTAGCATGCCAAGTGATCCGAAGCCCCTGGTTTCTATAGATTCTAATAGCTTAATAAATGGATTTTTGGTACTGAGCTAAGCACAGTCATATATAATTGCAGTTATTCTCACATTAAGCTGCAGGGAAGTGGCAAACCCAATTAGATTAAATCCTACCATGTCTCTTTGGGATTTGTGGTAGACATTTAAGCAGAGAGACATGTCACTTCCACAGACCAATTTGCTTGTACCTGTCTGCTTAGATTTATTGTGATTTGTCCTTGTTTTTGTGTATGTTTATTTGCAGAAGTCAGCTCCAGAAGCAAAAGACATCAATGTAGCTTTGGAACATTACTTTTAATTAGCTAGGTTCAGTTTCTAGTAACATGCTTGAATTGCTTCTGGGCTACTAATGGAGTGTAGAAAATAAATATTGTTGCTTTCAGATTTTTTAAATTTTTTTTCTGGTTATAGAAAACTTCCTGGGCTTTGGCATAGAGGCTTTATTTGCCATGAGCCCCACAACACAGGGTAGCCATTTAAGAGAGAATGCTGCAACTGAGTTTTCCCCTCAAGTCTGTTCTATCTAAAACCTTCATAGGAATCATAATTATACTGGAAAATGTTACCGTAACTGCAGGGAAAATATTAATTTTTTTTTTGCTTCTTTCTGAATTTGAACTGAATCAGATAAAGTTTACCTGAATTGGCACCTGGCAGAAGCAGGGCACAATGCAGATAATGAAAGGTGGGTCCTTGTCCTAAGGAAGAGGATTTGCTTTGCCAGGAACATTTTCTGCTTTCTCCTATGCATTTGTATGAAGAAACAGCAAAACTGTTTATTCTCCTTTTCGTCCTGAGCTTGTGTAAGTGACTGTACAAGGAGAAACGCCATGAACGGCTGCGGATAGGACATGCAGGCAATTACTTATTACTTCTCAGGAAAACATCACTCAGAAAACATTACTAGACTAAGACATACCATACAAAACACATTTCTTCTTTCAAAGGAAGAAAACAATGCAGAGTGACAACAAAGAGCAGAGTTCAACGTTTCCACAAGGCAAGGGTTGCCTACTACTGACAAATCATATAGTTACAATCAAGTCAGTGAGCCAAATGCCCTGCAGTACTGAAAGCACTGGGTTTAAGAAAATTTTAGTTGTAAACAGCCTATTCTACAGGGAGTGTAATTTGATTTCTTTCACCCACTCTTCTTCAACCGATTAAGCCGCTGTGCTACTGACTGTACGTCCATCCGTGAGGCATGTACATTGCAGGCTCTCATCGTGAGCAGTGATTGTACAAAACTCAGGCACTGCTACGGGGAATGGTGATGAGGAATTCCAAAAACCCGAGAGAGGTGGGAAAGAGCAGGATTTGCTCGAGCTGCGGGGCCGAAGCGTGAGGAAGGGCAGCCTGAGCTCTGCGGAGAGGAGGTGAGCGCTGGCAGTGGGACTGCCATCTGCTGCTGGCAGCTTGAATAGCTGGGAGTGAGCCTCAAGGAATATTTACTTTCGAGCTTTTGTTGGGCTTGTGTGGCTTTTGTGTGTGGGTCTATGACACATGGGGACATCACCTTGTATGTGATGCGTTTGGAGCAGTGCCCACCACCAAACAGTCACAGGCACAAAGTGGGTAAAGGCAGGAAGGAAGCTGTGGGACAAGCGCGGCAAATGGAAATGCCATGTCCCGTGACACTATTTACTCATCCCAAGTGTACTGAAATTGCCAGATTTTTAGTGCACTCTTTAAATATTCACCTGATACCTCTACTGGCTGTATTTGAGGCCACAGGCCTGTACGTCTCATATTTACACCCACACGTCCTTGCCAGTGTTGCTTCACGGCATTTGCAGTCCTGTGGCAGGAGAATCTTATCCCTGAAGCTCTGGCATAATCATCTGTTGTACAAGGAGGTTTTACTTTTGTCCTTGGCAGCAGTTATGCTCAGGCAAGCTAAGGCTAGTGCCAGCTGCTTGTGGCAACCCTTGCCATCAGAAGGCTGAAGAAAAGGATGTATCGTTTGGAGGACTTCCTCTGAGGGTGGGTGACAGTTTTGCTCTATTTGTTTGCACATTTCTGAAGGGTTCAAAGTTAGTCCATCCATGAGAAGCAAGTTCTGGTTTTCCCGGAGATGAATGGGAACAGTTTTGCCTCAGTGGAGAGATATCTCTTGCCTAATACAAAGCACAAACTGATAAGCACTTTACAAATCCAGAGTGCCATGAGCACTCACAGGCACACTCGGGCAGGCACAAGCTCCTGGCCCTAGCACAGCTTTGCTGAGACTTGGGGCTGGTGTTTGCTGCAGCAAGAAAGGGATCCTATGGGTCTCAAGGGAGCCAGGCACTGCTGAGGTACAGAAACATACTCAGGAATAACTTCCCACAAAACTCTCAAAGACTGTCCCTGCAGGTATGGTAGTAGAAATTGGCTATGGATGATGCCTCGTAACAGCAAGAATACGTTATTTTATAAATCTGATTATTTTTAGTTGCACATTAGTAATAGGTGCATGATTCAAAGCCCACACCAGAGCTGGAAAGACTTTCAATTTAAT
>NW_009952153.1:228078-256939 GCF_000747805.2 Chaetura pelagica | reverse complement strand
TCAGCAGGACTACATTTGATGATTAGAAAGGACCATGAGACTGTTCCCACAGGAACAGTCCTGCTGTCATCTCTATTGCTAATCTGTCGTCTTTAGCACTAGTTTGTAAATGCATATTTAAAATGTTTTCAGCCCTTTGCCCTGGAAGCTGTGGTGAACTTCAAACAAAAAAGCCATGCTATGAATACAAGTGATATGGACAGTAACCCTAGCAGTTACAGCCCTGTATAGAGATTATAGTTATCTGCAAGATTTGACAAACTACCCTTCTTTCTCTTTTTATCCAGACATATCAGTAGTTATTTAGATATCAGTAACAGTAAGACTGTGGGAATACAATTGCATTGTTATTTATATCTGTCTTCTGAACTGCTAGGACCAGTATGATGGCTTGGAATACAAGTCAGAAGGAATTTATTCAATAGTGTCCTCTATTGATTATTATCAAACAATAACTCACAATTTTGCACAGCGAGAACTTTATGACTGTAGTGATCTGAAGTATGTCTTTGTGTTTAGAAAACAAGCTGCTTATTTAATTAAATACTTCTGGCTCTTTGGATTTAATAATTCTAATTAAATTGTTATGGTTATGATTTGCATTTGGATTATGCCTGTAGTCTCAATTAAGACTATGAGAGGACCTCATAAGCACATGGAAGGACACATTATCTTCCTTAAATTGATTCAGAATATGGGATTGGGAAGGACCTGTGCTGTCATCAAATCCAGCATCCTGGATATTGCAGGGACCATGTTGAATAAAGCAAAACATGACAGCCTCATTTCATAGGTAGGGAGGGTGAAATAAACAGTATCACTAACAGAATGTGCTCTGTTCAGGCCAGTTGCATGCATGGATTGATAATTCTATGTCTTCAGAAATACTAAAAAGAATGTTAAATGATAAGAAGAAAGCAGAAGAAGATGTTGATTTAACTTTTTCCAAACATTGCTGAGCACAAACACCTTCTGTTACCCTGCAGCTGCTTAGTAAAAGTAAAAAGATATGTGGGTGCCTCAGCAAAGAGCTAAGCAAGCACTCTGAAACATTTGTGTTAAAAAATTGCTCTATGATTGTAAGCATCATCTTTAAATATATTATGGAAACTGTTGCTAGCTCCATTTTGAGAATCTTGCATGACTGAGAAACTGGTGTCTGAGTGACAATTATCAGCTGCTATTCTGCTCTAGCCAGGCAGATGTTGTTAGCTTTTAAAACCATATGAATCTGTTCTTCATACTAAAATAATCACCGGTTGTATTAATGTAAATAGCCTTGCCTCCAGGAGGCTGCTTCTCCAGAGACTGAGAGATAGCCCTTCTGCCTCTACTGAGAGCAGAAGCAGACTGAACTTGTGAGAGACAGGAACTGAATGTTCAAAAGGGAGATCCAGGTGAGACAAAGGTTATTGTTTGAATTGTTGGAAGAAAAAAATAACCACCACTTTTCTGCACTTGCAGCATTAGGCAAGTGATTACACAACAAGGATCTGAAGTTGTAGAAACTTTTGATGGAAAATAACCATGTTTGGATAATGCAAATAGCAATTGCATATCATGGAGCACTGATCATATTTGTTTTTTCTTAGCCATCAGTGAGTAAAATGCACTTGACATTTCCAGTCATAGAATAATAGAATCATAGAACTTATTCAGGTTGGAAAAGACCCTTGGGATCACCGAGTCCAACCATCTACTCTACAATGTTCTCCCCTAAACCATATCCACCAACACCACATCCAAACAACCCTTAAACACATCCAGGGACGGTGACTCCGCCACCTCCCTGGGCAGGCTATTCCAGTGTCTAACCTCTCTTTCTGTGAAACAAATTTTCCTAATGTCCAGTCTAAACCTCCCCTGTTGCAGCCTGAAGCCATTCCCTCTTGTTCTGTCTCTAATTACCTGTGAAAAGAGACCAGCACTAACCTTTCTACAATGACCTTTCAGGTAGTTGTAGAGACTGATGAGGTCTCCCCTCAGACTTCTCTTTCTCAAAGTAAACATTCCCAGCTCCTTCAAGAGTTCTTCATAAGATTTATTCTCTAGGCCCTTCACCAGCTTCATTGCCCTCCTTTGTACTCACTCCAGCACCTCGATATCTCTCTTGAATTGAGGTGCCCAAAACTGGACGCAACACTCCAGGTGTGGCCTCACCAGTGCTGAGTACAGGGGGACAATCACCTCTCTACTTCTGCTGGTCACACTATTTCTAATACAAGCCAGGATGCCATTGGCTTTCTTGGCCACCTGGGCACACTGCTGGCTCATATTCAGCTGCTTGTCAATTAGAACCCCCAGGTCCTTTTCTGCCAGACACTTCCCAGCCACACTTCCCTAGGCCTGTAGCGTTGCCTAGGGTTGTTGTGGCCCAAGAGCAGGACCTGGCACTTGATCTTGTTAAAGCCCAGACCATTAATATTAGCCCAATGATCTGATCTATCCAAGTGTCTCTGTAGAGCCTCCCTATCCTCATGCAAATCAACACTCCTGCCTAGCTTAGTGTCATCTGCAAACTTACTGATAATACACTCTATGTCCTTATCAAGATCATCAATAGTGATGTTAAACAGAAACAGTCCCACCTCTGAGCCCTGAGGAACACCACTTGTGACTGGCCACCAGCTGGATTTGACTCCATTGACCACCACTCTTTGGGCCCAACTGTCCAGCCAGTGCTTGATCCAACAGATCGTGTGCCCATCCAGGCCATGAGCAGCCAGGTTTTTTTTTATGAGAGTTCTATGGGGAACCATGTCAAATGCTTTTTGGAGGTCCAGATAGACAATATCCACAGCCTTTCCCTTGTCCAATAGTCGGGTCATCAGGTTATAAAAGAAGATCAGGTTTGTCAGGCAGGACCTGCCTTTCAGAAACCCGTGCTTACTGGGCCTGATCCCCTGGTTATCCTCTATATGTCTTCTAATAACATTTAAGATGATCTGCTCCATGACCTTCCCTGGTACTGAGGTCAGACTGACAGGTCTATAGTTTCCTGGATCCTCCTTTCTGTCTTTCTTATAGATGGGTGTTACATTTGCTACCCTCCAGTCCATTGGGACCTCAGAAGTCATACCAATTCAGAATATTGCAACTAGAAATCCATTCTTTTTCTTACTCTGAGAGGGCCATACACTTTATCTAAGATCCTATTCTTCTTCACTCAGAAGATGGGAATGTGGGCTAATGGTTAGAAGGAGTGCCATGACTTGTCCGTAAGAAAGCAACAGCAGAACTGAGCATCATCAACTGCCTCCTATAATTAGAAATGTGACTGTGAGGTTGACTAGCTCAAAACAGATAACTCATAAAACCTGGTTTCTTTTCATAAACATGTTATTGAATGGAATACAAGAACAATTTACTTTTCTAGGCCCTTGCTTCAGCCACACACACTTGAAAAACAGCAACATTAGCACAGTGGAGAGGAGGTCAAGAGCTGTGTTTGATCAATGCACTGTGATGTATTGTTGTGTATCGATCCATCCTGAAGCACCTTACCTTGTCAAATGCCTTTTTAAGAGCAAGGAGACAAAAGAGATCCCGGTGCCTCTACAGGAAGGACCTCGATGGAACACTCTTGCCCAGTGCTCTCTTTGGAGAGTATCACATCTACTGGGTCAGGATCCCACAATGAATCAGTGACAATTAGTGATACCAGAGGCTGCTGAGGCCCTCAGTTCCTCTAGCAGAGGAGTGCTTTTCTGTGACAATCACTGGGGAACTTCTTCAGCCACCAGTAGAAAGCTTTACTTGTCACTTGGGCAACCTGCTCTAGATCCCTCCCTTGAGCAGGGGGATTGGCCATTATGACCTCCAGAGGTCCCTTCCAACCTCAATCATCCTGTGATTCTGTCATCACCATCATCTCCACTGGACTTACAAAAGCATCTCTTACACTTTGGATGAAGTCCTAACAGACTAGTCAATAGTGTATCCTCTGCCCCCTGCTCTGATACTCTTGCCTTTAAAGCAGGAGCTATCCTTTGTAAATCTGCACAGAAAACTGTCTTATCATTGCAAAAAACCCAATTATCTTATTGAGTCTGAAGGACTAATCACAATTTAGACCATTGTGGTCCTTTTGGGAGTTTGTGGTGATGAAAGTGATGACAACACAACATGGTTCAGAACTTTGTACTTCCAAATGCAAACTCCTTTTCCATTTAGCAGGAAAAATTGTCTGTGTGGGGTAGTCTAGTGGTCACACCTAATGCTGAAACAATAAGAGACAGCTGCCCTTATAAAAATTAATTTGCATTCCAATGCTGAAACAATAAGAGACAGCTGCCCTTATAAAAATTAATTTGCCTTCCTGCATTTTTATATAGTAGGTTAATAATTTTCTATTATTTTTTTGTCCTAGGTTACTGTACATCTTTCTGTTTGACATT
The DNA here is from genome assembly GCF_000747805.2 of Chaetura pelagica. Lineage (NCBI taxonomy): Eukaryota > Metazoa > Chordata > Aves > Apodiformes > Apodidae > Chaetura > Chaetura pelagica. Next base: position 252,542 of record NW_009952153.1, on the reverse strand, counting down.
GTTGTTTTAAATTACCTCCCAAGTTGTATCTCCACAGGCTCGTACGTTTGCAGTTCTGCATTGATTCAATTTCAGTGTTTTGGGATTTTTTTGCACGTCAAAATACGAATCAAAATACTGCTTTGAGCACTCTGCACTGATCCATTACCCAGTTTGAGGCTGATAGCATGTTCACAATAAATCATCTCCTCTGGTGTATGAAAGATGGAATCTTTTCAAACTTTATTTTATATCTGTCACTAAGTTCAGCAATACTTTTTTGAGAGGTGTATGAACAACAAGTGGTAAAGCTGATAAAACCCATGCCACCACTAAGAAGAAAAATCACATGTGGGGGTAAAGTTTCAAAGATGCCATCTATAAATATAGTCAGGCCATGTTTGACCCTTGAATTTTTTGCATATGGAACTTATCTTTTTATGGTCTCACTCTGCAGAGGTATGCTGGAGGCAGAGGGAAGTTGATGGTCATGACAGATGACCCCTATAGCTCTGACTGATGAGGTTCTTTAAAGGGAGAACAGATTTTTTCAAGTGCTATCTTGAGATAAACCTCTAATGACAGTGCTGGGAACTGTCTGGTACGAAGACCACACAAATTTTTCTCAGAAACTGCTGTTTGTCAGATTTTTACGGGTGGTTATGTACCTTTGCCAAAGGATTGCTTAAAATCTGGGAGTGTATATAGCAAATGCCAGGATATCCATTGTATAGTTTAGGAATATTATGTTGCCATTTGCATGTTTATTGATACCACTAAGAAATTGTAACATCTACAGATGATAAGTTGGTTATTTTACAAAACTTCATTTCCTGAATTTATTGCAATCATGAGATATTATTCAGGATTCCTACAAGGTGAATGCATGAATACTCCTTTTATACCTTTTCCATATAAAAGTAAATTCTTGATTTCAATAAGAACACCTGCAAAGCTGGCACAAACACATACATACCTATTTCACCTATCTACTGTGCCAATTTATTGATATTTTTTTTTGCAAAGGCCTATAATCTTGTCAACTTGGCACAAGCAGTGAGCAGGTCTCACTGCCAGCACACCTGTAACCTCTGTCTTGTTTACTCTCCCTAGTATCTCAGATTTTTTTCCTCACACACCTGGTGGGTTTTCAGTAGCTCCTTCAATATGTACTTTGGCAAAGCTTCCTCATCCTCCCCTCAGTGTTCTTGGGAAGTCTGCATAATTTTTTTTTTCCACTTGTTTCCCTCCTCAGCTGCTTCTGTATCTATGATCTTGCCTCAGAAAGTCTTTTACAAAGTCTGAGCTAATACATCTCAGGTACAGCTTTCAGTTTCCATCCACACATCTAAAACACATTTGCTTCTTACAGTCTTCTGTCCCCAGTTCTGCAGTACTCTTCCCTCTCACCCAAACACGAGATTTCTCTCATCTAATATTAATCCTGACCTGCAAAACTTGTCTCTAAGCCTGTCACTTGGACTATTTCATTCTCTTTTACATATTTCCACTGCTAACTTATTTTCCCATGTCAAACATAAAGCCGTCGTCTCAAGTACCATCACTCTTTGAATCTGTCCTTCCTTACTTAAAGATTGACTGTCACGGCCAATACAATGTGAAGCACAGTTAAATTTTAAAATACTTCTTTTTTGCCCTGTTGCTAATTTCAAAGAGAGCATGTATATACTGTGCTTGCTGTATCAGCACAGTTCATGTATGTTACAATAGCAACATTTATAGGGTTGAAAAATGCTTTCTCTGTAAGGGCCACCTAAGATCTTTTTAACATACTTGTGAAGATTTTCTGCAGACTAAGTGTAGAAAATTCTGGAGACTGCCACATATATCCAATTCCCCCTTATTATTAGCTGAGGTCTAAGATTTGTTTCTTGTGAGGTCATATTTGAGATCATTTACTTTATTCCCTAATTTTTTTACTGCTTTTGATATTATGGCAATCAGAGACCACTAGAGGACTCTGTTTTCCATAATATTAAGTAATACTCTATAATCAGTTTTCGCTGTTCTGTATTTTTTAAGGATTCATTTTTACAAAGTATACAAATGTACTAATTTACACAAATATGCTTATTTATAGAATGGTAACCAGGGTAAGCATCTGCCATTCATCAATCAGAAGGTCTGTGCAATGATGAAATTCCTACAGAAAACATGGTCTAATGTCTGCTTCCTTTTCAACAAAACTAATGCATAAGCAAATCTATCCATCTTTCTGTATGAATGTCTGATGTACTGTTAGGCTCCTGCCTTCAGTTCTGGCTTGCACAACTGTTGTTTGTGGACTTTCAAAATACCCAACTGATGTCAACAAAATAGTCTGAGAGGCTTTCAAGGTTTAATGATGTTTAAAACCTTTCCCCATCTTTTCCCACTGAACTCTTACAAAAAACTTTCTCATTTTGGGTTTGGATCTTTTCCCGAGAGATCCTAATAATTTTCAAGATAAGGGAATCCTTGCTGTAATTTCAAAGAGAAGAGTTAAAATAAAGTGGTTTATATCTCTGTGATGTCTTTGGGCAGACAGTAGGAATAACTGTGATTCAGAGGCTTTTGCTTTTTTTTTCCAAAATGTTTGTTTGTTTGTATTTTAAAAGAATAATAGAGATTTTTATGCCAGTCACTGCCACTGTTTAGCCCAGGAATGAAAAATGTCTAATGGCAGGCAAGTGAAAACTGCTGGAGGAAATCTGTCCCCCTGTTTGCTTTTCATTTGCAAGGCAGCCTGTCAGAGACAGCCCAAGCCACTTAGGCACTCATGGAGGATTTGTAGTTCATCAGTGCAAAAGAATGAAGATAACTGTATGGAAAAGAACCAAAGTGCCCCACGGCTTCAGGAGTCTTAATAGGGAGTGCTCAGAATTTGCTCAAGTGAGCAGAAGAAGAAAGCCCACAGAAAACCTCCTGCTAATGGGTGGTTTTCTTTGTAATCAAATGACACATTGGAATGTACTACTCTTCTGAACTTACTTTTTTTTTTTTTAAAGCAGATACTTTGCATTTTAAGAACATTTCAGCCTTGTCTGCTTCATGCAAGTAGAGATTGTCTTCAAGCAAAAAACTGAGAGCAGGATGGCAATAGCTGCTGGTCTTAGGAGGAACAAATAAAGCATGCAGAGAAAGCCTATTTTAGTGGTTTTGACTATAGGTGATGCACTACTGTTGGTGTGCTTGTTTGTTTAGGGTTTGCTTAGTCTTTTACCTCTAGCCTACAATTTTGGAAAGCAATTTAAAAATTCTTTCAGTAGGAACAATTTTGATAGCTGTTGATGCACTGTTTTGATGGCTTTCATAAAATCAGTCAGTTCTGAAGTCTGTGAAAAAGAGAAAAACTGTGAACTTGGGAAACCTTTTGGTTAGATTTTATGATTAGCAATTTTTTCCTAAGGTTTCAGGAATTCACTGGAATTTTGTGATTAGCTGTGCTTTTGTACAAAAGAATGACACAAGGGAAAAAAAAAAACAACCTACAAAACCTCCCTAAGATTCAATTTTGAGCGTTGAAATTACTGAGTTTGATGCTTTATTTAGTTTTTGAGATTGGAGTACAGGTATTATAGCCCCTGCTGTGTCCTGTTTTTTTATTGACATTTCTTGATGATAACTTCTGCTTACCCAATTTCTCCAATTTAAGAATGTATTTTCATAGTTTTCTGGACACATTGTATCTACTGCTTTTGAAGTCTGTAGTGAGATAGAAAATAATTTTTTCTTTTCTTTTCTCACATTTCTGATACTTGCTCTAGCACTACACAAAGACTGCATAAAGAAACCCAGTGACTGTGTTTACATATAGCTTTCACAGATGTTCCAGCTAAGAATTAAATCTCCAGGGAAGTGCTGAAAGCCCCTTTGGTGGGGCTTTGTGACCAGAAGTAGTGGCTGATCCATGCACCACTGGTGGTTAGAAAGATGTCTAAGGAGAAGCTGAAATAAAGAACGTGATTACGGCTACAATTTGGTACAATCCACTGGGTGTGGGTGCAAAGCACAGGCAAAGAGTGTCCCTTAGTGATTAATTTGCACTTTGAAAAAGAGATTTTGGAGAAGGCATTTTGGTTCTCTGGAATAAAAGGCCTGATACGGGTTGGAAGGATCATATTCACTGTGTTGTTATCAGGCTTCTCCATTAAAATCAGGTTTGTTCATGACTGCTGCATACACACAGTAGGAGATAAATATAAGATGAAATATATACAACCTTTTATTTTTATGGAGGAATTGTTAGTTTAAGCAACGGTCCCCTGAGGAGTTCTTCGTGCCAGTTGTGGAGTATTTGAAGATCTGTATTGAAGGCCAGAGACTGTTGTAGCAGAGTTGCTTTTAATCTCTTAAGTGTCTCTCCCTATACAAAATCCACCTTAGCAACAGCATGTTTCAGAAGTTCTCTTCTTGTTGCAAATAAAAGCAAAAGGCTTGTCTTGTAATGGGAATATGTTTAAAAATTTTAATCATGATTTTGATGCTAGTAGGCCTGACCATAGAGAATTAGCCAAGTAGATTCCCATGGTGTAAATTATACATCAAAACTTCCAGTGTTCCTAACGTGAGATTATGCTAAGAAATTTAGCAGCTGCTGGTGGCAAACATCAAACCTCACCATTTCCTTGGTGTGTAACATATCTCCAAATACCTCTATCTAAAGATATATGGCTCTGTCTTGATAGAGTACTGTGATCTCATGCTAATTTTCTGTGGCAGTGACTCTTTCGCAGGGATTTAGAGGGTGGGAACTTCTTTAAGAAAGAAATTACAGCACTTTATTTCCAGAAGCTTCCAAGGGGGTGGAGGGCAAATAAATTTTAAAAACTTATTAATTTCAGGGATTTCATGGTGAGCTTTGAAAATTAAAGTATCTTGATATGGGCAGTACCACTTTATGTCAAGGCACCCAGGAAAATTCTAAAAGATCTACTCATCTAAAAACTTAAACATTGGTTTCTAAATGCCCGGCTTCCTCTATAAGGTATAGAATTTTAACTGGAACAGTATCTGTCTAAGTCATTCTAGTTAATTTTTTTTTTTTTTTCTCCATTCTCCATTTGAACCTTAGAACTGTAATTTGGCACAAACTGTTTGTAAACTACAGCACTTGCAGCTCACATTTGGACTGCTTGTCTCTGATGATGTTGGCATGGCCACAACATGCCAAGGCAGCTTTCAGATCTGAAACAGACCTAAGGGATGCAAGCATATGTGAGATGTTTATGTTATGATATATATCATGTGAAGCAAAGGCCCTCAAATCAGAAAAACAACTGACCATGTACTTACATGTAAGAACATTTTGAAATCAGCTGAGAGCAGGATTCCTGGGGCAAGGCCAACATGTCTAATGCTTTGAAACTGTTGTAGACACCTTAGTCCTGTGCAAGAAAATAAGTGCCATGACTGCTGTTAAATCTGTGGATTCCTGACATGCTATTTCTGTATAGTCTTCTGTGAAAGGGAAATTAGATCATCTGACTGACAAAGAGGTTTTGCCATTGCTTTTTTCCTGCCTCAGCAGCCCCCAGTGACTACCCTTTGCACTTCTCCAACTGGCAGTTTGAGCTTTCCCGATGGAGTTCAACACTGTGATGCTGACTTCAAAAGAAAACATTTAAGTACATTCCTGAATCAGAGTCAATATTTGTGAGTAGATCAGTGTAATAAGGATTTATGGAAGATGTGAAAACTACTCAGTGATCTGTGACACTTGGCTGCCTGTCTTTGATATCATAGTTGGCAGGAGAAATACCAATTCTGTTTTGAAACAACTTTCATGATTTCCAGATTTATTTTTGTTTCAGACTAAAATAAAAACCAGGCTATTTCTTTCAAAACAGTGACATAAAATTATCTGGATTTCTTTGAATCAAAAATATCAAGTCTACTCTATCTAGAAGGGAATTTGGTCTCAACCCATCATAATATTATCGCCCATAGCTCCTGTAGTACCTCTCACCTTTCATGAAATGGTATTTCACTGAAACACTATGATAAAGTGATTCCAATCATCTCATGCTGACAAGAGGTTTTTCATACACTTTTCTGGGGTTTAATATTATGCTGAAGTGCAATGTGGTTAATTCTGATCTAAACAGGTTTATTTTCTGAAGGGCCACTTCTTGACGTTCTCTGAGTCTTGGTTTACTGCCCATTGTTTGTCTTTGTCTCTGCTTGTTTTGTACCTTCCTTGGGGAGTGAAATTTACTTGTTTAGTGTTTTATCATGACCTCACTACAGTGCAGTAAAATCACCATGAAAACCACTCACATATGCTGCAAATGGGACTACAGCATATTATTTAATTGCCTAATAGACTGGCCAGCACCACAGCAGAAGGGCTCAGTTTAATTTGTATACATCTTCAGGTGGGACATGCAAAAATGGTCTGTGTTGGATATGGGAATGATGTTCTATGTTTGCCAGCTTCCTTATTACAGCTGTTTATATTAGAAATTTTTAAAAAATAAGAAAATAAAATCTAGTCTGTGTTTAAATGGGAAGATTTGTGATTCATACATACCATCAGATGCTCATTTGACAAGCCATCGTGTTGGCAAATGGACAACCATAACTGCTTGTATAGCCATGGATTGGTGTTATTTTGGCACTGCAAAAACTACTTTTTGCTGCAACCTGTTCAAGCCGTGGTACTTGCACAGAGATGGAGCAGTACTTGATTTTGATTGCATTTTTGCACAGGAGGAAAGCTGTCCAGCCCTCATTGGCCCCTAAAGATACAATGGAATAATTTCTGAGACAATTTCATAAAAAAGATGGGGGAAATGAGCCACAGATCTGCTGTTGGATTGTGCTAGGGGAATCAGAGTTGCATAACGCACTCCCCATTGGTTAGGTTCTGTGCTACGAGCTCACTCTTAGCTCTAAATGAAGTGGTTCTGAGGTGCCTGTAAGCAGGTGCCTTGTGTTAAAACTCAAAATCAACTGCAGTACTGGTTGCAGAGAAAATATTTCCTGCATCGTTACATAGTTCCCATCTTGTAGTATTATGTTTACAGGCAGGATAAATGGCTTTAGGAGTCTGCTGTCAAAGGGAGTGTGAGGAGGAACTTCACCAAGGAGTGTGCAGAATTTAACAGGAGTCACACCCCAATCCAAGCTGACCAGCTTCACAAATTTACACTTGATATCTAAACATTAAATATTTTCTTACGCATTACAGCAGGTATGTTGTCTTTCTCAATTTCAAAGACGGTTGGAAAGTGCTTTACAAGGTGGAATATTTTGTTCTTTGAGTGTTAGTAAAATTTCAGTGGGGTTCATCAGCATGGGCTTGGCATCATGCTTCCATGCGTGGCCTTGTGTGTGCCAGTGCTGTGCTCTTTGTGGTTCTGGAAGTGGAGAAAAGAATTTGTCGTGCCTCACTTCTTCCACTGATAGAGACATTACTGTTATTAATCTCCCATCACTTTGGGCAGGGATGGAAAGAGCTTCTTGAGTAAAAGACTTTCATTCCCTACCTTTGCAGGCACCACGTGGTGGGAGCCATTCATGCGTTGTTCAGACTCCACTGCTGTCCCAGGTTTACTTTACTGGCCATTACCTATCTCATATTTCACCCATGTTCTTAGTCCCAATAAAACACTCTGCCTTTTGATCACTTCCCCAGTGCCCCTAGTTTGAGATCTGCACATTTGGTGGGCAGCACTTCCAGACTCGGAAGACAGTTGTTTTCTTAAAAATTACAGTATCTGTGGCCTTGCCATCAGTAATGACCAAAACTGAGCTACTCTTACCCCACTGAATCAAGATGACACAGAGATAATTATATTTGTGTAATACTTTCAGTGTCTCTATATGTCAGTGTTGCAGACTGAAATAAAATAAAAAATCATTGGACAGTTCAAAGCAATTAAAGTGTAAGTGCCCTGGGCCTGGCTCAGCTTTCAAAACACACTTGTATGTTTATCTTCCCTCCTGCATAAATCAGCTCTGTCTTGCAGAGCTCTTCTAGATGAGGAAGGTCTCTCAACAGAGGCTCTTGCAGTCCTGCTGCATTTATTTAACATGGCAAAATAAATATATAACGCTTCCTTTTCTTATGTATAAGAATCCCATCATCCACATGGTTTCCCTATCTTGGCTCAGCAATTCATAAACATTAATAGAGATTTATCTTCCCTGCACTACTGCAGTGTAAAGAATACTTTTCCTTGAGAAGGCAAGCCAAGCAGATTAAAAAACTTGCCCACATTACACAGGATATCTATATTTTTGTGTACAATTCAACAGTATGTTGGCTTGTACTTTTTCCCAATAGGAATAATCATGAGATTAGGAGGAACTCTTCCCATTTTCTGGGCAGCTTTAGGCACATGAGGTTTACTTTCTCTGGCCTTTACACATTCAATCATTTATAAATTACTTAGTGCAATGCTGCTGCTTCTCTCACACAAACCCTTTCCTGCAGCACAGGGGGCAATGATGGGAAAGAAGGTGAGCTATATAGCACTGTAAGAAAAAAGATCTATAGGATCTATTATTTTCAAATACACCAGTAGATCAGTTTATTCCCCAAGAAATAACCAGCCTTAGCACTGCAGGGAAATTCACAATCCAGAGTTTCAGCATACATAGGTAAAGGCTTCTGCTGCTGCCTGCTTTCAGTAAGTAAAATATTTTTAGATTTCAAGTCTATTTTAAACAACTTGCATGACAGAGCCTTCAGCTTGTTGAGCTCACTTTTTTTTTTTTTTTTTCTTTCAGAAGTGAATCTTGAAAGTGTGTTCGTTGTAGCTGAAAAAGTAATTAAGGGGAAGCTTAAAGGAGAAGTGGGTGCCGAGAGATGTCACTATATGGAAAAGGTCCCAGGAAAGGCTCTAGAAAAGATAATAGGAAACTCAGTAGATTCAAGTTTCAGGAAATGGAAAAAAATAGAGAGTTTAGATACTAGGAGAGCTTAAAAAGCTGCATGTGCAATACAACCATGAGTTCAGATGAGCCCCACATGTTGTGCTGTGCCCCCCTCTCCTCACATGCTATGGCCAGGGTGCATCAGGTCATGGCAGTTTGCAGACGTGGTCTCAAAGCAGGTTAAGGTGCACAAGAATATGACATGGGAAGGTCTGGTGTGGAGGATATGATAATGTGGGCAGAATGGAATTGCTTGTTTACATGGAGGTTGGCAAGAGCCCAACAAAGGTGCTTTGGATTTCTAAACATTGCAAAAGGGGAGGCAAAATCAGCATATCATGGGCTAGGATGGTAAATTTGCAGCTGATGTAAAGAGGTGGGTGTCTCCAGGTTCCTTCTAGAGATGTTATCCAGTCAGTGATTTTCCACTTTTTCTGGAGTGTAGGGCAATTTAACAACAACTTTGTATATAATTTCTTTGAAAATTATGAGGAAAAGCTAGTTACTTTTAGCCAAAAGCCCCAGATAACATACAAATGAATGATGGAAAATTATGAAAGCTTTTAAATGAATTTAGAAATGGGTATGATTCTGTCTCATACACAAACTGTTAATCAATACATTCCAGAGCATGTATTCCTTATTTGTTCCCTTTGAGGCCTGATCTTTATCAAAGTCTTCAGGACTAATCCAGGCATGAAAATAATTAAGGAAAAGTGAAGTAATACTTTCTGTTTAGTATTTTGGGCAAGTTTGTTAGTGTCAGTTTGTATGTAACTACCTACCTTTCCTTACATTTTAGGCAGCTAATGGATACAGCTTTCTTAGATTACAGAAGGGGGCAGTGATGTTTCATTTTTGGGAAACAGCATCACTAGCTAACAAAAGCTTATGTTCTACTTAATGCTGAAATAGAAATGCCTAAGATTTGCTCTTGTCATCTTGCTCTCTCGTGTTACAATCAACTTCCTACTTGTTACTTTATTTTCTTCAAGAAAAAAGTTCCATCTTGGAGGAAGCATTAATGGTTGTGGATTGCACAGATCACTTCTGCCACCTTCCTAAGACCTCTTTGCCTCAAAGGGCAAATTCACAGCCATATTTGCAGCTATATATAAAAATGCTAACTACCTGTTACCTGTTAGTTTCACTGTGCAGTTTGTTTAGCCTCAGACCTTCTGACATTACAGCTCATCAATGACATGATGTGATTCCCATTCATAATAGTCTGCCTTCCTGCTGCAGTCTGGGGAAAATTGAATAAAATGAGGGATCTTTACAGAAAATGAACATATGTACATACCAGACAGGCTTCTATTCTAAGAACATCTTGCATCACCAAGACATAAATAACTGGATTTGATTGATTGTGTGATTTTTAAGTGAGCTCACACATGCAAATGAATGACAAGATAGTTTCATTATGAAATTGCACACTGTGCTGTAGTTTTATCTCACTCTTGCCGCACATAGTACACAGATGGACAGTGCTACTGAATGGTTTCCCTACAAGAAATTTCTCTTCATTGTTCGCTCTGCATGATTTAAACTAATAACAGCAAATAGGTGTATCATGATGGGTGATAACCACGAAAGCCAGCACCTCTTGTCCATAATATGTCTTTTCTTTTCTGACCCTACCTACTCATAACCATCCACAAACCTGTTTCCAGACCAGCATCCCTAACTCATCAATCTGAGCACATTGCCCATTCTGCATCTCTTCCCTGACTTCCCTTCATCCCTCACTCCAACAGAGGCTTTCTCACACTGTGTCAAGAGCTCTTTCAGCTCCTCTCTGCATTTCTTCCCACCAACATCCTGCCGAGACCCCACGATGAAACATTTTCCGTAGGAGGTAGGTAGTTCGTTTTGATCATTACTTTATAGTGTCTCATGCTTTCCTGTTTCTGATGGAGTCATCTTTATCCCTCACTTCCAGCCTTTCCCAGTGCTTTTTCATATGTAAGGAAATATTGTAAGCCCCCACAAACCATACTATATTGTACACTTTAGACTTTTATTTGATTCCTATTAGAAAAACTGGTGGCAGTTAAACACCTTGTGATAGAGATACTGTTTCCCTGTGTGCCAATACGTGTCAATCCCAATCTGTCATTTTTGTTTTATCCTGTCAGTCATTCTTTGGAGCTAATGCAAGGGGTATGTGGCCCCTGAGGAAAGTTCTGAAGTATTTCCATTATTAAAAAGCAATTAAGTACCTCCTGGAAACGTGGCTTTCATGCTTGCTTGATAACTTGCTGAATACCTTGGCCTTTTTACACAGATCTCTATCCTATCATGTTCAGTCTCTGCTATTGGAGAAGTATAAATATTTGTAAAAGCATCATGATTATTTAACCAAGTCCATTTTAATAAAAGATAATTTCTGTGATGTTTGTTTCAAAACAATTATTGAAATCTTCAATTCCAAAGTCAATTAGATTTTATACATACTCAACACATTACTGAGATGAAAATACTTTTTGATAAAGAAATAATTTATAGTACATACAATTAATTTTCAAAATATTTTGGGGGGGAAAAAAATAAGAACTTTTCTCAAATTACAAAAGGACAGCTAATCTTCCCTTTGCTACCAAAACACACTATGAAGAAAAATAATATCATCCTTACTTTATTTTGAAATTCAGTGCCTAAATCACTAAACTCCATGTCCTTTTCTACATTGAAATATCTTATATGGTCTCATTTACCCTTTCTACAGCTATATCAGTGCTTAAGCTCCAGTACTCAGATGGAACAAAAGGTATAGCTCTGTCATAATCTGGAATTATTTGTGCTATTTTTAAAAAAAAATAGACATACATTTTGTGAAAAGTAATATTATTTGGTACTTCCTCCTTAATTTTGCTTTATTTGTTGACACATTTTACAGTTGTCCCTTTACAGACTGTATTTGAATAATCAGGACATTATCACTTTTCTGCCATTATCTTACAAACATACGATCTCAACATAGAAATTATAAAGCTCCAAGTATCAGGAGAAATGTCATCATTATGTATGGACTAAAAACATTATGGCGGAATGACCTAGAAATTTCCAGCAGGCTATCACAGTGCCAAACTTCATGCTGTAGTTCACTATAGGCGTACCACAAAACGGAGCTAAAAGCTGTGCTCACCTTCATCTAGGATGGAACTAGAATATTTACCAAGGCATAAAAGGCCATTTGAGTGCATCAAACACTGAAGCCTGGCTTCAGATAAAGACACTGATTTAACTCCTTTTTCTGCCTCATTAAGACCAAGATAGTGAATCCAGGTTTTTCAGGTCAGAAGCCTTTCAGTCGCTCATGAAACATTATTCTGTAACTTCAAGAAGAGAGCACTTTTTAAAAATGTACAGGTTCTGCCTCAATCCAGAAGTAAGGAAGGTGAGCATAGCAGAAATTGCAGCTTCGAGCTGCAGAAGGCAGAAGTCCTTTTTGATGGCCAGTAGACTACCTGCAGGTGGTAGAATGAACAACTGTCCTTTTTAGGAGGCAAACTCTCTTATCTACCCTCAAGCACAGAAGAAGCTAATCACCTGCAGTTGGGTCAACTCCTTCCTCTCCATTGCCCTGTTACAGCTGTTTCAGATGGGGCAGTGTAGTGGGTCTTTAGAAAGCTTTTCCCAGCTTCTTGGTTTTTGCTTGCTATTAGCAAGGTAGCATGGGGAGAGAAAGTAAGAAATTTGAGGAGGGAAAGGTGAGATGTCCTCACTTGTTGAAGTGGAAAGAGAAGAAGTCATCTGGCCTGTACTGTGTCTGCCTTACTCTCCCAAGTGAGGTGAGTACTCATCAACCTAGTTCAAGATGTATAGCAATTCTCTATACTCAACAGCAATTTGTAATCTTTCACTTTGTATTTTGAATATGTTTGGGTTTTGTGTGTTTGTTGTGTAGTAAGAGTGGTATTTTTGGGCTCCAGGTCTTCTCCCAGGCAGCATCCTGCAAGATCAGGGCCTCTGCTAGAAGTACAATTGCTCAAAAATCTTATTTTCTGTTATAGTTCTTTAGGGTTTGGTGGATATCTTCTTGGTGAGAATGTGAATGTGTGACTTGTGGTGCATACTTGCAGCAATGTGTCTGGGTTTTCCTGTTAAATTATAGGATAAATTATTAGGTTTAGAACAACAACAAAAAAGTCACTGGCAGACATAACTGGTATGTTTTTCTCTTTGCAAATGCTGTTACATGCACCGGTGTTCTGGTTTGCTAGTTGTCCCATTGAGCATGTACAGAACAGTGGTGTAGCTGAAGTTGTCTGTCTCTTTCCACTGGAGCTTACTTATCTTAAACTCTCCCTCCAGTCAGACCTTGGCCCTTCAGTTAAGTTCCTGGAGTTAAGGAAACAGTCCAGACTGTCCTCTGCTAAGGAACAGTGAGAGGTATGAGTGGTCAGCATGGGGCAGTAGCTTTTAAGTTTATTGTAATAGAGTTAATAGCTACTCAAATGTCCCAAAAGTTAGAAATGTTTCTCAGAACTCCAGAAGTTTTTAAGGGAAACATTAAAGCACTTGAGGTTAAATCCAAAATGCTTCTTATGTGTTTAAGCATAACAATATTAAGTCTGTAGACCCAAGCTGGGAATTAATAATAAATAGAAACCATTCCATTTGTAATAGTTAAAAAATGGCACTGGAAGCCATTACAGAATTTCAGGTGGTATTGTTGAAAGCTGCTGTTAATGAAGTTGATATCTGCTTTTGATGATCAGTCAGTCTCTTTCCTTATTCAGGGATTAGCAGGGTAGCTTTGAGTTTTGTGGGTAGTCTGGTTTCCCGAGGTCATTTTAATTAACCAAAAGAACAGCAGGTGACAGAATTATTCCTCATTTGTCATCACCAGTATCTATATTTTAGATCAAATATTCTAAATGCATGTGACAGCAGTATTGGTAATGGATAAGTAGTTGGCTTTATTTTATCCAGAAGTACGTAGGAAGCTGACTGCCTCAAAAATAAATTTATCTATTTATACAATCAGCCACTGAGGAGCAGTTAATGTCCTGCAGAAGACCAAATTGTTATTTTTTGATGGTAGCTTTTTAAATGTCTTTGTCTTTTGTTTTTTCTGTTTTTCAAGCTTGATTGCCTTGGTCAAATTGATGCTCTCTGAGTGGGTGTAAAAGAGGCAACCTGTTTTCAAGGAAAAATACTCTTAATCGAGTATCAGGAAGGGCTTTTGTGAAAGGCAGCATGTTCATTCTATCAAAAAAAGTGTGTGTTCACTTCCAGAAACGGATTGTTGTATGTGTATATTTAAAATAAAATACAAAATTATTCATGGATTTAAGTTCACTCCCTTGGGGTTTCTCATTAATAAAACACTGAGATTTTAATCCCCACAGCACATATAAAGTTCAGATATCTTGACATGAAAGCATTAGGCTTTTGAATGTGTTAAAAAGGGTCATGTTTGATAATGATTTTTACTTGTTAATTTGACTTAAACTCTCTAACTCCAAATGAAGAATGATTTCAAGTTTTACAAGAGTTATTCTTATAAGTATCTAGGTTAATAAGAATAGTGTCTGAAAAAAACCCTGCAACGGAACCAAATTATGTCAGGGAAAAATGTAATGCATCTGAGATACTCATAATTCTACGAAATATTCTAGCAGTAACTGTATAACCATGATATTCCCAGTGTGGATTTGACTGGTTTTGGCAGTGCATGTTCTGCTTCTTTCCTCATTTTTTATGCCAAATGCTTGGAAAATTTTATTTTCATTACCTAACTTCAGCCTGCTTTATTTAGAAAGACTTGAACTGTAACCTTACTTGTACTCATGTGATCCTTGTGTCTTGCTAGGGAATAGTGATTTAACTGAGGGCTCAGTTTCACCTGGTGTTGTTTAACATCATATTCCTATGTAGACAGCTGAGTAATAGCCATGCTCCTGCAGAACATAACAGTCCTGGAAGCTGGAGCATGTTAAACAGACTCACTGCAGCTCTCCCTCGGACCAATCATTCCTTTGCTCCTGCCAACCATTGGATTTGACACAGACATTTATTTTTCCCTCTGCATTTTAAGACAAAGGCAAAGCTTACAGAAACTTTGGAGATAGAGTCCTATGGGGAGGAAAAAGAAATAAGTAGGGAAATACTGTGGCAGGTAGCATTCCCTGTCTTAATGAGTATTATTCATTCTTATACCATAGCAAATACTAGTTGAACATGAGAAATTGCAATGAGTGGTTTTAGTCCACTTAGCAGAATGATATGTGCTTAATTGCTTCTAATTATGTGAGTGCACCTCAACGTTTCCCATAACGTAGCACACTTTGTTTAGTAGTCATAGAGCATGTGCTACAATTCAGTACCCCACTGTTAGACTACTCCAGTCTTATCAGAAATGGCTGGGCTAAAACGCTCACCACTTCTGGTTCTATGTGCACAACCTCTTGCTTTATTTAGGACTGAATATGTCACCAGGACAACAATTCTTCCTTCATCTCTTCTTCACATGTTTCAGAATACCTATAGGTAATACTTATATAGTGAAAGGTCACACAACACTGGGAGGAGGCAGGAGGCTTCTGTGGGTTATTTTGGTTTTGATGTATTGCTAATTAAAGAATTGCGCCTGCTCAAAAAAGTAATAGTTGATGTTTTAAAAATCTGTCAGTGTGACATGTCATTACATAACCTGACTATGTAAAAAATAACGTGGGAAATTATATCCCCAAATGTTTTAGATAATGGTTTATTTAGCATCTATCTTTCTGTAAGACTTGAAGTGATAAGTGACCTGGAGGGCTCCATAGGCCCATTCACACTGTTCCAGAACTGCAGGGCTAGAAGACAGGTAGGTCTCAGCTCTTACAAAGCTGAGTTAGCTGGATTTTGTTCTATTCCTCTCCTTCAGACCCTCTACCCCAACTCCATGGGTGGAGAAGAGTTGCTTAAATACACAGTCCTTTACGTGATCATTTGTTGTGCAATGGCTGAGCACTGCAGCATTCCCTGTCCCTGGTGTTACAGACCAGATGTCAGCCTGCTCTAGTTGCAAACAGAATAGGCAAAGCCTGTTATCATCCACAGAGCGAAGAGGAGAGCACTCCTGTTGCCACTCCTCTGGTGACAGCAGCAAGCTTACCGTGACTGAAGTGTAAAGTGAGAAGTCTGAAGTGAAGCTATTGTGGCCAGAAACACCTTCTGAAATGCAATTTGCTGCTTAGCACGTTGGGTTCTTACAGGTGTTGAAAGGTTGTACATAGAATACAAACAGACAGCACTTGTTTTTAACATTTAGAGGTGCTTCAAATTGATTTCTGCAGGTGATTGATTAGATCTGTGGCTAAGCATGCTCTTCTCTTTCTTTATCATTAGCACAGAGAAGAAATTACTTTCTTGCTGAACCCAAGTAACAAACAATTCCTTGGATCTTGACCTCGGAATTTGATGTTGCAGTGGCTTTACAGAGCAGGTTTCTTCACATTACTTTTAAGAGACCATACTTGTTGCCAAACAGTCCCTTTATTTTCCCTGGGGATGTTGTCAGAGGAAAGGGTTCAGTTGCCTGAGTCAAGTGTCTGCAGTAGCAGCATGAAGTACTTGGGCCAAGCTCTTTTCCAGGATGTGTGCTCTTGACCTCATATGCTCCTCCGGAATCTTCCTCCTCATGGAGAGGTGACTAGTGAGACAGAGATGCTTTCAGCTGACATAGTTCAGGGTGTGCCTTAATGAAATTGTTGTTGATCCCTACCAAGAGCAGTAATGCTGCTGAAAAGCATTTTTTTAACTTGCTCCAACAAGTTCACTTTCTTTCCCTTTGTTTTTCCAGAATATGGCTGCTTACTTGGTTTGTGTTTTTAAAACATCACTGCAGTGTGCTCTTGCTTCATTTTCTCATATAATGTTTATAAAATAGCAGATACGTTAAAGTTGGTTTTAATTTAGAAATGGTATTTATCCTGATATATTTAGACCAATTTTCAGCCTTGCCTTATGGGTGTTTGTACTCATCCCTTATCACCATGCCATCAGCTAGTAGCTCTGACACTTAGAAAAATCTAAGTTTCAGGAGTGAGTCAGACTCTTCATGCTCTTCATCTAGTTTTTTTGCTACTTTAACCTTAGTTCTTAAACATATTCTTCAAATGCAGTGGTGAATTTGGGAGGCATTTGATTCCTTATTTTATTATTTAGCATGTTAGTGCTTCAAAGGCTCAGGTAAAGTTGTCTGTGTCCATATGCCAAACTTCATATAAGCAGAGGACATAAATATACTCCTTTTACACTTCACAGTCTCTTTCCTTTCCCCAAGGTTTGCGTTTATTTGAATCTACTTGATAGATTTTTAAATTTTTTTTTGCATTAATATCACAGTCACTAGCCATGGGTTTGCTGTATTGTGTGTAGAAGCTACACAAAGGCACTTTCATTGCATTACTGTTAAAGGACAAAATAGCTTTTGATGTTAATCTGTTTTATCCTTTGGATTTTCTGGATGCCTCAGCAAGAACAAGAAGTTCATCAGTAGTTTGGTGGTTTCTGCAGTAACAAATTTGGATAAGGAGCTTGACTTTTTTCATTAGTTCTGGTTTATAATTATTTTATTTTTTCTGGCTGTGGGGAGTTCAACACTTTTTTTAGGTAAAACTGAAATTTTTCCTCTCATTCCTTTACTGTTCTACATGTCATGTCCAACATGCAAGCTTGTAAAATGTGCATTGCTCTGTTTGTTCCCTTGCAGCAAGGGACAAATGGTAGTTTTGCATCAGTGAACAACAGGTTAGGTAACAGTTAAAGTAAGTGTTAAGAAAAATATTGGTCAGCTTCACATACACATTTTGTGTATTTGTGATTTATATCAGGATGAGTGCTTAAACTAAGTACATAGATAAGTCGATGATGACTGTAAAATTCATCAAAAAATACAGAATATGGGTGCAGACAAGGCAACAAAGAGGAGAACATAGGAAAGGGTATAACAAGCCATATTTGAATAGAATTGGTAGGGAGGGGTAGAAGAGTTGAAGAGGCTCAGATTTTTTCACTTAGTCTCTAGAAAACAAAAAAGGAGTCCAAGTTTTGTGTTGGGGAAGGAGATTTCTGTGAAATGAGGAGGTAATTTGTGTCTTTGACTATGGACTGAATTTCTTAATCTGGGGTTGTGAATTGCAAAAGCTGAATTCCTTTTGAAAACCTACTTAGAAAATGTCTCTTGAGAATAATATAGTATAAAATAGAGTCCTGGTTTTATTAGAGAAGCTGCCGTACGGGTGACTTTGTTTCATGTAATTGCTTGGGGACCTCTGTCTGATCTCTTCACTTGAAGCTAATACTACAGGCTTTAATCGAGTAAAACTCCTCTTGAAGTGGTAATCATTGTGAGTTTCACTTCTAGAGCAGAATATCTAGGCTTTTGTCTAGGATAAAAATGAATTTCACATCCCTGTGTACAGAACTGCTGACAAGGGTTCTTACTGGTGCTCCTACAGCCTGGAGTCTTAGCACCTCCAGAATGAGCTCTCCTTTCCTGATGGTTAAAAAAAAAAACAAAAACAACAAACCCAAACCCAAAACCAACAAAAGCAAAACATTGAGGGTAAACAAGGAAATGTGTGTGGGAAGAGAGGAGACACAGAATAAAGGGCAGACAAGGCAAAATATTGCCTACAAACAGCAACTTGTTTTGTACATGTTGCCTGAAAGCTCAGTGTAGCATACAAGACCAGGGCAGCGTGGAAGAGTGCAAGTTACTCTTTTCCATACACATTACCAGGAAAGAAATATTGGAGTGATCCTGTGCTGAACAAGAGTCTTGACATGAATGAAGTAATTTGTGTAGGTTCAGTAACTGAGTGCCTTTTTGGTCTCTGGTGTCAATCTTCTTCAAGAAGGTGCTGTAAAATCCGGCTGTTGCCAGTTTCCATCTCTGTTGATGCTAAATGCAGCAGTCTTGGTGATTTGCTGCTGCTAGTAAAAACACTTTTTGCTGAAACAAAAACCCTTGTGTTTATTGATGAGACAACAGGTGTTGTTATTATTTTTAAATGCCTGAACCTTTCTGTAGCTGGGAAAACAGAACAGTTTTGTTGCAGGTGAAATCCTTGGACTCTGGAGTAGGTTCAGTCATTATTCCTATCAGTACTCATTGTTGGGACAAAGAAATACAAAAACTGTTCCTACAGAAGGAGGAGCCCATTAAGAATAGTTATTTATTTATCTACTTACTTATTTATCTGCCTAGTGTTGCTAGAGGGATGCAGTTGGTGCTGGTGATAGAGCTTTTCTTAGGGACTGCTTCAGGAAAGTGCACCAAAGCCTTGTAGTTTTGCTGATCTTGGATCTTCCACTCAATCCTACTTCATGCATTTTCACCCTGGCTGTTAATACAAACACATAGTCTGATTTTAAATAGAAATTATGAAGAACAAACTGAATATGAAGTGCATGTTTTTGGGGTTAGGTTATTTCTTTCCTTTGACTTTCCTTCCTTTACACACTCCTGTTAAACTTCTGGAAGGTTGTCTAAATAAAGTAGTCCAGTAAAACAGTCTTAGAAAAATTGTTCTCAATATTGGATATGAATTAGAACTTCTTAAAAATGTTTCCATCCTATGTTATATTAGCCAGGCTTGTAGTAGCCTGTTGGGATAGAGTTGAAGGAGGTGACTGTTACTCTTGGAGGACAACGCAGATAGTGATGGAGCGGAGTGATGGAGTCCTGCTGCACAGGCATTTCTCTGCCTTAATTATATTTTTGGTCTCTTAATGACGACTGTGGGGACTGCAAGCATTGCATCAAGCTTTGTATATTAATTCAGATCTTCAGCACTATAGCAACTCCGTAGCACAAGAAGGGTTGTGTAAACAGAAAGGCAGAAAAAGGGTGAGTCAACAGACTTTGATGCTTGCCGCCTTTCTTTGCTGTTCTGTGATCAGCAGCAGAACAAGACATTGAAAATCCTTGCTATTTTGTGGCCAAATCCTAAAAATCTTCTCCAATTATTATGTTTTGGTTTTGGCAGCTTTCCTAGAACAAATAACTTGTCAGGATAAGGCTAAAACCTTTGTACATTTATCCAGGAGTGCTATGCTGCCATTTATCACGTGGCTGCTACAAGTTTTGGTGATGTCATGAGCTTGAGTGTTCAGACAGATTTCTTCAGTGACCTTCCTTGGTTTTGATCTGAAAGGATTTTGTCTGTAAAGCATTTACATTCCCTCAGGATGATGACAGAGTATTACTACATTTATTTTAATGATATCTGCAGTAACAAGCTAGACAAATATAAAGGCTCACTGCAAGTTTAGATGAAATCCTGTCTCAGAGTTATACATTGCCTCCTGAGAAAAAGTATTTAAGTGGAAAGAAGATAGAATGAGCATTTTAGCTGATCCCTTTGATCATTTTGATGTTCAAGATACCCAGTGTTTTTTCTCCTCTTTGAGAGCATGGTATGCTCTTGTCTGTACTGCGGTAAGGTGGAGAAGGGGATGTTCCAAGTGCTTGGCACATGCAGGCATATTTTTGTCAAGCCAGAACTGATTAAAAGTCATCAGTGATTAACATATGATTTGCACACTCAGTTCATTGTTGGAGCTGAAATCTTTCCTATTTGACTTCAACCTGATAGAAAATTTTAGGAAAAATCCATCTTTGGTCCTTTTAGTGAAAGGGTTTAAAGCAAGAAAGATTTTCTAGCTGTTGAAAAATTGAGACTACCTACCTCTGATCAGGTTTCTTTAGACAGTGTTTTAGAAGGGGAGGTTGGAGTGTAGAAAGTTAAAATTATCAATCCCCAACTTAGAGAAAAATAAATAACCTTAAAAATAAAGATTTCTTCCTGTTTGTTCTTTATAATAATAATTTGTAGCAAATACTATAAATCTTAATCAGAAAACACAGCATCAGCATTTAAACCTGAAAAAAAAAAGAATCCTAATCAGAGGATGCAACTCTTGATTGCATTCAGAAAGATGAATAAAATTCTCCAAACCATGTCTCATACATTTTCAGATTCTGTATAGACATCTTGTAGCTTTGGTGAATGTTTGGATCTGATTCTTTATTCCAAACTGCCCAAAATTGCAGTCCTGAGCAGTAAGGGAAAGAAGGTGCACCCACAGCAGTGGAAAAGGGGCAAAATAGCAGCCTGGGCTGTGTTCACAAATCAGAAAAAAATTGAATCAAGTCTGCTCATATTACATGGTTGTAACTGTTATGGCTTATATCAGTATGATGTTTGTCCCTAAATTTTTTGTGTTGATTTCAAGCCTTGATTTACATGGCATAAAAAAGTAGTATCAGCTGTGCAAGGTCTTTATCCTTGTGTGCTGTTTCTATGTTTTGTTTCACCTATTCAACAGGGAAAAGGAAAAACTTATCTGAATTTAGTTGTGTATCATTTCCTACAATTGCTTCCTGTGCTATTCTTCCTTAGTTTGCAATGAGATTCCCCCTTTAACACAGTTTGCAGAACCAGTGCTTCATGGAGCTGCTAAATAAAGATTTGAAGTCTATTCTGTCCAGTCTGTCTCTTCCAGTGATGCAGGTGTTGCATAGGTATTTACGCTGTATGTGGTAGGTCAGGCCATCCACAGCAGGTTGAGAACCATGTGTTGTGCTCAGCTTAAGCTGGTGAAGTACCCTGGCTTCCCAGGTACATCCTGACTACATACTACAGAGATGGCTTGGAGAAAGAGAAGGGGAATGTCCCCTCTACAAGGTAATTCTGGTATTTGGATGACACATAGGAAATGGAACTGCAGGAGAGAGAAACAGCTAGTATGGCTGCATTTGTCTCAGCTTGGATTTTTAAGTTTGGAGTACTGACCTAGTTTCTGCAGCATTCTTTGGCTGTCTCCATCCAAGTAGAAGGGAGGAAGGAAATATTTTTTAAATTCATCCTAGAAAACTTATAAATTATTCAGCAGGCATTTGAAATACAAAATTGTTATATTTCTTTTCCTCAAAGCACATTTTTTTCTTCTCCCCACTTTATTGATGATTATTAATCAAAAAATATTTCTCCAGTGATAATTTCTTTCAGTAGCATTTCTGTTTGCAGCCTATAGAAATAATTTTATCTTTTTGCTGCTATGGCAGCGACTGATGATATTTCCTTTTTCTTTTATTTTGATACCTTATATTTCCCAGCTTACTGAGGTAAGAAAGACCCTTCTTCACATTTTGAAGCTTCAAAGCCCTTGATGTGCTTATAAAAGATACTACATTATTTATTGTCATTTCCCCCTCATTTTTTATCATTACAACAATAATCACTCTTTGCATAAGGTTATTTCTGAAAGCTAAACAAGGAAGAAAAAATCGTCTGTTTTGGTTAAGACCAGAGAGGCTGTTTTCTAATGAGTTTTTGTATCAGAACTACTGTGCTTGACTTCCTTCTGCATTAGTAGACAGATGAGCTGTATGTATAATCTATCAGGATAAACACTGCATATTTGAAATTATGTCTTAATACTGCTGAAGATGTGACCATCTTACCAGAAGGACCTGTTGCAGCAAGTGAACCAGAGTTTGTGAATATGGCAGCAAGGCGGTTGAGTTTTAGACATTATTGAATTCTGGCTCTGCCACTTCCTACACTGATGTCTTCAGTCATGTTGCCTTGTTTGGGAAAGGATGGACTTCAAGGTGAGTGAGGTTGAGTCCTCACTTCTGTGAGGGTGACAAAACCAGGCAAGCTGTCTTTTCTCCCCAAACGTATCACCTAGTTAGACTTTGCTGTCAAATCTGTGGGAACTGTGTTTTTCCTATAAAACAGTACCTGCTAGAAATCAGTGGCTCTTCTTAAAGCTCCTTAGATAAAACATAAAATTTCTCCCTTCATATCAACTTTAACACTTTCATTTTTCTTAGCCATCAGAAGCCCCCAGAAGTCTTTCTAGTCCCATGTAATTTCACCTGATGTAACAGACTTGATTTTAACTGTTGCATCAAACCTTCTTGAAACCTCTTCATAAATCTTGTTAATAGGAAAGAGGACCCTCTGGCATGAGACTGGCCAAAAGAAAGAAGTTGCAGCTTGGAGAATCTCATACATAAATATCCTTTTTCTTTAAAAATGTCTGGGTTTTGGCTTGCAGGCTTTATTTGACACTGCAGAATGAGGAGGGGAAGCAAATGAGAGCTGAAAAACAGCAGAAAGGGGCTACAGGGGAAGCCTTAAATGAAAGAGCTCTTTCCTTCCCAGTCCTTTGTGTCAGTGTAGTCAGTTTGTGTTTAGTTTAAAGTAGTTATTTCACAGAATGTCAGGTTGGAAGGGACCTCAAGGATCATCTGATCCAACCTTTCTACATAGGAACATAGTTGAGATGAGATAGCCCAGAGCCTTGTCAAATTGAATCTTAAGTGTCCAGTGTTGGGGAATCCATCACCTCCCTGGGGTGATTATTCCCATATCCGACTGTTCTCATAGTGAAATTTTTTCTTCTGATGTTCAATTCAGATCTCCCCAGGAGTAAGCTGCACCCATTACCCCCCATCATTTCCGTGTGACTCCTTGTAAAAAGGGAGTCTGCACCTTCTTGGTAGCCACACTTTAGGTACTGAAACATGGCAATATATAGTTGTATATATAAATTTTTATCTAGCAAAGCACACACAGCATGGCTTAGGACTGAGCTCTCAGTAGGTCCTGGAAGCTGCAACTGTGCTGCTGGAAATAGTGCTGCCAGTGGAGAGGCAGCACACACTATATAAACGCCGCACACGCACACATATATATAAAATAAAACCTGTGTAATAACCCTCTGGTATCACAAAGTAAGACAGTATGTGTTTATTGCTTTGAAGAAGGATGCATTTTCCTCACTGCTGGGTAGCACTTTTCCAGTTCTAGCCAGGCTGAGGGGCTGTGTCCTGGAGCAGGGCGGCTGGAACCAGCTGTGTCTGGCAGGGACAGTTCCTGCCTCTCCTCACAGCACAGGCAACACCCAGGCAACTACCCACAGTGCAACAGATTGTCTCCTGCCAAAAAGGCTCGTGGCATTTTGTACTGCAAATGTTTTAGGGGCTGAGCTTGGTCCTCACACTGTGGGGCTTCTTACGCAGCTTTCTAGTGGCTCTGGCACTGGGACTGTTTGATTTCCTCAGAATCACAAGAGAAACTTCTTACTTGCAAATCTGGTGAACATCTCCTGGACTGTCTTGTCAGGTGAGTTTGGTCAATTTATAGACTTTTCCCTGACAAAGTGATGTGGATATTTGATAGCATGTATTAGGTTTTGTTGCTTTTGTAATTAACGTGTCAATATTTATTTATTTTTAATCATTTGAGCACAGGTGGTAGATTGACTGAGAGGGAGGTTTTTGTGTAAAAAAACCAACCAAACAAACAAAAAAAAAACACACCAAAAGACAAACACATAACAAATGCAAACAAAAAACCCAAACCAAACAAAAAGAAACAAAACCCAAAGCAAAACCAGAAAGAAACCAAATCAAAACAACCAACCAAAAAAACAGCCCCAGACCCCATGAATGTTGTGTCTTTCTGTGACGTGTGATCCCCTGCAACATCCACAAACAAAAGGAATGTTTTATGAAGTTGACTATGCTTAAAATTGGCTAAGGTTGAAAAATCCAGTTTCTTGGCTGCAGTTGTTAAGAAAAA
>NW_009952153.1:227619-228029 GCF_000747805.2 Chaetura pelagica | reverse complement strand
CAGCATGGATGGTGGAGACTGCTAAAGGCATCCCAGGAAGTTAAAATAATGTGTGATACACATTATAAGGTGCATAAAGTTTTGGACAAATTAAGATAATTAAGTTCACTGTGGGAAATAATTTCTAGGCTTTGGGGATCTTAAAAGTGGCTTTCTCTTAATTCATAGATTAGACTAATTTTTCTAGGTTTTGTCCAAATAAAACCTGACTTCTTTAGTACGTCACACTCTTACCTATACAAGTTTTTTGTGATATATGAAGCAGATGCCTAATTACCCATTGCACACTGGTAAAGATTCTCCAGGGAAGAACAGCACTTTTGTGAGGCAGTTGAGGCTCCCAGACCCTCAGCTCTGCAGCCACAGCAGAGTTCCCTGTAAGTAGTTTTTTTGTGTCCTGGGCAGGATCT
>NW_009952153.1:225862-227567 GCF_000747805.2 Chaetura pelagica | reverse complement strand
CCTTGATGGAAGCTGTTCAGTCTCACAATGAGTCAGGCTGCTGTTATGGCCTGTGTCTCTGGCTGGAGCTGAGCTGAGCTTTCTGAAATTCATGGTCTTTTGAGAGTCTCTGTGGCTGTACAGAGCTAAGGAAGCTCACCTGGGTGCTAGGAGGGTCATGTTAGCTATGGCTATAATTGGGCCAGTGCGGAAGCTGTGGGCAGTGTAGCTGTGCTTTATCGTTCTGAGCAGGCTCAATTAGTCTGTGGGGAGCTATGGTTAAGGGAATGATGCAGGCTGATGCCACGTCACAGTATTTATTTCACCGATGCATCACTAACCTATATCAGTAAGTGAACATGAAATAATTAACTGTTCTAAACAGAGATGTTGAGTTGATACATTCCCAAAGCTTTCTTTTTTTCCTGCATCTGGGGGCATATGTATGGCATCTGATGGTTGTTTTCCTTCTCCTGGGTGCTACAAAGCAGTGAAGGTTTAGCAGCATTAGTGTTCTAAGCACTGTAACGTTTTAAATTTGTCATGTCTTGTGTCTAATGTTACTGTTATTTCTAAACAACTATGTAACTTTTAATCAAAACCTTTTTATTAAAAAAAAAAACCAACACAACAAACCAGCAACACTGATGTGATTTAGTTTTCTCTACATGTTTGGAAGAGAAAAATTGCTGTGTCCCTGATAGTTATGGAACTGCCTGAAAGTAATGTCATTACTGCTTTCTAGTTTCACCCACCAAAGTTCTTTATTTCTGGGTAAAGCGCATGGAGGAATAGGATTCTTCTCCTACCTGTTTTATTTTTCGTGGTAGTGTGTGGCATAGAGATGCTGATAAAAATTCATTTTATTCTTTTACAATTCTCTTGAATTAAGTTAACCTTGGTTTTCACTTCTCTGACTTGATTCATTTTCTAAAGTGAAATGGTCGTGTTAATTAACCAATAATTTTGGCTTCTTTACCAAATTCAGTAAAATCGGACTTTTTGTTGTTGAAAGATCAAAAATGAGAGTGACCCAATTCCTGTTTCCCTGAACTGATTTAGAAAGGGAACTTGAAGTGCTGTAGGGCAAACTTTGATTTATTCCAGTATTTTATGTATTCCGCTAACTTTTTCAGTTGTCTTAGCAATGCATAGGCAAAAAGATGGCTAGCCTTGGATTAGTGTTCAAGTTTTAAACGAACTAAATAAAATGTTTAAAAAATACAAGTATGGTTGATAATTAGCACAAGCATAACTGATGTGCTTCAGGGATTCCTGTTCCTGAAAAAGGAAGAATTGCTCTGTGTGGCAGATGCAGAGGGAATTTCCTGTGTGAAAAGCAAAAAAGCAACTCACCTTAATTAAACTTCTTGCTGAAAAAGAGATCTGCAGAGAGTCAGAGGAGCTTTGCTGCAATTGCCAGCTATGGAATTTTAATTTTGGGGACTTATTCATAGAAATCTTTGGGGTTTGGGGAGTTTTTGGGTGTTCAATCCCACCCCCACTAGTGTCACAAATATGATCCTCGGTGGTTTTAAACTGGTTTAATTCCACTCTGAACCAAGTGCCCCAGTGGCTTCCCACCTGCGTGTTTGATTCATGGAGTGCTGTAATGGCCTGGGGCAGAAAATAAGTGGTTGGAAGTTTAGGATCACTCAGTAAAATAACAAGTCTGGCATGGCTTGTTACTCT
This sequence comes from Chaetura pelagica, assembly GCF_000747805.2. Taxonomy (NCBI): domain Eukaryota; kingdom Metazoa; phylum Chordata; class Aves; order Apodiformes; family Apodidae; genus Chaetura; species Chaetura pelagica. The sequence continues at coordinate 225,896 of NW_009952153.1, read as the reverse complement.
TTCTAAAGATAGTTTTTGTCTATTTTGATTTTGG
>NW_009952153.1:156185-225542 GCF_000747805.2 Chaetura pelagica | reverse complement strand
GAAAGAGGAAGTAGTTTATTTTTTTTTAAGGCATTATTGAAAGTTAATCACCTGCTCTATGTAGTAGTTATCAGCACTGGCTGGAATTAAACTGTTTTCCCATATTCAAGGATTCCCTTAGAAAGAAAAAAGATGAGTGGGTTAGTGGATGAATCTGCTGTAGACCCCTCGCTTGCTTTCCTCCTTCTTGCCATTTCTCTTTCTCCCCTTTGCCTCCAGCCGTATGTACTGCAGCTACTAATTTTGTTCCTGCTCCACACGTATTACATTCAGACAACCTCTGTCAAACTACTTAACCTCCTTCACTAAAATCCGTTTTGTAAGTAAATAACTTATGGACAACACTTTGGGTACAGCTCACAATCTGAGTTTAGATGCAAGTGTGATTCCTGTGACTGGGATTCTTGGGCTCGGTTCTGTGTGTAGCTGTCTGATTTAGTTAATGCAGTCCTCACAGAGTTTCTGTCTGCAGTTCAGGTGATGGTGGTTATGAATTGTCAGTCTGTAAAGTATGCATGTCGACATGGCAAACCTATTCTTTTCACCTGCAATAAAATGCTAAGTGTTGTCGGTCTTTGTTCATAAGCAGGATGTTACACCAATTTGTTACTGGTGTATGGACTGGTGCTGTGAAGGTGGTCAGTTTATAATAATGTTACTTTCTTCTTTCTTTGGTCCCTTTCTATTTCTCTGCTACACATCAGTTTTCCAAGCTATATTTTGAAGTGCATCCGAGGCAGCTTTTTATGTTTCTCATAGTTTTCAATTTAGCAATTTACCAAGTCTGAAATCTCGTGATGGAATTTGTCCTTTCAGCCTGAAGCCCCTAATATTCTATAACTGTTCAGTTGAACGCAGCAATTACTGAAAGTAACTTCTGCAATTCTACAGTGTCTTCCTCTCCTATGGATTTTCCAATGTACTGGTCATATATGCAGTTTTACTATGAAGTTGCTATGTCAATAAACCTAAATGGACATCTGTCAACTGTATTGTTAATATTGCCTGGTGCTAGCAAAAAGAGGAATAATTAGCTCGTGTAGGACAGATTGGGATTGTTTCAAATTTGCAATGCTGGTGAAGATATAAAGTGGAATTCTGGTTAACCAAAGTAAATCCTTATTTATCTTAAAGCAGCGTTTGACTCAAATGTATTAAGTAATTTTTTCAAACCCATAGAAGTAATCAGTCATAGGATGGCTTAGTGGTTAGGGCTTGTAAAGTGGATGGTTGAACTTGACGATCTTGAAGGTCTCTTCCAGACTTGACAATTTTATGGTTCTATGAAGTAAGTGAGATTTTTTGGGATCAGCTTGTACTGGTGATTATTAGATTTCATGGGAGACATAAACTGTGATACTAAGTAAATGTTTTTGGTTTTTTTTTCCTAGCGAAATAATGAATGTCAAGTCAAGAATATGGATTGTTTGTAATTCCCTGCTGAAGAGTTTGATATCTAACCATGAAAGAGAAGGAAATGGACCATGTGTTAATGAGACAGAAAAGAGGAATAATAAAACAGGAGACTTGATGCAGGCATTTTACTGATCTCAGCTGTGTAGTAAGTACTTGTGAATATTGCAGATGTTTGTAGCTAATTAGCTTGCTTCCTGCCTTGCTCCAAATTGTGTTCTTGTAGGCAATACGAGAACAGGATTAGAGTTTCAAGGTGCTAGCATGGAACCCAAAATAAGTTGGGTTTTTTGTTTGTTGTTTTTTGGAGGAGGCTGGCAAATGAAAGAAGAACGAAGACCCCAAGGCTTTTCTCGAAGTCTGACTGAAGAGGCAGGAGCGACAAAGATGATGAGACAGCAAACGGTGCTGGGCAATGCGCAGCGTTTCCCGCAGCTCAGTCAGTGCTGGGCAGTGGCTCTTGTGCTCCAGTAGCATCAACTGCATTAATTTTAGAAGGTATCTTCATAGAGCACCAAGGTGGTGTTTCAATGGAAAGTTAATTCAGTAATTATCTAAAACTAAAAGCCCTTCCTTCTCCCTAGGAGATCATTGTTAATATAAGAAGGGAAAGCCACCTCAGAAGCCTTTGTAGATGAACGTTATGTTGAGGTAAAGGGAATAAGAGATTTGTTGACTGCCCAGGGGTACAACCTGTATAAACTGGTGTGCAAAGAAAGAATTTACTCTGCAAGGAACGCTTTAAACACTACCATGGGTTCACAGCTGCAGTTGCAGTCAAACTACAGATCAGGTAAAGCATGTTCTAACCAGTGTCTCTTTCTCTGTTTTTGGTTTTTTTTCAAAGAACTGTGACAAGGTTGGCATTGGAGTAGGATTATACTTCTCCCCTTAGAGTTTTGGTTGCTCTTGTGTTTCTGTTACTGAAGGGTGATTCCTTGAAGTGTGTTACTTTGTCTGTTGCACAAGCATTGATGTGCCACTACCAGTGACAGAAACATTAGGAGGGATGTTTTTAAATATCCCTTGGGGGTTTTCAGCATGTGCCCTTTCTAAACCTGGTCAGATGTAGAAGAAGTAGAAGATGATGCTAGGTAAAATGTCAATGCTGTACCTGAACTAGTCCATCCCTGGTGTGCTGGCTGGTGGACTGCCTGGTTACAAGTGCAGTCAAAGATCAAGCAAAGAGAGCAGCAACCCTGCAAGTGAGTCTGTATCTCACCTGGGATGAAGCTTGTATACCTCAATTAATCCTGCTGCATGGCAGGGAATAGTGGGTGGGGAGACATGGTGCGTACAGGGAAACCTGGATTTGAAGTAACTTCGGTTCTACAGCCTTCTGTAGAAAAAGAACAGGAAAAATACATTTAAACTCCCCCAAAACATGAGTGATGATGCCTAAGAAAACATCTCTGGATGAATAAAGTGTTGTTACAAAATATAACCTAACAGCAGAAATCTACAGTTAAAATGCCTTAGAATTGCACAGCTGTAGTAGAGTTCCAAGTGTCAAATTAACATTTCTGGTTTACTTCCAGTTTGAATCCCTGTACTTTACATTATAGCTGCATAAAAGTGCTATTAAGAGCAGAGCCCAGATGTTGCTTTGATTGTTATTGCTTATTGTTGTGCAGAAGGAAAAGAATATCTTAGTTATGTTAGAAAACACGGTGGAGATAAATGCAAGCATCAGAATTGGATTTAAATTATGTTGCTCCAAGTCCAATGCATTTTCCCTTCCCCTAAGCCTTATATTCCCTAAACTCCCCTGCAATGCTTCAAGTGTAATATTCTACAATCAGTACAATACAACTTTCCTGAGGTCTGAGATATAATTAGTTATGTGCTGTTATCACTCAGAGCAACTGCAAAACAATCTACCAGCAAGAAAATAAAAATTGCTTGGCCTCAAAGAACAGGAAATAGAGTCTGAGCACAGTTTCAGGTAGCTGCTTGGATACTGCAGATTCTTAGAGATGCCTCTGTGTTTGGGCCAAGTTGGCTCTTAAGGACACAGAATACCTTACATTTGAAAGGTCTCCAGAGCTTTCTAATCCAACCCTTTGCTTAAATCTGGGTCAGCTTCAAGTTTGGTCAGATTGTTCAGTATCTGGTTCAACATAGCTTAAGGAAATCCCATGTTTTCTCTGGGCCCCTGTCTGTGTTTGACCAGCTTCATGATGAAAAAGCTTTCTCTTTCCAATGAGAATGTTCCCTGCCCTAATCTTGCTTTTAACTTGCTAATAAATGTTATCTTGCCTATACAGGCAAGGAAAAAAATAGTCTTGCCCCTCGTTGGTGACTCACTGTTGTATTTAAACACAAGTTATTGTACCCTACTCCTGTCTATGTATTAACATATATGTATAATCTAGTGCTTCTGGGATAAATTTAGGTAATCTTGGTGGAGACAAGGTATGATGGTAAACAGTTTGGAGTGACTGATCCCCTTCTTGCTTTTACTAGGCAATTCCTAACAGTCACTTATGCTGAATCTCTTAACGAGCTCTGAATGATAATGCATTTTCTAATAGTTTTGAAAGTGGACTCTGTAAGAATTATTGCTTGCTGTTAATATAAAACATCTCTAAAGCCAACTTGCTATTTATGTATGGTTATCACAGATAACCTCCTGTCTTCTGATAGGGACAACATCTACCACAATTGAACTTTCCCATGTACATGAATGTTTGCTTTGTATTGCTGACCCTGGAAGTGTTAGAGTGATTAATTCTGCTTGGCTAAGGGTGTGCACCTGTAGGCTCTGAAGCTCATTGTATACCCTGATATCTCCTTAGAAAAGAAATTATTCTGAAAAGCCTTAAATCCTTTTTCCTCATTTTTGCTTATGGAAATGGGCATTTCAAACATGCAAATTTATATGCAAAGTTTAAGGGCTGTTGATGTGCATGTGAGGACATGGCCCTCATCTTGACACGCATGGCTTGCTCGGTGTAGCCGCAAGATAAGAGTCACTTTGGGTTTGTGAGTCATTGACTATGTATAATTAATGTACACACAAATATTCAGAACATCATGTGGTTGTTGTCAGACAGACAAGATGACACTTTTGTATGGCTCTGGTAACATTCCCCATGAAATTGTTCATGGCAACACAATCTCTGTGAGTTACTTCAGCTAACAGAAGAGGGACAAAATAGCCAGTAACAAGTCAATATGCTTTACCTCTAAAGCCACTTGAGAGCATCTTACTAACCTTGGGACAGTGCCCAGAAGACATAGGGATAATATGGTGTGAGGGAGGGGGGGGAATAAATTAAAAAAAAAATATTAGAAAGCAGCATATCCCAGACCTGCACACTTCTTATACTGGGAAATGTGTGTCACCCCCAACAGGGCAGCCAGGATATTTCTTAACTGAAACTGTTGAGTTTAACAGAGTGAAGTTTAACACTACGTTACACTTTCTGCTTAGCTCACAGGTTCATGTAAAGTGTTTGTAGGTTCCTTCTTTTCTTCTGTTACTTCAGTTACCCGAGGATGTTCCATTGTTTTTACACAGTGGACAATGTGGTAACATGACTGTTGTTGGCAATAGAGTAATATGAAGACACTTAGAGATATATTGGAGCTTGCAGCTTGTCCCAATGGGCTTGGCTTAAAAATATATTTCTTTTTCAAAGAGGAGGTTTTCCCCATTCCATGAACCATGTAAGACTTGTATTTGTTCCTATCTTGCTTTGGGTCCAAAATTATTTGCTTTGGTATTTTCCTGGGTGGGGGGGAAGAGTCCAGCACTAAGCAATAGTGTTGTGGTTGAGAGAGAGGAAAGATTTACCTTCACGTCTCTAGTGAAATAACTTAAATCTAAGTCTTGAGGTGACCTTGACTTTAATGGTCATTTGGCTACTTGGAGATACAAATCTTTCTGTTTTTATCTTGAAATTCCATTCACTACCTAAACTCTTAATTAGGGAAAAAAACCCCAAAGCAGCAGCAGTATTGTGCCAGAAAAAGCTCTGGATATAATTAGCTGCTGGAGTTTTATTGTGGCTTTTTTTTCCTCTCTTGATAAAAATAGTGGGGGGTGAGGGAACCATAATGGGCATGATATCTCATTGGGGAAAATAAAAGCTACAAGTCCTCACACTAACTTCCAGGAGAAGGTATATCCAAGAAAAGAAAAATAACATTTAAATTATTTTGAAAAGTCAATTATCTTCATGGCTAAATTTAGTGCATTTTTTTCTACAGAATCTATTAATGTTTCAATTTTTCATCTTGTTTTGGGATGACAATAGATACTGAATTATCAAAATTTGCCACAGGGCAACAGATCTGAATGTCAATCAATTCTGCAAAGTACCCAGCAATAAAATGTTTCTTAAAGGTTTTGTGCATTGTGCATGTGCCAGGAATATGGTCTTGAGATTTAGAGATCATCAAGTAATTTGATTTTTTTTTTTTTCCACTGAATAGTTCAGAGGAAAACATTCTGGGAAGCCCAAAATGTTACAGAAAACAGATTTATTTTTATTTTTTTTTTAAGGGAAAAAAATTTTAATAGAAAACTAAACACAGAAAAGCTCTTACTAGGTTTTCTGTGAGGATCCTGATTAGTCTTTGTTAAAATTAATATGTTTTTCATGAAGAATTCAATTTAAAGCTTGTCACAGTTTGTCTTGAGATCGGCAATTAAACTAGCAACAACAATGCTCTCAATCCCCTCCCCCTTGCACCCATGTAGGGAAGGAGAGATATCATGAAGGAGAGAGACTTCCTGGATTGAAAACTAAACTAGACAGATTATCATTATAATTGTACATGTTTTTTTATTAAAATACTATACAAATGTGTTCAGGAATGTGCAAAACCCTTTTGCCTCTCCCCATCCCCAGCAACTCCCATGGCATCTTCTGAGCTGTGAGCAGTCCCAAAATGTCCTGGAGCACTGCCAGAGAGAGAGGCAGAGCAGACAGGAGCTGAGGGGAGAGTTATGAGGATCAGGAATGCACGAGCCTGAGGATCAGTGGTGGTGGATAGACAGAGTCCCCCCAGATGCCGGCTGTGGATGGAAGAGAAGGGAAGAAGCAGCAGGAAGGAGGGCTTGACTTCTGTGATCCCTGACCTTATACAGAGACTTACATTTATATATATGCTTGGTATATCTCTGGCCAAATTTGCTGTACATCTAGTCCACTCCTAGGGGTGTGAAGAAGGGGGTGTTGCAGATACAACTCTTCTGCTCCTGTAGCATCTGAAGCTGCAGATTCAACAAGTAGAGCAGAGTGACCTTGGCGTCTCAGCAGTAACATATACATTCCAACATTATCAGTCCACTAGCTGGAAAACTTGCTGCTAGTTAAAAGAGAGCTTACTGAAGAAGAAAATTGGTAGAAGAAAAATTGGCTTCATCCTTGCTCAAATCAGGACAAAGTTATAGAGAATCTCAGGAAAACTGGCTTTGAAAATTCTTTTGAGTGGTACAGGTAGTGATGTACTTAGTGGTGGTCCTCCTGTCTTACAGCAGTGAAAATTCAAGTTGCGATGATTTTTATTCTCTAATAACTTCTTTATAATAATAAAAATAATAGGCAGATTACCTGTGTTCTCTTCCATTCTCTTGCAATGGATTTGCTTTGTGATCAAGCACTTCAGCTGCTCTGTGTTTCAGATTATCTGCCTGTGAAACTGGACTGCTTGCATTGTGGTTGTGTTACAGAACAACTGCATGCAAACTGAAAACTTAAGGTGCTATTGCAAATCATCACCAGCTGAAAAATATTTTGACATACTAAGAGAAATCTTTTGTTCCTCCAGGGTCTCTGTTTCTCTTCAGACCACAGAATTAAGAAGGTTTTGTCAGATCTCTTCCAGTGAAGCTGTGAATAGATAATCTCATTTGGATCTCAGACATGTGAAAGCCTGGAGTCAAAACTTCCTGACTAAATGTTAAGATTCATTTGAGGATCAGCTTTGATTTGAAATATATGTTCTTTATGGAACCTATACCTGCTTTTTTAATTGATGTATATCACTTCTGCATGCCAGGTACTGTAGAGATCAATGTAATTGTGGAGAATTTTTGTTTTTGATATAAAAGAAATAGAAAACAGATGGAGTTTGGGGGTGTCTAGCTATCAAGCCCCACAATATGACATGGTTTTCCTCCTTTGTGAGCTGCCATGAGAAAGTTCTATAATGAAGTCCAGGGAGAGTGTGCCAGATGTGTGGTGGAAGGGGGCAATGAACAGCCTCTACAAAGAAATGCTGCAAGTCCTACAGAAACAAATCCTTGATCTTTCTCCAAATAAATGGTGTTCTTTTTAGTGGAATTCTAGACACTTTTCCTAGAGAAATATTAAATTGAAATCTTAATTTTTCTGTGATTAAGACTTTCTCCATCCTGTCTGTAGAACAGTGGGAGCAGTGATGAGCCACCTTCTTCCCACACTGATAAGAGAGCTCTGAAATGTTACTCTTGGGGAGATGAGAGAGGATTAAAGGCAGCACCATCTATCCAAGTTCTTATGAACTACAGAGTCACTTTATAAATAAGTGTCTGGATTCAGACTCTAGCTTTTATCAGCCTAAAAAAATTTCCTTCTCATTTATTCTTTGTTCTTGTATAATGAATATGTTTGTAGTTTATGTAGACCTATTTAGACATGGCTCGGTCAACTGGAAGCTGTTACTTTGTGGTGGTAAATATGAGTGAGAGAATTTAACTTTAAATGCCACCTTTGCTGGTCCCTGTGCCCTGCTGTGTTGACTGTTCAGTGTTTTGATGTCTCCACAGTACCTTCAGGCTCAAGCTTAGTTAGCTACTTTTAATTTTCTGTGGCCTCATACCATCTCTTAATTTTTTTCTTTCTTAAACTAAAGTCTTTAAGTATTTATAATGCCACTTTTTATTGTGCATTATATACAGTTTATATATATTACATAGTTCATAGGTGGTGCATTATGCAATTAGTGAAATGCAAGAGTAATTTCAAATGCATTGGGCTTTCTTTTCTGTTTTGCTATTGTATGCAGCTAACAGAGCTTTCCTGTTGTTACTCTGAGTGAATCGTGGTGGGGGATGGGAAACTTCCATAAAATCTTAACAGACGTGGGAACAAGTGTCCAATTTCCAGAGAAAAATATGACCAAGAAAAATTCTGTCTTCCCAAAATAACTATTTAAAGTTGGATTGTGGATGATTTTACATATTCTGTTATGTGTAAAAAAAAAAAAAAAATCATCTCTGCAACCATGACAAGGCACTGGATATAAAAAAACAGAAGAAAAATGGGAGGGATGGGAAACAGCACACCAAAAAAACACCAGCAGAAAGTGTCAAAGTGAAATACACGCATTGGAAGTGATTGTGAAAACAGTGTTCTTCACACTTAGTCCTATATATATAGTTACTGTCTAGCACTTAAGTCCAATTATATGAGTGTATTAGAAATACCCAGAATAAGCATAGGTGAAAATACATGACACAATTACTACTTTGATATAGTAGATTTACTTGTACTTGCTGAAAATTCACATTTTGTGTGTCTTAACATCTCAGCCAGATTTAGTGTGGGTTTCTATACCTGCATCCTGGTGTTCTGCCTAGAGATTATCTTGAGTATAGATACATCAAATCTTGTTATTACTGCTGTTATAATTAGCAGCTGAGTTTAAGATGTTGTCTTCTACAATGGCTATTTTCTAAGGCATGGGTATTAGTATAGGATATATTTGTTTTAAATAAAAGATATTTAGATATTAGTGCTTCACATATGGAATGAAAGATAAAGCAATATATGTAGCTCTCCCTCTGTCTGTCTAGAAGGGTTGATATAAAGCAAGTAGGATATTAATTTCTTCATAGACATAGGTTTTTTTTTACCTTTTAGAAGGTAAAACATATGTACTTCTCTAGATGTATTTCCCTATGCACATCTTTGTATGGGTCCACGTTAACAGGTACTTGATTTATTAAAATCGGAAGAAGGCATGTGCTAAAAAGGAGATGAATAGATGCTTTTGTCTTGTGTGGGACGTCCAAAGTCATTGTGGTCATGGAGCTAATCCCAGTGATGGGCTGCCTCGTCCATCAGAGGAGAGTTATTCAATGGAGACCTCTTTTTTTGGCCCACTTAACAATCTCTTTCATTACATGTTCCTGACTTGCCAGGAGGATGGCAAGTTCTTGGCAGGTCTTTGTATTATGACTTGTTTTGGAAACAAGTTGTGAGGTCTACCAAGGACACCTGCTGAAAACTCAGCACTCTGATTTTGGTGTTGCAAGGCAGGCATGTGCCTTTCTTGTGCTCCAGACCTTCCTGTCTGTGCTGTACACTGGGAAAAAAGAAAATGCTTGTCCTGCCTGCTGTTATTGTGTATTTTGGTTGTTGGTAACACTTGAACTCAGAGCAGATTCCCAGGGAATTTGTGGAGGCTCCATCCCTGGAAGGGTTCAAGGTCAGGTTGGATGAGGCTCTGAGCAACCTGATCTAGTGGGAGGTGTCCCTGCCAATGCAGGGGGGTTGGATCTAGATGATCTTGAAGGCCCCTTCCAACCCAAACCATCCTATGATTCTATGACCTTCAGTTTTTAGTAATCTGCAAGAAAAGCCTCAAATATTATCAGGAGTTGTATCTTTTGAGTTAACAGTTGGAGTAAGGATCCTACTCACTAAGGAACTTGCAGGTAGGTAGTAACATGTTTGTAGTGGAGGGATGTGTGTGGCAATAAAACTAAGCCATTACTGTCATCAGTGCTGCTATTAGTGTTGGTCTTGGTAGAGACACAAATGGGGAAATAAAAATAAAGGGATTAATTGTAGCTTTTTTCCTTTCAGTTGGAAAGCAGATAATGAAGTATACAAAATAAGAGTTTGAATTTTATTCATTTTCATTCAACATTCAATATCACTTGGTAGAAATTCCTCCTGGTTGTTTTTAAAATTTATGTAGTATAGACACAAATTGTATATAGTAATTACTTTTGTAGGTCTACATAGTCCTTTTTCAGCCAGTGAGGGATTAAAAGCAAAATTTGTTACTGGGGGGTGAAATTAGAGTATTTGTGCCCTTGTTATGACTGCATGTTTTGCCTGTTTCCATCCTTTATTATTTTTCTGTCTTTAATCCCCTCCTTTATTCACTCTTTGAGGCATAGATAATGGCTTATCAAATGATGATCAAAGCACAAAGGGAATAACTGTCTCTTTTGGTTTCACAGTCTCACCTCAGTATTGCAAATGGGATATGAGCTGCTTCTGGTTTAGACCTAAGTGTCTCTGTGTAATTCCTTGTTTTGGCAGTGGTGTGTGAGATTGTGCAAGTCAGACCACCTACGCTCCCCTCCCATAAACCCTGTTATCCTCTGTTACACTTCCCTGACATCCACTTCACAGACATCAAACTGAGTTTAAATAGGCATAACTTATAAATTTGGATTTCAGTATACCTCCAATACCTTCTACTTGCTACCTTCCTCAGAATTCCCATCAGAGACTATGAGATGAGAACAGTGAGAAGTCTATGCACATCCTGCACCCTCTGTAACTCGTGAGCAGTCTAACTTACCCCTTTCTTACACCACCACATTTAGCTCAGTGATAAAAAGACTAAGAATAAGTTTCAAAAACTACTTGTAAATTTTGTGTGATGGCAGCAAGTGGAGAGTTAACATAACTTGTCTGTTTCCAAAATTTGTGACCAGCACCAGAAGTTTGACAAAGTGTTGTCCACAGTGGCTATCTGACAGTGAAATGGCTGAAAGTAGCACAGGAGAAGATAGAGATCCCAGATATTTCCTTTCATAGCATAGATCAAAGGCTTTTGATGGGATAAGGTTCATAAAGAGATATAAAGTGAGATATGAAAGAGTACTATTTATAAAAAACATGCCAAATGATACTTAGCAGCTATATTTGGATTAGTCTTCTTTTGGATTAGTCTGAGACCATAAAGTATTACTTTCTAAGGTAGAAACTCAGAAGAAAAAGCTCTTGCAATTCTATTTGAAGATTTTTTATTTTTTCTTTTACCCAGTGCTATTTTTGTTATGTCAAAGTCTAGGAGAAATCATCCACTCAACTCTACTGGTGACAAGCTGTTGATGAATGTAGCTCCTTTAATTTCTGATGCGGTGTTGGCATGAAGAAGGCATTAAGACCTATTTAGTTATTATTTTTATTAATATAAAACCTGTGTCACTACAGTAGTAGGTAGCAGGAGCTGTTGATAAGCAGTCAACAGTGGTGCTGCTGTTTGGCTGTGATATACCATCAATTTGATTGTGATACAAACTTAATAAACATGTCAAATGCACCTTCTGCTATCCCAAAGGTAGTTTTGTGCCCCATGTTTCCTATGGATGCCAAGGAAGTAAATCTTTGGATGTTCCCATGTACGTATGTTGTCCAGCTTTAACACCAGCATGCAGTAGATGAATGTTTCCTGGTCAGGACAGTATTTGCCAAAGGCACAGCTTGTTCTCTTGTCCTGTAGAAATCTTCACTGAGAGCAAGAGTCAGGGCCTCAGCACTTTGTCCTGGTGTCGGAAGTGATGCTGCACTGTTATCTTTATGTGTTAAGCCAGTGCTGGTTAGTGTTCAAGTAACTATGACTAGTTCACAGCCTCAATTTATGATTCTGCATCCAGGACAAGAACAAGTGCTTGATTCACAGTGGGATCTGGCCTTCTGATGGAGTCCTGGAGGATTTGCTGCGTTAGTGGGTTGTCAATGTCCTCAGTAATTTTTAATCTCTCAACTGCTTACCCCAGTGATGGCTGCTGTGTTTGGTGAAGGAAACCTCTGTCCCATGAGAGCAACGGTTCAGTCTCTGGGATTCTCATTGCTAGGATTGTGTCACTGCAAAATCCCTAATGTCCTAGCTGACATATTGTCTCTGCAAGAAGCAGCTGCACACAGCGCTGGTCTTGGGATTAAGATTCCGTTTAAAATTGTTGCTTTTCTCAGACTTGACTTTGAATCTTTTAAGTAGAAATGAATAATTGACTGTTGCTGTACTTCTCTCAGCAAATGTCTGACCACTTAAGGAAAGATTTTCATATTATTCCCACTTTGCAGATGTGAAAGTAGAGGCAGAGCAAGAGGATGAGTCTGTCTTCATTTTATGAACCTAACCAATAGAGAAATGTTTCAGTGGGCTTAGTAAAGCATTGAACAGGGTCCAGCAGCTGTGAAATCTCCATCCTTGAATGTATGTAGAACTTGGCTAGTTCAGCTGTCAGCACCCTGCTCTAACTTCGAAGGTAGTCCTGCTTTTGTCCTGGGGTTAGACCAGATAAACCACAATTAGCATCATGCGATGCTTTTAATTTCAGAGGTAGGAATGATACTCAGGTTTCTGGAACCCCAGTGCTTTGTTTGGTCTCTGCTATGTAATGCAAGGTAAATATGTTTTCTATTCAAGAGGGAAGAATAAATAATCCTCGGCACATTTTATTTTGCCTGGAACAATATGAGAGAGGATTGACAACAAAGTCATGATTATAGCCGGCTCCATGTCAATCCATTTCTTGCTAGTCAGACCAAAGCTGGAGTAACAGGTGAAGTCAGTATGAAGGCAGCGTGACTGCTGAGCAGAGCAAAAGGGTATTTATTGAAGAGTCTACACACAGACAGAGCAAACACAAACTGTATCCTGCATCTGTGAAATCCAATTGCATCATGTTTTATAGACACATGGCTAACATAATTGAGTAATTCTGTTTATACAGAAATCATTCTTGCAGCTAGTTTGCTCAGTCAGGGATCTAGTGTCACTGGTAACCATGGCACCATGCTCTTTGCATTCATCAGGCTCTTCACGCTGTATTTTTGTGCCAGCCTTTCAAAATAAAGCCAAAATCAGAGCCTTGTCTTCATCTTTCTGAAGGTACTGGGGTAAATGTAGCAATCTGGACTTTTGTTTTTGCATCAAGAAGTTTGTGATGGAGGCAGTATGTGTTTCATAATCAGCTCAAGTACTGTCCAATGCAGAAGTAGCTGCTGTGCTTGTGTGCTCTTTTCTGGTGTTTTGGGTTTCCTTGGGGTCCTGGGTGGCTGCTGAAAGCTGGGGGAGCTCCCGCAGGCCCCATGTGTGTGTGGCACCATCTGACAGGAAACACTGACTTTTCAGTGCTGTCTCCATGGACTAGTTTATTTTATCCTGCAATTACTTTTCTAGAAGAGACATAAATTCTCCTCCTAGGAGAATGTCCTCATCGCTAGATTAGCGAGTTTTGCATATATTTTGATTATGGTTTGTTTTGGGTTTGTGTTTCCTGGGTGGAATGGATTTCTCAGCTCTGGGTCTTCTCTTCCCCCTTTCCACATGCAGATGCCATTCAAGGCACCTTGGCGGTAAAAAAAATACAACAACAATAAATAAATTTTTAAAAAACCAACAACAACAAAAAAAAACCAAACAGAAGCCTCTTAAACTGGGTATGGAGCTGCAAATTTTTCCATTTCTTCATTTTAGCTTTGTCACAGAGCTCTCATATAAAAAGGGAGGTACCTGGCAGCTACGTTTTGAAAAAAATGTGTGGTTTTAAAAAAGAAAACAGCAACAACGTGAACAGGGGGATGGAGGGGTGCAAGAGGCACACACTTTGGTGGACCCAGCTGCAATCGTGTTGAAGACAGCTCTGCCTAGTCCTAAGCAAGGCGCTAACTGCTAAGTAGTGACAGTTTTAGACATTACCTTGTTTTTTATTGTGCAGGCTAGTTCACAGGGCCTGTGCTCTGCTCTGTGCATTACATGGATCATCTCAGAGCAATCATGGCACTGTGTAAAATTTTCCTTTTCCTTTTGCTGGTGACTAGGTGAGAGCTATGGGGTTTGTTACGCTGTCCACACACCTAAAAATAGAGTATGGAATGAAAATGAGGGCAACTTTATTATTAATGAAAGAAAGAAAGCTTGGAAAAAAAGTAGCAGTAACCTGTTACAGGTTCAGATGCATGTTTTGTCCTGTATTTCTCAGTGAAGAGTTTTAATAAGAGTAGTTGCAGATGTTACTCTTCCTGTAGAGACATTCTCTTCCTTAGGTAAAATAAAATCAAAATTAGGTTGTTTGTCAGGAGTAAATGTTGGCCAAGTTTTTCATAAGTGACTGAAGAAAGATTTAAGATTTATTTGCTGAAAACATTAGCAGTCTTCAGGTAAGTGGAGGCCACTGGTTTTAGCAAAACCAAAGAAAATATCTAGCACATAGAAGGAGCCCATAATGGAATCATTTGGAGAGAAGAAGGTATTCAATCCTAATCTCTGTTTTTACCCAAGTTCAGTTTGTGCCTCAATTAATTGCCTGGATACATCTCTACTTGCATTTTTTGACTAAACATAGACTGCTAGAGCAAGATAAAGTACAAAGCTACAGGCTGATGCTTGCAAAATGCCCTAATTTTTATTAAAGAGCAGATTATTTCTTTGAGCCATTGGCTGACAGAATGAGATCTTTCCTAAGAATTTCTTTAAGTTGAATATTTCATTTAACAAAAGAGAAATAACTATTTGTTATTATACTGAAAAAAAAAAAAAAGTTTTTATTTTTTAAAGTTTGTGCCTCAATTAATTGCCTGGATACATCTCTACTTGCATTTTTTGACTAAACATAGACTGCTAGAGCAAGATAAAGTACAAAGCTACAGGCTGATGCTTGCAAAATGCCCTAATTTTTATTAAAGAGCAGATTATTTCTTTGAGCCATTGGCTGACAGAATGAGATCTTTCCTAAGAATTTCTTTAAGTTGAATATTTCATTTAACAAAAGAGAAATAACTATTTGTTATTATACTGAAAAAAAAATAAGCTTTTACTTGTTTAATAATAAAAATAATATTGCCTTAGGCTTTGCCTTAAACTCAAACCAGAGATGTACAGATTAGTTAGAAAGTTCTGGCAGGCAGATGCTTGTATATATTCAGTAAATTTTTGGAAGCCTTTAGCCCTGTTATCCTGAGTACTGAAGTGCAGTGCATTTCTGATGGAATTACACACATTGCTCCTGTATAAATAGCAAGTGTCTTTATGGTGATTGCTGCCTTTCAGTGAATAAGAAGTATATTAATACTGATTAAGCTGCATTACAGAAATAGATCATTCCCACAGGATTGGAAACTGCTTTGTCAACATGCTGTGCTGGGTACTGAGAACTATTTCAAGCTACTTAGCATTAATGAATGAGAATTATTCAGTAGAAACATTTCTTTATTTTTTTTTAAGAGGATGGTTCTGCCAGTCTTGCTGATGTTGAGCTACAACGAGATACATATTAGCAATTTTCATGTTAATTATGAAACATCACATTTGTCACTTGTTCTCTGTTTATTCTCCAGCACCACCCCTCTCCCCCCCCTTTTTTTCTTTTTAAACATTTTAGCCACCTTTAAGTTAATGAGTTGTGGAATTCCACAGTGATTGATGTCTATTTAAGCTTATATTTCAGCATGTCTACCATGTGAGATCACTTGGTAGGAGGCAAAGGAGAATTGTGCTTGTTCTTAGATGGTACGAAGAATGCAGAAATGTTTATTTAACATTTTCCAGTGACAGTAATAAATAATTACCATATCTCTGTTTATATATAACATTTTTTTGGCCTGCCCTATAAAACCTGGCTATCAAAAGCATTTACTCATGGACTTTACCTAAAAAATTAGATGACAGAGGTAACTTTGGGGTTTTTTTAAACATAACTAAGACCTACAATAAGGGGTTACTGTTAAAATACTTACTGCTGTTTATATTATAAAAGTATTCTGCATTTTACCTGCTGCACACAGTTATGAAAGAATAACAGTAAAAATATTTTCTAGAAGAGCCCTGAAATGGAATATAGACATCCAGACTGTGTTTTTTCTCTTTTAAATACATTTTTGTAGGACTGAGAACTCGAAAGAAATGTACACTTTCAGGACTAATTTGTGATACTAACAATTCATAGAATTGTTAGGCTCATGTTTAGTTTCTCATCCACCATCACCTCAAGTCCTTCTGCTCTGGACAGTTTTTGATCCATTCTCCACCCAGCCTGTAGTTGTGCTTGGGATTGCCCTGACCCAGGTGCAGGACCTCGTATTTGGCCTTGTTGGACTTCATGCAGTTTGCACAAGCTTACTTTTCAAGCCTGCCTGCAAGATCCCTCTGGATTTCATCCCATCCCTCCAGCGTGTTGACTACACCACACACTTTGGTGTCATTGCCAAACTTGCTGAGGGTGCACTCAATGCCACTGTCCATGTTGCTGACAAAAATGTTAAATAGCATCAGACCAAATACCAATGCTTGTGGACCTGGGGAACACCACTCATCACAGGTCTCCATCTGGACATTGAGCCATTGATCACCACTCTTTGAGTGAGACCATCCACCCAGTTCCTTACCACCAAGTGGTCTATCCATCTAATCTATATAATTCCAATTTTGATACCAGGATGTCGTGTGCAACAGTGCCGAGGGCTTTATGTATCCTTTCTGTTGCATCTTTGATTCGAGCCCCTGGTAAGCTGCAGACCTCTCTAGCAAGCGGGTCTGCAAACAGGTCCCTCAATACTCCTGAGAAGGGAGTTCCCCATGTCTATTACTCATTGCTGCTTCTTCTGAGTACTTGTCAGCCTGCAAGCCTGGGAAAGGGCTGTGGGAAGCTCACACTGTTCCACTACTCAGACGTGGATTGATGAAATAAGTTAAACTTACAATATCAGCAGGTACTTTCTTAGCAGAGGTGGAAGACTTAAATCAGATTAAAACACTAATATCATTAGTATCTGATTTTCTACTGGCACGCTCTTCTAGTATCCTAAAGTGCAGGTAGTTTCTGAACTGTGTTTTCCCCAAACTATCATAAGTTAAAGGAATCTCACTTTCTATGGGACTTGCTGGAGGCTAACACACCAACATGTTACTTAAACTTGTTTCCTCAGTCTTGTTCCGACATTACAGAACTTTCATTGAACAATGGCTGGTGTCCATCAATTTCTGTGCCTGCTGTAAGCATCTTCATATCTTCTGTCAGTTTTGAGAAGGGAAAATGAAACTGCACACACAACCTTTCATAGGTCATTCAGTTGGCCTGAAGTAATTTTGTTGCTTGAAAACCAGCTTGTAAGTTTAAAAATATAATTAAATATATATTTTCTGTTGACAGTCTAGAAGGCAGCAAGAGCATTAAACTACTAGGTGAAAATTGGCAGGATGTAAAATTTCCCAAACTATCTTGGTTTCCAGAATATCTTCAGACCAACTTCAGAAAACAAAAATTTCTGAGTGATGTGGTTTGACATGTTTGCTAGAGGGTGTGTGAGCAGCCTGAACTTGATTTCTTGTGTTACCTGTGAGGGTTCTCCCCCAGTAATGTCCTTCTCACTCTCCCAGGTACTCCAGTGTTTCCATTATCTTTTCTGCACAGTGGTACCCATCCCTGGGAGCAAATTTCCATCTTGATTTATGTGCAGTATTTCTGGTCTTAATTGTCCAAAATAAACAAGTATCAAATTTTCCTTTGACTGTTTCACTGGAAGGAAAAAGTGGAACAAGGTAAAGAATAGAGATGGATTTCTCCCTCCTTTTCTTCTGTTCAGTCTTGTCTGTGATTACCATGTACCACCTCTTGGTATTCTGTAGCAGTGTATAGAAAGAAATCTCCTTTGATTAAATGCCAAGAAATCCACAGGATGGCAGAGCACAAAAATAGCAGCTAACAGTTCTTTTATATTCCTGTATGTGCACACAAACAGAGAGCCATGAATCTTCATGAGAATGGCTACAAGATTTTAACAAGATTAATTGTTTAAGAACAGAACCAAACCCATGCTACTGAGGCTTAATTAATTATATTTAAAATAATTATTTTATTATCAACTGAAATTAATGAGTGGAACAAGCCACTGCCACCTGCCCTATGAGATTATTTTTTTGGGAAGCTTAGACTTTTTTTTAAATGCTGATAAGGAGTCAGAGCATGGTCTTTTCTGTGTGTTACGAGCCCACAGCATTGCACTGCTAACCTACAGCCTCACCTGTGGAAGGGTCTGAAAGCTGCTTTGGTTGCAGTTTGGACCTGAATGCTGTTGGCTGCAAAGGAGCCACCATACTCTGAGTGAAGATCCTTAGGTCTTTTTCACCATGGTGAGGCTTTGTGTTCTGTTGGCTCTTTGAGTCTGTTTTCCCATTACTCTCAGCTTTCTCCAGTGGTAACGCTAGTAAAAGCAGTAGCAGAAGGGATGTGAGGATTTTGTTGTATGCAGCCACAGCTAGAGAGGAATGATCACTTGGTGTGCCAGATTTGTGTTTGTTCCTCCTGTTAATTTGTCTGCACTGGTGACAATCAAAATGCAGATGTTTTCGTAAGGTTGGCTTCAGATTTGAGAATATATTTATTTCAATTTGCCTATAAAGGCACTTTCTAAACATCTTTACTTTCAAAAGACTCCACTGATTTCCTAACCCTGCTGTCAGGTTTAGGGAAATTTAAAATTTGAATTTCTGTATGGATGTTCTGAATTGGAAAAGAAGCACACAGAAGGTAAAGAAGAAACAAGTAGGAAAGAAACTAAATAAAAAAGGTGCATATTACAAAAAGAAAATGAAAATATTACAAAAAGAGAAAAATCTGTATTTGGGGTGGCATTTATTATACAGGGAGCAGACCCTATTGGGTCCGTTTCTAACAGACTGCTTGTGTCCCATGGAGAAGATCCAGCAATGTTACCACTAGAGGGTACTCTCGCATTTAACATATAGAATGTAGATTTAAATCCATCACAGCCTGTTGGAAACAAGTGCTACCTACTAGGGGGTCCAGAGAGAGACTGAAAAGAACCTGAAAACATTCAAGGTGTACTTTAAAAAGTGGTTTAGTACTCAAAGATGAAGGCATTTGTTAAGGACAATTTCAAAACCTCTTGGTGCCTCAAATAAATGAAATCTTCCCCATCCTAATCCAGGTGGTTGGGTTTATTATTTTTTCCTCAAAACAGTGTTAGTTATCTGAAAGGCTTCATGTTTTCTTGGGATTTACACAACTAAGATGTTTGAAAAACGTTCAGGTTCTGGTTACAGTTTCTCTAAGAGTACTGAAGAAAATTCAGAGAAGTTTTAAACATTTGTTTTTAAAACATTCAGCTCTTGCCTGATTTTGCAGCAGCTGAAGCCATCTTCTGGAGGAGAATAGTTGGGCATCACTAATTGCAAAATCATGCTCTTTCTCCCTCTTCCCCTGGTGCTGAAGCAAGAGCAATTCCAAGTCAGTGCTAGTATTTATGCAAAATAAAAATAGACCAAATGTTAATGCATGGTTACAGGGTATATATTACTATAGCTTATAATTTGTAGGAAGGGAAATGTAAAGGTTTACAGAGTGCACCAGGCAGAAATAAATGACTCAATCAGGCCTTGCCTGCATGACAAAATATTAGTTAAAGAGAGGAATAACTGTTCTTGAGTTTGGAATGTTGGGGGTGTAGCGGAAACTGGGTAAGGGAGACATAAGTGCCCAGCTGGGGAGGAAGGCCTTAGGGCCATGATAAAAGGACTTGGTGGGAATTTTCAGTAGGTCTGCAGCTCCTGAGGGCCAGAGCTGTTAACAGGTTGGAGAGAGAGTCTTAGCAGAAAGGTTAGCTGAAATACAGTAGGAATTGCCGAAGTGGGAAATTAAGTGTTCTGTGAAGGAGTTCAGGGATAATTGGATGCTGTCAAGTGAACAAAAGGACTGGCAAATTATGTCTGTGTAAATATACAACTTGGTAAAATAGCAGTTGATAAAGACTAACTCTTCAAAATATTTATTCCTGAGAAATAATAGTTTACAGGGTAAATTTGCATAAGTGGTGTTGTATCAAAGAATATATATTCCTTATGGTCACTACTCAGATCTCCCTGTGATATTGAAAAGAGAGATATCATTGCCTGGATGGTGTATATGGCAGATTTCCAGTGGACTTCACTGGGATAGGGATCTTGCTGTATATTTTTAAGGAAAAGAAAAAGGTAATGCATGTTTGTGGTTAATGATATGACATGTCTGAAGAAAGCATGAAGCCTTGAATTGGAGGTTGCCTCTGGAGAAGAAATCCAGTCTTCCCTTAGTAGTTAATCACCCTCCACAGGCAAAAGTGTGTGTCATAAATCTTCTATTTTGGGGTGCTGGGATTAATTCTCTAAAGAATCTAGTTCTTAGAATGAGTAGATGCAGATTGGGGGGGGGGGGGGGGGGGGGCAAAACCAACAACAAAAAAGTAGGGCAGCTTATCCTAGCATGTAAACAGATCAGACTGTAGCATAAGCTTTTTAATAAACAAAAAAAAAAGTAAATTAGGTACTGTTTTCTAATCTTGAGGGGCATTGGTGAGAAGACACCGACACACTGTGGATTTTTAGCTCATGATGGCTTATTTTGGAGAATCTGTTCATGTTACTGTATCCACACAAATCTCTGGTTATGTGCATCACATGTAGAATGGATCTTTTAACACATCATTTGTTTTTAGACATATGTATAACACACATATTGTGTCAGTTCTTTGATGATTACCTGGACATATTATAATTTGGATATTGGCTGTTTAGAATAGTTGATAACTCATCCTCTGGTAAGTGAAGAGTTCAGCTTATTTCTTACATTTTTTTTTACTATTTTGCCTTGATTGCTTTCCTGGAATAAAAACCAGTTTTAATTTAGACTAGGCTCAAAAAAAAATGCAGGCTACTTTTTCTTAGTTAAGTGAAAATGTTGATCTGTCAGTACCTTTAGAAGTAAAATTGGTGAGCTGCAGCTCTCACTCACTAAAGATGCCAAAGTTCAGCAAAGAGCCACAATTTCCCTTCTGCTTGTCCTTGCCTTCTGACTTTTTGTGCTTTAACCTGCTCATTTGAAATCCTCAGGTGTTTTTACTGCAAGCACAATGATGTACGTGCACTCAGGATCTTGCCCCTGTGTGTTCCCATTAACTGCAAAATTGGATGTATCATCTTTAATGTCAGGCACTAATGTCTCTTAAACAAACCTTCTCTGGCATGGGGAAAACTCTTAAGATCATTATTTCTTTGGTAAATGTTCTTTATGTCCCTCTTAAAGTCTCAGAAGTTGTCTTTGATCCCTGTAGCTCCAAATAAAACCACATTATTGATTTTAAAACTGTCATCAGCAGCAGTCAAGATTATTGCACCCAGATCTGTATTCTGGTCCAATTTTTTTGCAGATACTTGGTATTTTTTACCCCAGGAAAACAGGGCATTGTGTTCCTTGCCTAGTTCTGTCTCTGCTCTTAATTTGAAGTTGCTGATGAGGACTGCTTGTTGGCCCTGAAGATGGTTGAAGAACTCATCACTGTGGTGCCTTTTACTACATACAGGGTCATTGCTCATTGTAGTACATACATGTCTCTGCTTATCCCCAGCCTATAATGTCTGGAGCTGTGTTACTTGGCAGTTCACTTGCAGAGAGCCTGGTGGCAACTGATCACTCTGGGTTGGCCTTCTTGCCTTTTGATTACAAAGGGTTATGTCCATGAAGCACAATTCAATTCCATGTCAAGCTGTATGAGCTGTGTTAAAGCAGATGTCCTGGCATTGCCATTGCAGAAATACAGAACTAAGTTGTCCCAGTAGAAGCAAAAACACCAACATTTTTCCTAATGCTGAACATCTTTAGGTATTTTTACATGGTGGTGTATTGCATTGTGTCAACATACCAATTGTAGCAGTGTTGTACTTCTTGTTATATGGATCACCACGTTCCCAGATCCCTGAGTGACTGAGCTTTTTTCGGGTGAATAATTGTGAAGCACACATTTTTACAGACCAACTATCTGTCACTGAGAAAATCCATGAATAATTCTGAGCAAGAAACAATCCTGAGGACTTTGCAGTCTGCTCACAAGTAGATGTTGTTTCTCTGAATAAATAATTGGTTGGGAATCAGCCAGCCCGCTCAACTTGTTACCAAATCCTTCTCAAAAGAAAAGTTTGGTCTTGTGGGAAACTACTCTCACCTACAAGTTTTTGGAATGTACCACAGATGGAATATTTAAAGTCAATGAAAAAAAAATAATTCTTGTGTATTAAGGAGTGAATAAGAGAGAGAGAACAAAATACAGATATTTAATGACAACTAAAATTTACTCTTGTGCTATCAAAGTGCAGATTGTTAACAGAGAAATGATGAATGCAAGTGTATTTTTGGTGGCACTATTATTTTGTTGCACCACTTCAGAGGTGTAAAGAAGCTGCTGCTATTAGGAGGGCCTGGTTTTGCTCTGTTGGCTGCAGTCCCACCACTGTATCTAGGCTACAGCATGTCCAGGAAGGAAAACAGTGGGCTTGAAGTACCTTTGCACTGTAAAAATCTATGGCTGATGAATCATTCTCAGCTTCTAGCTTTTAAAAAGAGCAAAACCAAGGGCTTCTCCAGCAGAAGTAGAAGAGAGAAACAAAACAGTGGCAAGATGTCCTTTTTGTCTTGCATCCTGCGTTTCATCAACTGTTTTGTGTTGAGCAGACAGGAATACCACAAGCTAAAGAGGGGACCAAGTGTGTTTTTCCTTGGATGTAAAGGCAATTTAAATCCTTTGCTGCTGCTCGGAGCCCTCATAAACAGATGGGAGATTTTACCCTGGCCTCTGACAAGGGTTTGCTCAAAGGAAAAAGCATGACATGGGCACAGAGCAATGGGGCCATGCTGTGGTCCTACATCACAAGACATGGCAGAAGCAAAATTGAAAAGGAATTATTTATAGTATGATAAGGTAAAAGAAGCAATTTTGCATCCATCAAACTCATCACTGAGTCCCAGACATGAGTAAGACAGCAGTGATTTTTCCCAGGAAGCTGACTGCTGCTTGTGGGACAGGGCTCAAACAGGGCAAATAAGATATAACTGAAAGCCACAAAAATGAACAGAAATAAAATACACATTTTGCTGCTTCTGCTTAGGTGAGCACTCTCTATCTGTTCCCCTGGAAAAGGCAGTCTTGGGCGAAGAGTCTGACCTCTGGGATTGCTTAGACCCCAACATTTAAACTATTCACCAGGCATATATTTTCCAAGTGGAAACTGGTTGTGAAGCTGCCCATCTGCAGTTGGTGTGAGTGGGTTGTTTTGCCAGCAGCAGGCTCAGAGCAAGGATCAACACAGAGCTTGAATTCCTTCTTGTGAAAGCTTTCCTCCCTCTGCAGATGGCCAGGCATGTTCTTCTGGTGGAGGATGTCCAAGGACACCAGTCTCCTGAGGCCCAAGTTCAGCTTTGCAGCTATGCAGCATAGTCTAAGATGCTGCATTTTTGTTACCATCAATGGTGTATCAGCCAGAAACATCATAACTTTGCCTTCAGGTGGAATTTGCAGAGCTGACAGTTAGAGAAGACACCTTTTCTTTCCAATGCACAGGCAGAAAAATACTTTTGTTGTTTCTGTTACTTTTCAGAGAAAAAACTGTACTACAAAAGCCCCACTCCCAATGGTGAAAACTAGGGTAAGTTTTCTGCCTCCAGTGAAATCTCACAAGCTGACAACAATTTGGGCTGTGGCAGTGACACTGGCAAGCACCTTTGTCTGATGAGATTGCCCCATTTACAAGTTTGGGCACTTCCTATTTCCATGGCAGATGAAAGAACTGAGGACACAAAGGGAAAGCAACGTTAGGTCCCAGTACAAGTTTATTTTGTTTTGTGTTTACATTATTTCAAATACTTCTGAAGGAATTTTGGTAGATGCACATAAGTGTGTTGGACTTCCACGAGGTACTCTGAGCTGCAGTGCTTTAGGAGAGATGAGGTGCCACACATTTTTCTGAGTTCTAATTTCATCCCTGATTTTTTCCTGGGCACTCCTGGGAAGAAAACAAAGTAACATGCCAAGTGCACCCTGTAGTAGATTTGTGTATGTGGATGGGCCCTGCACACCTTTATTCCTCACAACACTGGCTCAGCTGACCAGAGCCATTCCTACTCCCAGCCAGGTGTGTTTAAGTAATTCTGTTCATCTTAAATCTGCCCTAGCTTTGCCTACCAAATTACAGTCTATTCATCTTCATTTTTAAAAGCAAAGGTTCTGCCTACAGCCCAGGATGCCTGGGCATCATCAACAAGTCATAACCAGGGCTTCATGCAAGATTTCTGCAAGTGAAGTTTTTCTACTCATCTACAGGAAAAAAACAACCCCAAGAACAACAACAACAAAGAAAAAGAGAAAGGAAAGAAAAAACAACACAACAAAAAACCAAACAAACAAAAAGGTTTTATTATGCCAAGAAGGGAGATAGTAAAATGATGCATTCTTGCTGTTAGCTGCCTGGTGATCTGATCAGTTAAATAGGTTTCAGTACTTAATTATTACAGAGAATGCATTAATTTAGATCACATGTCTTGAAAGACACCTGAGAGATAAGAAAACAACATACCATAAATAGTCTTTAGGTCCTTTCATTTGTTCGACACAGTTCCTCAACCATTGCTGCCCAGAGTCTAAGCGAACAGCCCAGTTTTCTGTTCTTGTTGGTGTCACCTTCTCCGCAGCTCCGCTTCTCTCTGGTTGTAGCAGGTCCACTCACCTGACCAGTCCATGGTGGGGCCAAGGAGAGGGTTCAGCAAGCTGCAAGCAAGCTCCATTCTGCTGTTGCAATTTACATGTGAAGAGAGCTCGTCATGCAACATCAGCTGGAACAATATGCAGTAGCTCCTGTGTCAAAGTGATGGATACGGACTGCCAAACATTTCCAAAACATAAATAATTTAGCTCAATCCTTTCCAGGTACAGGGAAATGAATTGCTGAAGGCCCGGCTCTTGAAGGAAGTTCAGGGCGTTAACCCAGCTGCACTTGGTCTCTCCTGGTGAAATTATGGCAGAAGTTGCTCCTCAGATGGCTTTATATTTGCATTTTTATTAAATATTTATTGTTCCTCCTCCTGCAAGGAGCCATTATGTGGCATCCTATATATTTTTATATTCCCATTTTCTTCTAGTTTACATGTACTAATGCCCCAAATAAATATCCTCAATCATAAAAAAATAATAATTTCCAAGGTTATTTGAGCATTTTCTTTCCTGAGGTTTCATCCAATTAGCATTTGTTTTTTTCTAAAATATTATAATTTCCCTGAAAATGGGGGGAAAGTAAAGAGCAAGAAGAAGCAGGGCAGATATTCATAAACCAGTGCAAAAATATGCTATTAATAGTAAAGCTGTGCACTCAGGGTGCCTTTCCTCTGAGTACCTTAAAATGCAGGACACAAATTAATTACAAATGCACCTTCCTTAATCTCTCTAAAGTAGGTACTGCTAATTGAACTTAATAGACAAAGCAACCGAGTGGCTAAGGTATGTATTTGAAAACCCTAATAAGTCTTTAATGCATTTATTAGCTGTATCAGAAAGGAGAATATAATACAAAAACTCTGTAGTGCCATTTAAGAGTTAGGCCCATTGGCACCTCACTTGAAAGGCTATGGAAGAAGACAGCTGGTTCACAGAAATGTTTGGGTTCAATCCCAACATGATTTTTCAAGCTGCTGCACAGGGAAAACAAGCCCTGAGCTGCCTCTGATCTCCTGGGCAGCCCAGAAGCGTGAGGATGCCACCAGGGGGCTGCAGTGGCAACACATCACCAGGCCTTGTAGAAGGAGCCACCAGCCAAATGTCTCTTGTTTCAGACAAACCAGGAGTGCAAAATCAGGCCAGTGCCCACTGAAGATTCTCACTTTAAACGCTCCAATTACAGATGCCCTCCCTGATAAAGCAAAGCAATCATGGGTGGCTCTTTGGGAGAGTCACCCAGGAGTCTTCCAGCACCAGAGGCCATGAGGTGCTCAGAGCTCACCTGTTGCTCACACTGAGCTGCAGTCAGTGGAGCTATGTACATAATGGGTTCAGATCCACATAGAAGTGGCAGCAACTGGCTCTGAATGGACAATATCAGCATGTAGCCTCAGGACCCAGTGTGTTACAGTTTAAATATGAAGGCAGTTGTCTGGCACTGCTACACCATCTTTCATTGCTGCTCCCATTTATTCTCTTTCCTTGAGTGATACGGGCTGTGGGCAGTTTGGACAGAAGTATTTACTTTTTTCTGTGTGTCTGCACAGATAAGGAAGAATTTTCTCACTGTGCTTGTTGCTCAATTCTGTTGCAGAGAAGAGGACAGGCTTTGCTGTAACCCTGTATTCAGGGCAGCTGCAGGACTAGACCCAGAAGTAGCTCCCAGGACCCAAAAACGCAGATTGAGAAGAGCTTAAAGCATGATAAAAAGCCAGGGAATTAACATAGAGCCATGATTACTGTAGATGGGTTAAAAAGAAAGAACACTTTAAAAAAAAAAAAATAGTTGGAGAGGTAGATGTAGATAGAGACACTGGTAGGTTTTGCATGCATCATGATTGATGGCCAAAGCACATCCTCAGTAGGGCAACTCCTGTAAATGAATTTGTCAAGCAAGAGGTAGTGTCATGACTGTTACAAGTGCATGAGCTTCTAGGGGCTTATTTTCAATAAATGTCTGCAATGAGTACAAGTTGATGAAGTGCTGGTGGATTTTCTACTTTTGTGTTTGCTAATTCATATTGAAAAACAGCTTTTTGAGGTTGGGTTGCAACTTTTATTGCAAATTTAATCACAAATATAAAATAAGCAAGTATATCTCCAGGGTAATGAACTCTAATCCAGGCACTGTGTTGTCTTGCTGGAGTGTTTCTTGCCCAGATTTATCCCATGCACTCATTAAACTGCTGTAAGTGTTCTTTTAGAACCCATGGATTTTTTTACTACCCTATTAAATCCAAATTAAATGGTTTTTTGAGGCATTTATAGAGCTACCATTTGGTCCAGCAGGGAATATGCAAAAGAACTCTTTTAAAAGAAACCAGGGCATAGTCTCAGGAGCACTTTAATAAAGGCAGGGAAAAGCCAGTGTCACAGTGGGCAGCACTGCAGATGTTCCTGGGATTTGCTGTTTGATTCTGGGTTTGCTGATGAAAAACCTTGCTAAATTTGAATGGGAGCTATGAGCTCTTTTCTGTTCTGTCTTTACAGCGCTACTGACAAATAGGGTTCAAACTTTGGCTGTTTGGGGTGTGCCAGGCATGGATCATCTCCCAGAGCCATTCTTGTTAGGTCACTGATGTCACGGGGAATGCTTCTGCCCCTTGCTGGCTGGAGCTGCCTTCCCCAGTGGGATCACTTGGCCATCAGTGTTAGCTGTCTCTGCCAATTTGGATCTTTCTGAAATTTAAGGAAATACCCGAGTTATAAGACTGTTGGGGGGAAACTGTGTGAATAATAGAAGCTTAATCATATAACTGGGGCCCCTCTTCTGCAGCTTCTCTGTAGGACATAGTCATATTGAAGAAGGGTAGAGGATGTCATGTCTAATAAATGCCTAGTGCTGCTGTCACTACCGAATAGGGGTTATGGTGATATGAAGACTGTTAGTATGTGGGATGCACAGATACTTCTGTTGAAAGGGATCATGTGGAGGGAGAGGAAGTTTGCTTTGCATCTTCACCCATGCTCTTATCACCAAGTGATTTTGAAAGGTTATTTACTAGATCTGCTGCAATGAATTTAGGATGTTCTCACCTTTGGGATTATAACTGTGGCATGAATGCCCCTCCTACGTTCAGTATACATTCAGGATGGAGGTACTGGAAGCAAAGAGTACCTACAGCACTGCTGTAGTTTGGGTTTTTTAGTGTGCTTCTGACATTATCCTGAGATAAATTCACGTTAGCAACTTCCCAGAAACTCTCCACAGCTGTAAACTGGACTAAATCCTGTTCCTACCAAAACCCCTGAGAGATGCACCATTGATGTCAGTGGGGCTAGGATGTCACATGTGATGTCCTTTGCCTTTCAGTCTCTTTGACATAACTGCCTGGTTTGTTTAAATAAATAAATAAATAAATAAATAAGCCAGCAGTAGCACAGAATGTCACAACCTGCACATTTTATTGGCAGCTACTGCTGAATTGCTCCTTGGTCATACTTGCTTTTATGACACAGAAGCAAACACCTTGCCCCTGCCCTTGTTATTATGGTGCTGACGTTTCAATTTAAAAACACTTTTCTTATTTTTGAGTGGATGCAAGCAGTCCTCCCTAATAACAGCATCAGGGTTACTATAGCTACAGGTTTTCATTGTTGGGGATTAGAGACACGAGAAAAATTAGTCCCAAACTCACTGTTAGATGTTATTAATAAAATCAGACAGCAATGGATATATCCATGAAGCTACTTTATTTACCTCAGACCACTGTCTGAAATGAGTCTGAATTCCTTTATATGCCTTTTGTTCCCCTATCAATATCTAGCCTCCTTCCCTAGAAATGGGAACCATGTGGTGTATCTGAGACTCCACTTAGAGCAGAACTCATAGTCTTGCTGTCACTATGATTAATGTGTTAAAATCTTCATCACCTTTTTGCCTTTTCCCTATTTCTCTTCTGTACTACATGGAAGACTGAGGTATAGGGAATGCTGAGTAAATTTGAGTTGGCTGTTTTATCCTAAGCTGCTAAATTCAGGGTAGTGTGAATTCCTGAAAACAGAGTATGAGGGTCAGGGTTAGGGTTTTTTTCAGGTATTCAATACTTTTCTGGAAATAAGACATTTTTTGTAGAGTGTCTCTTACCATCATATTTTTTTAAAAGCCGCAAAACCTCTAAATTAACAGCTATATCTCACTGATTTCCGATGATACAGTGAATCATCTTGTGCCTTCAAGATATTTGACAAAATATCTATAATTTCTTCTGGAAGTTCATAACATGTGGTTACATTCATAGATTTTGGCATGTGTTATATGTTGTTGGGTTACTGGATAAGTGTGGAGGCAGATTCTTGTGCAAATGTTGGTGATTTCATGTTTGAGAAGAATTTGGCAGCCAGTAAAGCACACATGTTGGGATAGTGAATGCAACTACAGCAAAGAGGCTTAAAGTTCAAAGTCTGGTGATTTTGTGCAGTGGTGGCCAAGGTCTCACTGTACCTATAAATTATTCATTCACTCCATAATAAATTACACAGTCTGAACAAGGGAAGTAGGATAATTTGGAATGAGGGGGTGTTACTTTTACCATCCTAATTAACAAGGTCTCTAATTTTGTACTTTGGAAGGGTTTTTCAATACTTTCAATATTTAATAGGGGAGCCTTTCAAGTTCTTTAAGAGCTTAAATTGCTTAGTAATTCCTAGCCCTTAACATGCAGATTCTAACAAGTTGATTTAAAAAAGAAATAATTATCGTGATCTCAGAAACAATTTAAGTTATATTAAAATGATTAAATATTCAGAAAAATGTTTTAGCGCTTAAAGTTGTTTATTGTATTTTTTAATGTGATACCCTTAGAAGAAAAATGATGTGGTGAGACTGTCTGTGATAGCAGCGCACTGAACCAATATCCCCAGGAGATTTGTTTCAATTCCGCATTACAGTGTTTGATTTCAGAAAAAACTCTTAATTTAGGCATGTTATTCGCTCATAAAGAAGTATCTTGTGTACCGATTCTGTGTAATGCCTGGCAGGCAGTGCTCGGTGTTGAATGGGACATGGTATCCTTGTTAGGAGATTCAGAGGCACATGTCCCCCCTAAAACATGGGAGCTGAAAACCCTTCACCCAACTGTATGGACAACAAATTAAGTTAAGGTCTATGCATATTTAAGTACTAGCTGGAAATATCATTATTCTTGAACAGCATTTGAGTATAAGCCTAACTGGCTTTGTAACTCTAGTGTATTTTCAGGAGGAATGATGGTAATTTTGTCAAGAGGAAAACAAGGGCTGCCACCCGGTTAGTGTCTGATTGTTTTATCCAGTGTACTGCTTCTTTGCCCCAGGGCTCATTGGTTGTGCTTGGTAAATTTAATGTTGCTTCAGTTTTAGTGGCTTTTCTTGGAAAAGAATCTTACAAATCTGAATTAACTTGTGATTCAAGAGAGTGTTCTAACTTCTTGAGCAATTTTAGTCATTCAGGTACTAATCGTTTAAGTTTTAAGGCAGAGACTACACAAGACAGAGCAATTTTAGGAAATAAAATATTTTACTTTTAAAAGAAAAGAATCTGGAAGATAGACATTTTGGGGCCACACAGATGGGAAAGATTATGTGTTGCTTTCAGAGCTGAGTTTCTGCATCAGCCTGGTCCCTCTGAAAGCTCTGCTTGTCCCTAGTTGCTGTAGAACGATACAGTTTTTAACAACAGTGTCTGAGATATTGCTGGTGTCCTATACTTTCTAGAAGTACATCACTTGGCTGTGTGTGCAGCTCTGAATATTGATATAAGCTGAAGAAGAGAGAGCTCAAAAGAGTATTTGGCAGAATTTAAATCACTGCTCTGCTTTCCACAGCAGCTATGTTGAAAGAGCACATTCGAGATCAAAACATCTGCCTCTTGACCATGTGCAAGAGGAGCTCTGGCTGCTTGTGTAGTAGAGAAAATTCTTGCTCTTCTTTCTTTTGGTACTGCAGGTGTTACACAATGAGTCTGTGCTAATACGTTGACTACTCATGTTCTGGCATGAGAGACAGGTTCAAAATATCTGTTTCATAGTCTAATCACCTTTGTTTGTACAATTTCTTGTAAATGGGATTTCAGTTGTCATTATTTAGATGTGGCTGCTTTACAAAATCTTGTCATGTGCATGCCCCCCTTCCTGCAGTGTAAAAGAAGTAATAAAAGGGAAAGAAATCAGTTTTCATCTTAAAATTCAAAATAGATTTGCAGGAAAGTTTTAGGTTATATCTGATGTGGAAGTGGTAGGAATTTCCACTGAAGAGTGTACAATTAGAAGTGTACAATACTGCAGTTAAGAACCGTATTTCATATGGGAGCACTGGTGCTTAGATTCCTAAAATGCCTTTGAAACCTGCTCTTTAAATATACCTTTTTTTTTTTTTTTGTGAAAGAAATTGGAGTGTTTCTCCATTAGGAAAACCTCTGCTTTGTAGCCTTGGTAACAGCTTTAAATGTTTTGAAGTTCTTCAGTCAGTTGAGAAGAGAATGTTAGTGACCACTTCTTGTATCTGTATTGTATTACGTTTGAAGTACATACAGTATTTTGTGGATGTTTACCAGACTGGTAAGAGTATAGTTGTGATACCAGCAATTCTGATGTATGCACCCCTGTAGATCTAAAAATGTCTTACTTTAATGTATTCATTGCAGTTAAGAACCGTATTTCATATGGGAGCACTGGTGCTTAGATTCCTAAAATGCCTTTGAAACCTGCTCTTTAAATATACCTTTTTTTTTTTTTTTGTGAAAGAAATTGGAGTGTTTCTCCATTAGGAAAACCTCTGCTTTGTAGCCTTGGTAACAGCTTTAAATGTTTTGAAGTTCTTCAGTCAGTTGAGAAGAGAATGTTAGTGACCACTTCTTGTATCTGTAT
Organism: Chaetura pelagica; assembly: GCF_000747805.2. Taxonomy (NCBI): domain Eukaryota; kingdom Metazoa; phylum Chordata; class Aves; order Apodiformes; family Apodidae; genus Chaetura; species Chaetura pelagica. Next base: position 193,789 of record NW_009952153.1, on the reverse strand, counting down.
TGTATTACGTTTGAAGTACATACAGTATTTTGTGGATGTTTACCAGACTGGTAAGAGTATAGTTGTGATACCAGCAATTCTGATGTATGCACCCCTGTAGATCTAAAAATGTCTTACTTTAATGTATTCATCAAAGCAAGATAACTCATAAGCAAGAAGCTTTTCAGGTATACACTTGCACATATTTATTGCTTTAAAACGTAATGTGCAACTTTTTTGAACAAATTTCTTGCTGATTAATTGTCAAATATGAGGAAAAATGCAAAGCACCAAAGTTACACTGCTAGGTGATCAGCAGCTGCAAACATGACATTTTAATGACTCTGAGAAAGGCAATCGCCTCATCTTTGACTAATAAAGCATTGGATTCAAGATTATCATCTATCTGGCATATGTAATAATATAAGAAAGGAAAAACACTTTTAAAATTAGTTTTCAAGTAGGTTTATCACGTTTGAACATTAATTGAGTCATGCAAGAATGTGTTTGCTTTACAATAGAAAAGAGAGGGCATCTGTTCAGATAGAAACATTTTGACATGTACTCAAGAGGCTTTTTTCCCACTTAGCTTTCATTCCCTGAGTTTCTGACAAAGGCAGAATTTTGAGTAATGCATTATAAGAAAAACTGTCTACAAAGATTTGTTTGTCCTTTGACATATTTTCATATCTGGTCTTGAGGGCTGGAATTTTGCACCAACTGTAAGGGCAAATTGCATGCTTTTGTTTTTTGTTTATTATTCATTATTTGTTGAATTTGTTTGATGGGGAAGTTTTTTAGAGGGTGTTTTGTTTTGTTTTTCTGAGAAGTAGTAACTTCTATTGGTCTGTTTTAGCTGGTGGCCCTTTAGAAGGCAGTGAGAGGTTTACTTGCCTGGGGACACGAAAGAGCTGGATAAACAAACTGTAGCCAAGAATTTAAAGCAAAGTTCTAGAGTCTTTGGTCTCTGAACAATTTTTATCTAATGGTTTCAGAAGTGGCTGCGTGGTCATAGCAGGGAGCAAAGATCAGAACCACTACACCCCTCTAATCCCTGTTGAGTACTTGTGTTGTGTAGTGATATATAATAGAGCTGTGTCATCTTTTGTGTGTGCTCCTTCAGGGGCATAACTTTTACATTCCTTCTTGCACATTGGCCAAGCTCCATCATGAGGGGTGGGAGATACATTAACCAGTGAGCTTAGACCCTGCCAGTCTCCTGAGTAGCAGAGATACAAGGTCTAAATCTCCATAGGATAGGAGAGCATAAAAGTGCATAGTTTCCCTAAACTTTGCTCTGAGGTTTTAATTTTAAAAAGAAAATGCTGCCTTTTGTGAAGGTCCTGATACGTGTAAGGAGCATGTCTCTAACATCAGGCTTGCTGGGTGACCAAAATGAAGGGATTTCCAATTCCTGAATCTCATTTTGATCTTCCCAATAAGAAGTGACTGCTCAGACAATTCTGTAAGCACCAGCAAACACAGAAGAGTAAGTGCTTGATGAGAAACTGTACTGTTTCAAACACAGGCAGTGGCACATGATTTTAAACTGTTCCATTTACTTAAGCAATGCTGCCTGTGGTTGCACATTCTGATTTCAAGTAGCTGTTGAACACCTATCTGTCTGCACTTGGCTGACTGCACAGAAGTAAATTGCATTCCAATTTATGATGATGTTGTAATAAATGCTGCAACCATGTCAATATTATAAGGTATTATTTACATATCCAGATTGGACTGATATAACTATAAACAAATAAATATATTTGCTATTGCTCAGGTGTCATATGATAAACATATGCAGCAGACTGACAGCAAAAAGAAACAAGATAATTTAATCTCTTTATTTAGTTTTATAAGAAGGCTTTCATTTTAATTTGGGTTTTATCTGTTTGCTTTGCTGAAGCTCTTTCTTGTGGCTAATGCCAGAACCTTTTTAGTTCCCAAGTCTTAGTTGCTTCTGCCAGCTTCCTGCTCCTCCAAAAATTCAGCTCTCCAGCAGGAGAGTCAGTGGGATCTGGTGATCTGGTGCTCCTGTGAAGCCTAGAGAAGCTTGTGCAAACTGAAAGAGTCAGGTACTCTCAAAAAGGAACAGTCTCAAAGCTTTGTTTCCACATATTATTTGCCTTCATTCACAAAAATCAGCCATGGCTAGATTTTCCAAAGCCTTATCTTTTGAGAGTGCTTTGGTAACTTGGGTGCTTGTCATCTTTTGTTTGTCTCTCTTGACACCTCATGTTGCCACCTTCTGCTTTGAAATCTGTGCTTCTCAGCTGTTTTTCCTTGTCAAGCTTTCCCAACACCACCCTGTCACTCCAGACCTCTGAAACATCACAAAGAAAGCTGTGTAATTTAATCTTACTGGAGACAGCAATTTCAGACTTGGTGTCTCAGGGAACACAGGTCTTCACAATTGATGTTTCTGTGACTTGATCCTTGCCACTCACCTTTCTGCAGATGTTTTGGACTGTACACCTTCCAACCAGATGTAAAGTGAGGTAAAATACTCAGGATAAGAAGTTCCTAATTTTGGAGTTACCTTTTCCTCAGAACTGAAGTCTCAGCCTAAATTTGAAAGACTTATGAATTGTAACCCCAGTAGAAATAAGTGTCTCTTTAAATCTAATTTTCTCTTTTAATAGCACTCCTGGACGCTCACATCTCTTCATCTCCTATTCATGTTACTGCACTTCATGCTCTTTAACCGCTCAATTAACCACTCCAACAATGCACTCGTAATGGGACTAGAAAGCAGCAGAGGGATGAATGAAAATCACAGGTATTTTCTCTGGATATTAAAAATCTTTAGAAGAAGAAGCAGTAACTGTGGTGTACTTAACTACAGCTGACAAACAACGACATAGGTCGCAGATTCACTTTTATGAGGTTGTGGGGCAGAACCTCAGGTAGTACAGGTGTCACAGCTCCATAGATGTCGAATGGATTCTTACATGGCAGGGAAGGTCCAGGGAGGAATGGATTCAGATCTCTGTAGATGCCTTGACAATTACTCCTTTTGTGCCTTATAAATTTATTTAAGTAATATAAATTTGCATTACTTTGTATTTTAAACAAAGGGTTGAAAGTTTTGAGGGTTTTTTTTCTTAAAGCCTGTCAGCTATTGATAAAAAATTCTTATGTTCAAAATTGTTATAAGGTATTTTACAAAGGAAATCCCAAACACTTTTGCTGTGATGGGATTATAGTTGTAGATTGTACTACCTTTTAGATGTTTTACAGTAGGATATACGTGTAGCTAATAGGCATTGCTTAGTAAATAATATTATTACAAACTGAAAAGCTAAAAAAAAGGCAGAAGGAACCCACTAAACAGTTCCATTGTATCCTAGAAATAACTCTTGGGATTTAAAATTGTTGAAATAATTTCAGAACTCCAACAGAGCAGAAAGAATTTAGAGTATTCTTTGTGATGATAAAACATCCATCATAATTCCTGTAATCTAACTCTAGGATATATTAATATGAAAGCGCTGATGTGTATGAAGTTGTTAGCTAAAGCCAAATAACTACAATTTTGTCTTGAACATCACTTTACCTTTTATACTTGAAAGACAACAGGGAATTTGACAGCTGGAACCAAATCAAGAAGAGGACAAAGTAATGATAACAACTGATAAAAAGGATATGAATAATTTGTATGTTAACTCAAATTCAGCTCAACCCAGCACCTGCCAGGGAGGCAGAATCCCCATTAGCAGAGCTTTCCTGGGCACTATGCACTGTGTACAAGAAGCCTCAGTAATCAACTCCCTGCGGTGCCACTTCTGCATCCCAGGGAGACCATGGCCACTTCAACAATTAGCATTCAATCACATCCATTGAATTAGGTACTTTTCATAATGGAATATGACAAATGCATCCTGCTTCCAAAAGGGAAGTGTGTCAAACATTTGACGCTTCCACATGTATTTCCCCAAAACTCAAACCTCACTAATAATCTCCAAGGTATAGCGAGGGAGCACGCAAAGCTGTTACTGTTATACTCCGTAATTTAATTCTCTGCATATACATACTCTACCTCATCTTATTTTTCATTCTTCTTAATGAAGTAAAGAGCATAACCTGCAGAACAGGTACAGTTGTGTTGACTGTGTGATTGGTGATTGAAAATACAGTAGAAGCTGCCCAAATGGGAAGAGTAGTAAGCCCCAAAGTGGCATATTGGACATCTCACAGACCCTCATCAGTTCTAAGGACTTTGGTTAAAGATCCTGAACTCCTGAATTATGAAGTAATACTTTGTCCCAAGGAGGAGTCTTGCTAAATATACTCCTTCTCCAACTTAGACTTCCAGGGTATTTTACAAAAACAAAATATATTGTAGTGGTGATTTTTACCTAATCTTAATGATTTCTAATCTTAGTTTGTCTCTTGGCTTCTAAAGCCTGAACTCCTCACTGGGAGAAGGTTTCCTACTTGTAAAACATCCCAGCCAGCTTTAGATGAGAAAGCTGAAGAACACTGAAGAGTGATGAACTGCTTGCATAGGCTCTGCCCAGCTTCTCAGTGAACTGAAGCAGGGGATCTCTTGCTGCCCTTTCCTGGCTTCTCAGAACTTTAGAGGAGCACTGAACTCAAGAGGGCACCTTTTCAAAACAACATCTCTTTAAGTGCAAAAGTTGAATTTCTTCCATATAATTCCTGTGATACTTCTCAAACAGAATCAAAACCAGAGCATATCTAATATAGGAGCATCTGCAACATTATAGTCATCATTGCTCCTTTTCATGTTTTATGACTTAAAGTCACAGTATGTGCTGATCCCATGCAGCCCTGTAGGTGTGAATCCCAGAATCCCATTTAGACAAGTGACATATTTAAATGTGTTTAAACTTGAATAGTGGTGCCTTCACTAACTGAATGTTTAAGAAAAACAGCAAACACCGCCTGCTTCCCCTTCCAGTGCCTAACTTTTGAGGTCTCTTACCTGGGGATATAGTCAAAGTGCTTCTGGCTCGTTCCAGAGAGGGCTTCCTCAGCAACAGACCCAAGTTTATTGACATTCAATGGAAAATTCTCCTGATGGATTTATCCAAGTCTGCATTTGCCTCATCCATGCTACAAGGTTTGGGAGAAGCTGGACTGGGTGTTTCCTCATTCTCTGATTCTTTTGTGATACAATCGGTTGTTTACCAGAGTTTACAAGAAACTAGAAGAAAACAATACTAATTGCTTTTCCAGATTTTTGGGACTTTCATTAGAAAGTGAAACAAGAGAAAAAAATTATTTTATGTGAGGCAATTGCTAGAAGAAACTGAAACAGCTTTTGAGATTAAGATCAATATTGCCATTTAAGCAGAACATACCTATATTCACACTGTTCCTGGTTCTCCTGCACCAGCTGCTGCTCTTCCCTAATTCATTATTCAGTTCATCAGTGCAGTTTAGGGGAATTGACCTCAGAATAGCTCACCCTTCTCGTACCTATCTTGTTTTGGATGTGTCTTTTGAATGGCATCTCAATTATCCTTTGGCTTTAAATACCCAGGTGAAGGTTTTAATGAAAATGCAGCGTGGTGTTCCTCACCCAATTAACAGATGGTTATAAAATTGTGTGGGATCAGATACTTGTCACCCAGGGGAAAGAGCAGAAGGCAGGATATGGTCTGACACATGGATTAGTGCTGTGCTGGCAGATGCTGTGTTGATGGCAAGGGCTGATATGCCAAACCCAGGATTCCTTCTTTTTGTGATCCTCCCCTTCCCTTTTTATTTTTGTGATCCTTCAGTCACTGAAAGCCAAAGGACCTCTGTAAGAAAGCCAAAAAGTCTTTCCTTAGTGAGACTAAGAGAGAAAAGGGTGAGTTTTCAGTGAGGGGCATTAAAAAAAATAGTAATAATTTGAAAACTTAGTTTCTTTATTATTTGTGATTCTGTGATTTTGCTTCCTTTAAAGGTAGTAGTTAATTTATTTGTACTTGAGGAAACAATCCTCTGCTGTTTATGACTTTTGGTGGTGTTTAAATATCTGTAACACTCCTTTTCTTGCCTCTTTTCTGAAGAGAAACAGTGTCACACAGAAATTTTGTCTAACTGTTGCCTGCCTTTTCTCAACTATTTGGCAAATGGATTACTTTACCTTTTACAGTATCAGCTGAAAGTGTTAGTAGATTGAAGTTAGGCAGGATCCCAGTGCTGCTGGCATTGGGAGGTTGGTTCAGAGAGAAACACGCTCTTAGTGCTCAGGGAATAGTTCTTGTTCTTCTGGGTTGGACTGGTCTGAACCTTGCATAGGCCATCAAATATTCTGCTGAGTTGATCTTTTTATTTCTCTGGAGGCAGTCAGCCTCATGATGTTGAATCTGTAGTCAACCTGACAAAATAGCTCAGAGTAGATGATTGACAGATGTTTTAAAAAATGTTTAGGACAGGGACTTCTGGGGTTTTGTTTTGTTCTCTCTCAGATCTTGCCTGTTGAGCAAGTCACAAATAGGAAATACCCGTTTTATCCAGTTTTTTCTTAGCAGGCTATTATAGATACAGTCTAAAAAACAATAATAAAGTTATACTATATATATATATGCAGACACATCATATATATGTCTGCATACATTTTTATGCATATGATTTTACTTATAGCTATCTAATGCCTATGGGGCTTGTTTTTCCTAGCTGAATCCTCTTTGTATTCAGGCTGTGTCTGTGGTGTGATGGTCCAGATTAGGTTGCAGGCACATATAATAAAATAGGGAGGCAAAAAAGTCACTCCTAAGGTGTTCTTTGGCATAAAATTCACCTCAGAAGCCTTAGACCTTCTGTTTTTCTTTCTCAAGCAGCTGCTTTATCAAGTGCCTTGGAGAAACTCTCACAGGCCGACTGTGAAGGACTCAAGCCTCATAAGAGTGAAGAAATTTGAAGCAGAATTTCCCCTAGTGTTTCTCTTGGGTGGAGTAGAACCTTTAGTTTTAAAAGAAAAATATTTCCATGGATGTCTTCCAAGGATCATTCTCTGTGCTTGCATGTTTTTACCAATTTATCTATAATTGTATAGGTGACATCTTGTATGCTATGTTTAATCATTTCAGGTTTTGGAAGGACAAGTCTGGCTATGTGCTCTGTGTAGCACCCAGTGTGAAAGGATAGGATCAAGGGAGGGAAAGCACAAATGAAGAAACAGCATTAGGTCTTGGTGAATTCCTCCAGTGAGAACAACTATCCTGGGCACTGCTGCTAACAAGCAGCCAGGCAAGAAAACATGTGGGAATCAAAGATCAAAATCTGAGCCAAAGTGCAAGATCAAAAGACTGCAAGTAGAGTTGAACTGCACACAGCCATTATCCTGGTTCTATATCTGACTAACCAGGGGACAGAAAGAGAAAAAATATTTATCCCACCAGCAACTGTCAAACTGAAGGGTCTGACAGCAGTGTGATTCCAAATACAAAAACAACTAGGGGCAAAAGCGTCTTTCAAATAGCATTGCCAAGATTCCTGTTAAATATCAGTTACATGTATCTCTTATTAATAGGAAGTGACCTGTAGGCTAAATGGTCTGGATAAGCAAGATTCACACTTGGTTCTGCTGCTATGAAAGGTGATTTAAAAAATAAACTATTCTAGTTAAATTATTTTTTCCTGCCAATGAGTATTAATACTTCACATGGCTCTTGTGTAATAGCACATATCAAAAGGCAGGCAGAGATCTGCATCTGGGTTTGGGCTTCAGATATTTAGAGAGAGACTCAGGGAAATCTGACTTCTTTCTTGGCACCAACCTCACTGCAGCCAGGGTGCAGGGCATACTTGAATACAAAATGAAGCAGCAAGGCAAAAGCATAAGTTGTATATTAATCCATGAATTAATACAGGCTGTGAAAACCTACATACAAGCCTTTCTGGAGAAGAAAGTATGCATTAGGTGGTAGCTTCTGTGGGCAAGGCCATTTTACTCCGTAATCAAGTAAAATAACTGGGTTTATACATTGTTACATATTTCCAAGGTGTAATTAATAAAGGATAGCACAGTTTGGGGAGCAAAAATTCTGTCTGCTGTTCTTTGCAGATATATGTGTGTATGTATGTGTGTGTGTATATATATATATGTATGTATGTATGTATCTGTATAAAACTTAATACCAGAAGACATTTCTTAGTTGTGTTTGTTGCTTCCGCTACTAAAGCTTATTAAGAAGTAAGCAATAAATAGGGCTTACAGATCAGTTTTGTTGGGATTGTTTGTAATTGTGTTTTGGAAGATGTGCTCTGATATCTGGAATAGTTCTGTCAGCTGTCAAAGGTGGTAGCTACCACCCAAATGCAAAATGTGACCATTTAGCATTCAACCCACTACTTCTTGTTATTGCCATAAGGGTTGTACCTTGAATACAGCATATTAGAGTATATTTGCATGTAAAGTGAAACCATAGAATTTTTATCAGTGCCTCATTAATTCAAATGTTCTATAAAACTCACTTTTATTGATTGAGTTTAATGCATTTTAGTTGAGAATTTTGCTGAGGCAGGTGAGGCTTTTACTTAGCAATAAAGCAGCACAGATAATCAGCACAGAATGGAAAAAAACAGGAAAGTGAAGTAATGAAGTTATACTGGCAATGAGGAAAGATATTTAAATCTGTTAGAGTGTATCAGGATGTCTAGGAGACCAAAATCATAGGTTTCTCCCTTTGTTTTTGACTGATCTTAACAGGCAATCATTAGATGAGCTGCCTTGAGCTTCTGCCATGAAAAGTATGATTTCTGTGTGTGTTCTTTATAGGGTTAAATGCAAATTACTTGCTGAACGGCATAAAAGCAGAACTGAGCATATTTTCAAGTTAAACTTGAGGGCTCAGATGCCGCAGGAGAGAGGTAGGAGGTCCAGAAACCTCAGCCAAAATACCTATATTATAATTTACATAAAAGATCTTTACTGCTTTTCCTTGTTCTTGTAGAGAGGATTTGAACCTACTTCACTTTTCAAATATAGTATTGTGAGGTTTCACGTTTCATAAATTTACAGTTTCCTTATCAATTAAATTTAGTTAGAAAAAAAATAAAATAAATATTGTTATGTTGGTGATGATCTGGAGAGCTGTAAGTTACATAACAGCTTTGAACCCTCTTTGTTCCCATGTAAACAGGCAGAGTTGAGGTCTGCCCAGTACCAAATTGCTCAGAAATACAGATTTCGTCCAGTGGCTGTTCTACCTTTTAGTCATGTTAGCATGTGCAATCTTGTTCTTTTTAGATCTAGGGTTATGTTGGAGGTCTGATGAGCTTCTAAGCAAGTTGTTTTCATAGCCGAAGTGAGACAGGGCAGCATTTTTGTGACAAGGAAGTTTAACCTGACAGTGTTAGTTGATGAATGGGAATGTCTGCTGGCCTTCCACGGGCCTCTTTTGGGATTCCGGAATTAGCAAAGGGGAAAAACTGGGTCATTTTCTCCTTCACAGACCTCAAAAAAAAAAACCCCAAACAAAAAACAGTCCAGGGACATGAGTGTCATCAAAGCAAGGATTTGGATTCCATCTGTATCTGAATGACCTTTCATGGCTGATGTACACAAGTACAGAAAAATGGCGTGTCATGCCAGCCCCCTGTCACTGTAAGACTGTGTGCTTTTTCTGAAAGATATCAGAGTTGTCTTTGTTCTTTTGGTTGAAAGGCAGGTGTAGACAGTGACACCACTAAGTTTTTATAAGCGCAAGCACAGTTCAGTGGAAAGATAAGTAATAAAATGTAGCTAATTGGTTTAATGAAGTCTCATCAAATGATTAGTGGAAATGTGCAATCCAATTTACTTACCACAGCATGCTTAGCATGTACAGTGATGTATTTATAAAGTGTAATGATGTTATTAAGTTGTTGTGCACACTAAGTTAAAAATGAATAGGTTTTCACATCCTGAATGCATCTACATTTAAAAGTTTAATATGCTGACTGCTTTTAGTTAAAACGCCTAAACATAAGTAATTTAAAAAATGTATATTCATAAACACCACTGTAAGTGACAAAACTTGGTTCACACACTACCTTCATAGTGATCCATCATCATCACTTGGGTATGATAATTTTGACCTCTACAAATCAGGAATTTAATTCCACCATTCTGGTGTGATGAAGTTTTAATTTAACCAATGTATTTTAGCTTATGTATTCAGATGCATGTTTCTTCACGTTGCAAATAACGTCCCCATTTGGGCAGCCAGGGACTATGAGGGTGATACAATTGTCAGTGGGTCTAATGGTTACCAGATTATGTGGAAATAAAAATAGAAGAGAAATGAGGTGGGACTCAAAATATTAAATAGATTTATGTTCTGTATGACAGCCAAAAATGTTAGAATTCCAGCTTTTGTTTCTGACATCGTATTCATTTACCTATTTGCATGAAGAATGAACTTCCATATCAGTGAAGATTTCTAAATGATGCAGTTGTTTGTGTTTTTTTTTTCTCATTGACTCTTTCAGTGTAATACACATTTATTTCATGAACCTAATTTTCTATGAAGCTAGCAGTAAATACTTCTCCAGGAAAACAGATCAAGAAACCATTAGTCTGCAGACCTAAAGAGCCATTAGTTAAAGTACTTGAACTGCACTAATAAATAGATACCAGATCAATATATAGTGTAAACCACAAGAACATTCATAATCTAGGCTCAGTTTAAAAATGAATTGCTTGCTTTGTAAAAAAAGCAATTAATGACCTGACTTTGATCAGCTAGCTATACACATAAAATGAACTAGCACTGGAAAAATGGAGAGTGGTAAAATCAGAACTTTCTTGGTAAGCTCTAAATTTTTCAAGAAAGGAAAATTATCTAAACGTGAAATAATGTTGCTGCTGAAATGAATGGTATAGCTTGCTTTATGTTCAGGGGAGCAGAGTTTAACAGTATCATGATGCTGGTAATCATGTCATTTCATAAAGCCCTATTATGAAATTTATATGATGACCTTTTCCAATTAAATCAAAACCAGGAAAACTAGATCTGGATGCATGCAGAGAAAAAAATATTGTTTTGTAACATCCACCCTATTTAAGTATACTTGAACTGAGCTATTTGATTTTTAGCCCTTTGTTCTGTCCAGTATAAAATGCTGATGCATTGCTAACATGATCTAAGCCTCTCGTGCCTACAAATCCAGAGTAGAAATTGCCAGCAGCAAACCTCTTAGTGTGGTGTTCCCATATGTTGTGCTTCTGTGCAGATCATACACAGTGTGCAAAAGGCTGGGGTGGTGGTTCCCTCTTGAACCATAAGAGCAAGCAGAAGGGAGCAGCGAATGATGCCCACAGTGTTTGCTTTTATTTTAGGAGGCTTAGTTTTGGCAAAGTGCATTCCAAGCATGCGGTAATTAGTCTTTTCTCTCTGTAAAACCCATAGTTATACACAGGCAATAAAATATATTTATTCTAGAACAAACAGCAGACACTTATTTCTTGGAAAAAGGTACTTGTAGACAGGTTTAGTCATTCCTTCAAGAAGCACTTTCAGGGAGCAAGCCAGCTGAGCCCTTGATTGACAATGATCACTTTTCTCTCATCCTGATGAGTCTGTGTCAGTGGGTAATCTGACCATTAGGACAAATATATGTTAAGGGCAAAAGCTGACAAAGAATATCCTAGAAAAAGAGATTTACTAGCTGTGCACAGTCATTTCAAGCACCCTGGGTCGATTGTTATTTGTGTATAATGGAATAGCTGTGGACAGCAGGGCTGGGAAAACTGAGGGTCAGATTCACTGCGGTGTTAAACCACTGAAGCTATATTGACCAGGAGGAGTTGTCTCTCTTGTTTGTTTTAGTGTTTCATTTTGCTTAATTTTATTTTATATTGGCCAGACAAATACCTAGTACTATCTAACAACTTCTGAGCCTGAACCAGCTCTTTGTCTTCTTTCCTTTATTTTACCCTGTTCATAATTCTTGAAATCCCCATGAAGGTAATATCCACAGCCTTAAAGTGGCATCTCCTTACTAGCAGAGGATACAAACCAATGTCATAAAACGGGTTTAGAGCAATATGGTTTCTTTTCATTCACTACCACTTGCTATTTCTTCTTGAGTGATTTTGGTACAACAGAAAGGCATGATAAATGAGTAACTTTACTGTACCTCAGGATCTGTTTCTTGGGCCATTGCAACTCTTCTTGTGAGGCACAGCTAAGGGATTCTTACCTCTTGTCTAATGAAGTATCCAACATATATCTTTATATTTAAACATATGGCCCCATTCTAATATCCCTTGTGAATCCTAGTACTTGTGAAGCATAAAGCAGTCTTCTGCAGAAATGGTTTGCTAAGTTGAAGTTTACCTTTTCCTTGCCAGCTTCACAGAGGAGGGTCTGGCCTGATGTCAGAGTTTGCTTTGAAACTGAATATTGATGTCGGGAGGTTTTAAAGTACATGCATAACTGTGCAGCTTCACTTTTCTCTCTTAACTCCAATCTGACATTGCTATCAGAGGCTTTACACCAGAGCAGCATCAGTAGTACCCTGCATAAACCACCAGGCCTTTGATGGCATGCACAGAACCAGCCAAAGATGAGGGGATTACAGCTTGTTTTGAAGACAAAATTCACCACTACTTAGACAACTAGTGCGATTTCAGAGAAAATGACACAATGTTTCATTTGTATTCATCTCAAATAACATTGTTGCTTCTTGAAGTATTCCAGAAGTCTCTTCTGCTGTACAAGAAACCACTGAAAAGTTTTTATATGTACTAGCAGCCAGCCTTAGCTTTTTGCTTTTTTTTTTTTTTTTTTTTTCAGATCTCTGTGGGGTTTTTTGGTTTGATTTCTTCTTTAACATTCCTAACTCTTTGTATAGCTGTTATTTTTGAGAAGTCTCTCTAGTGGTATTATTTAATATTGTATGTGATTAGTTATAATTGAAGACTAACACTAAAGTTAGTGAGAAGATTCACTGCACAAAGTAAGAGTCACTGCAACAAAGTAATGAGAGATCCTCATTGTTAGCTATGTGGGATATTTACTGAACTTCTTGCAAAAGAGTAGCTGGAATTTGTTAGCAGATGGGAACACATGAGGTATACTCAGATAACGTGCAGCTTGGATAACTGTCCTCCTATTTAAAGTAGAAACATGTTTTCAAATAGCCTATGCAGAGTAAGGGCTAGAGGCAGAACCATTTGGAGAAAAAGAAACTGTTGAGAGAAAGAAAAAGGCCCTGGCTGAGATGGGAGATAGACCATCAGGGGTAGTGCATGTTTGATGGAGGAAAACAAGAGGTAAATATCTGCTCATTACTTGCATAGACATACACCTTTGTCTGAAATGTGCTGGTCTGAGTTGGTTTCACAGGTAATTAGGGTGCTCCACAAGAGGAAAACACAGTAATGTAAAGTAAATGTTTCCCTTACACAGATCAAAAGTATTAAATCTAGTTCATTGCTAAATACCCAGAAGTAAAATATTTCTGCTTCTCATGGCCCGTAGTGTACAGACCTAACAGGGGGAGTAGCAGTGCTTCAAATTCACCAAAAGAGAAAAGTATCAGGTAATTTTCCTACAGCTCCTTCAGACTCATAAGCATTGCTTGTCCTGGGCTCGAAAGTACTTAATGTCACAGATTTAGCTTTCAGATAAAACAGGATGTCAAAATGAGGCAATTGTATGCTTAATCTGAAAATAATCCATGTACTTGTCACTTTGCCTGCTTAAGTACTCTCTTCTGTGACCAAAAGACATTTGACAGCCTGATAATGATCCCAGGTGAGGTGTTTTTTTTTGGGAGGGGTTGTGGGTTTTTTAGTGTTTTGTTTATTTTTTTCAGTTAAATGATCCTACAGAAGAAAATGGACAAGTTTTTAGTTACCAAGTAATCTGAGTAATGCTATTCAGTTGTATAATTTTTACTCATATAGTTTTGTCTCAAAAAGAAACAGCCTCATTCTGTGCCCATGTTCCCTACCTCTTCTCATCATATTTCCTGTTGAACAAACACTGAGGGGGAGGGGAGGAAAAAGAGAGATAAGTTTGCATCACATCTTTTAAACTTTGGATATTTCTTCACCTGAAGTCCACTTCACATTTGCCATCACAATGGACTTCTTATTAATACAGGATGTATAGCCTATGACAAACCTGTAGACTTAAATTACAGCATTTTTGCCTCCAAAAAAGAGAAATGTAAAATACTACTGTAGGATGTTTCTGAAAATTCAAGTTTTAGAGCTGAGCTTCTTTTGCATGTAAAGTCAGAAGCCAAAATAAAGGGAAAAAAAATAATAATTATTAACCTCTCTTTGTTTGAATTCTAAGCCTTGACCTTACTTGCATGAGATATCTCAGTACTTTGAATGTATCAGGGATTTTAAAAACAAATAATTCTTTAGATTTTCTAGAAAAGGTCAGTGTTCCTAAGCAAAGGAAGAAAACCCCATACTTTAAGACACTGAATAAGAAAATATGTCCGTAACAGCTTTCAGATGTTTTTTTAGTCTGTTATTTTTTCTTTAAAGATGGACTTAATTTCAGGCTTGCTGTTTTGACATAGTTATGGCTTTATCTGAAGCCCTGGAATCCTTTTTAGGACTTTGTCCTCTGAGAAATTTTGCCTATGTGTCATTCACTTCTTCTAAATGATAAAAGGTCCTACAGAGATGGTGCTTGGCTCTTGTTCTGAAATCCAGCCAGATTCTGACTTGCTCTACGTTGCTCTTTGCTCATAGCAGAGAAAAAGAGAGAACCTTGCAAATATACCTTAGAAGCTTTTAAGGTACAGCATTCTTGGTGACAGGAGAGTTATAGTTAAAACATTTATTTATTTATTGCAGGTGCAGTCATGTTGCTTGTAGCTTCTGAATAGATGAAAAAAAATCCACAGTATTTTCTACTTTTAGTTTTGCACATCTGTGGGCAATATTCTCCCTGGGGAGTTGTAGAGAAAACCTGAAACATGATCTTGATGATGGCTGATTTCAGCTGCAATTCAGAAATACAGCTGCTTCTGATGACCGTGCACGTGACTTTCATGTTTATATTAGCTTTCTGAAAACTCCTGCACTTTTTGCTGCTAGGTAAGAAAGACAACCTAGAAGGATTAAGAATAAGAAAGAGCTATGACTTTCCTTAGATGAGAGGATATTCCATCACCTTTTTAGGAGTTAGTGATGTGAAAAAAATAGCTCAGTCCCAGAGATGGCTGGTATTTGTGTGCCAACTCACCTACCTGACATCACATCAATCAGTGATGATACAGAATACACTGTGGGTATGCCTTCTCTCCCCTGGTTTCAGAATTGCATAGGAAGCTTAGAAGGGAGGAAAATCTTTCCCAAGTGTGATATTTTATACTTCATGAGATTATATCCTCATCTCCTGCTCCAAAAGAGGTCAACATCCTTCACTGACCTTGGGCAGATGTGGACTGGCACACAAACCCAGAGAGGTGTTTCCGGACTCCAGTACTAGGGTTGTGCTCTCTGGCTTCACTGAGAGTTTGATGCTTCATACTGGTGACAACTTCTTCCTCTATTTGCAGCTTTGCACAATTAGCACCTTTTAGAAGTCTGGCTCTTTTGACATGAGTCAGTTTATCTGGCAGGGTACTTGGAGCGGTTATTTTCTGAGTGAGCAATATCTGCAGTTGGAGTGGGAAGCAATGCCTGGTTTGTGCAAGCAGAAAAATCGGAAAGAAAAGAACCCCCATTCTTCAGCTTGGCACAGTTCATCCCCAAAATTGTCAGAGCTGTTATTCACACCAGCTCCTGCACTAGAGGAAAGAAATTAGTGACTTTGTCTTCTGTCACTGGAGTGTGCCTCACCAAGAGGCCTCCAAGGGCATTGCTGCAACAACACAAATACTCAGTACCAGTGGCTGTGCTGTCACACTGCCTGGCAAAATACTGGGCATGTTCTTTTGCCCTGTACTTTACTACTAAATGCCATCTGCTTTCCTCACTCATGTACAATAATTAGAATATAGCTGTTCTTGGGAAACAGGGCAACGCTTACATAGCTTGAGGGAGAGATAATTTGATAACTTGTTAGAGTGGAGGCTAAAAGAGAGCTGATTCTTTCCTGCTTACACATTTCCATTTTTTTAAATGTATTTTTTTAACTGAAACAGTGTATTCACTGCTGTCATCACCACTAATTTGCATCTATCAAACCCTGCCATCAGTCAGCACTCTTGTTTCTTTTCTTATTTATAAAGTTGAACACTCTAAAAACACAAGAGAATGAGATCAGACAACTCTTTAGGTGATAGCCAGAATCTGTAATGAATGAAAAATTAATGTGGTTCATCTGTCATTGAAGTTAATAGGACATTGATTCAAAGACTTCAGTGGAAGAGTGACAAGATCAGACAGGAAAGGACAAAGGCATTAAGGTGAGGTTAACGTAAGATGTGTTGATGTTACATGCAATAAATAGGGCTGTTTTCATATTTTATGCTCCCTTTTCTGATTGTATAGATGTGTACTTTATCCTCAACTGAGGTATTTGAACAGTCTCATGGATGTCAGATGTTGGATTTCTGTGAAAAAAGTCAGGTACACACATTTTGGTAGGATTTAGAACCTGATTTAGGATTCTGTTTGAAAAACAAGAAAGCAAGCAAGCAATCTGTTATTCAGTCATCTGGTGTAATATTTCTAGAAGAATTTATTTGGGTACAGATAGAGTAAATGTTTTGTTCACAATACCATTCAGACTCAGATGTGCAAACATGGCCATCTTGTTGAGTTACGCTTTCAGGGGTCTAGACATAAATAATAATGGTTCAGCAAAGGTTTCAAAACCCAAAGGCAGGAAAGAATTATCTTCATTTAGAGCTGGAAAGAACTTTAGATGAAGTGCCTGAGGTCACTAAATAACTGTGCTAATTTGAAACCTGAGTTTACTGTCAACCAAAATGGAAATCTGATTGTCCCTGTTCAATTGTAACTTGATTTTCATCTCCAGATTAATGTTCAGATTTAATGGGAAAGAAGGTCAGCTCTTTCTAATGAAAACATTTTTAGTCAAATTCACCCTCTTTATCTAAGACTCATTTTTAATTAACATATATAGCTCCACCAATTGTGACTAATTTTGCCACTCTGTTGTTAAGGTAACAATAACTTTACAAATTTTTTTATATTCTTAGTTTATAGGTTTACTGCTGTTAATTAAAGCACTGCTAATGCTGGACAAAAGCAAGAGTGGATAGTAGTCTCAAATATTCCCCTTCTCTAGGAAGTTTCTGGGATCTCAGGGTGGTGTTTCTAGGCTGGCCCAGGCCAGAGTAACACATAGTACTTTATAACAGTGTGTAGTACTTTATATTGCTACTTCAGGTTCCATTTTTAAATCGTCACCTTTTGTTCTCTCACCATTTCTCTCTTCCTTGAAGCACCGTGTACTCATTTAGAACGACAGCAAACATGACAATGACTCCAAACCAAATGCAGAGATGGAAGGGAAATAAAGTCATCTGATTACATTAATATTTTATTGGAAGCAGTATGACAAATTGGAGACTGATTGCAAACAGCAGACAATCACTGACTACAGAGAATCCTGGCACTTCACTGGCACTTTAGATCCTTTAAGGATCCATTCAAAATCTGCAGGAAAATAGTTCAAACATTTTAATTTTGTGTTTTAAATTACATCACTCATTTAACTAGCTATTTAACAGATTGGAATTATCAAAACACTGTGGTATACTCAATACAGCCTTAGAAGACCTATGACAGTGTATATTATTAATAGACTTGTATGTTTTCCTTCTAATTTTAACTACTAGGAATTTATATAAAGCCAATGAGAATATAACAGTATCTCTCCAAACACACAAAAATTTAAAATGTTAGTCTGTCTCAATAAGATTCTTTTCCCAGAATCTCATGCAGTAAGAGATTATTAATGACTACTTCTTTATTATTCATTCCTCTGAAATGGTTACTTGCATTATGCCATCTTGATTTAATATATGTAAATGCATTTTGGAACAGAAACCTTCACTATTTATAGAATGACTTTCACTGTTTTCTGAGATGCTGCAGTCAGTTCTTATTAGCAAAGTGCAGCCTAATCCTCCAAGCATCTACCTGCAGCTGTTCCCTAATTTAGCATCTCAAACATGCTGGTGAATCAAGGTCCTGCAAATACTTACAAAATCTCAAAGGGATTGTTTTGAGCTAGTGTTACATCCTTGAAATTTTCAAGTGAATCACTATTTTTATGGAAATGTGAATGATGCAATCAGAGCTTTCTGTTGACTTAGCAATGGAGTTTTGAAACTTGGCTTGGATCAAAGGAAGAGCTGTCTGTCACTGTGCTGCAGAAACATAGTTCAGTGTATAAGTAAAACTGACCAATGAACAAAAAAATCCCCAACCCAACATTCCTGCATAGGAAGAGAGTCACCAATATCAACCAGAATTTATAAACTATGTAAGTTTATAAGCTAAAGGTAAATATTTCACCTCTTGTAGACCCCGAGGTGGCCAAATGGCTCTGACAGGACTGCAGACTGTATTTGATATCCTCAAGCTAGACCAGTGCTTCAGCCCACAGCTTATGCAGTGTAACTGTCCTTTTCTGTCTTTTCCTAGAGACTGAAGAATGCTTCAAGATTAAGTTAGAAACTGTGCCAAAGAATGTCTGAGCAGACATTTACAGTTCTAAAAAATAAATTATTCTGACTTTTATAAGCAAATACTTCAGGAAATGTGCTGATCTTGCCTGAATCTGGGGTAGTTTAGAAGTTCTTATTATAGTGAAATGGCACTTTCTGTGCCTTACAGGCCCTCTTGAGAGGGAAGTTCGTATTTTTTCACCATAGTGGGTGGTCAAAGTAAAAGGCTAGTCACAGATAGAATGTGTATTTTCAAACACTTACTCTTGCAAAATAAATGCTCGTAACTTCATGCTTCCTTTAGTAGGGTTGCTAATAATATTTAGTATGTTGTTTTGGTGAAATTCACCATTGGTGTCTCTATCCTGCCTGAAACAGCTAGTTTTGAGTTTGCTATTTATACCCCCTTAAGAAAATGTCAAGACTGTAGGAGCATTTGCTGTGTTGTCTGTACCAGATCCTTAAAGAATTTACTAATAGGCCAGACTCTTCACTTGATTTAATTCTTGGGCATTTGGAAAGAAATTCTGCCTACATTTATATGAAAAATTAAGATAACCATTGAAAATGGAGTAGGTAATAACTTTACACAAAATATGAAAAAAATATATTTTTTAAATGCAAGGGTAAAATCAGACACATTTTCTTTGCAATGCAAGGACAGATAAAACAGGAAATAAGTAGAAAATTTCTATGCTCAATAGGACCTAAAAGATATTAAGGGATAAGGCAGAGTAAAAAAGCTTTGGATCAGATTTTAAATTTTACTCATTCACTAATGGGTCAATAATCTAATCAGCTGTAGAGTAAATGCTTTACTGTCATACTACTGCAAATATGTCTCTTTCCACAAATCTGAAATTCACTACTTAATACATTTCTGAATTCACTTCATTGTGCCACATTGGTTCAAACGCCTTTACTAATTACAAAAGGAAAATAACAGAGACATCAAAGAACATGAGGACTGAGCAGCTAGGAAGGATGTATGCCAAATATTCTGTTGCTCTTATGTCTGTAGAAATCAGTGCTATGTGTTGCAAATTTAGTAGTACTAAACCTAAATCTAAATATTACCCACAGGAAATCTATAATAATCTTAATCATTTGCTTGAATGATGCATATGGGACTATGGTATCTGCCAGCTCAACATAGGTTATTGCTTAGAGACTAGTACAGGTGTAACTGTACTATCAGCATGGATAAATGACACCCACCAGTACAATTACATGCATCCCAGTTTGCCAGGTTCAGTCTTA
The DNA here is from genome assembly GCF_000747805.2 of Chaetura pelagica. Taxonomy (NCBI): domain Eukaryota; kingdom Metazoa; phylum Chordata; class Aves; order Apodiformes; family Apodidae; genus Chaetura; species Chaetura pelagica. The sequence goes on along the minus strand of NW_009952153.1, from coordinate 173,989 downwards.
CCTTCAAATGGTAGGCCTAGGGTTTATGGGGTCTCGGTGTTGTAGGAGCAGTTAGTCAAAGTCCCACACGTATCCCTGAAGCCTATTTAATATTAGATCTGAACAGTAATTGTCAGTGAAGCGTGGTCATTCACAATTCTTTCATGAAATATGTATTTATTGTCATGACAAAACCACACAGAGACATATGTAAAATACATATGGAATGTATTTCACTCGGTATTCCTTCCAACTGCGAGAGCTCTGTGGGACAAAACATGATGAATGGTGGTGTAAGAGGCACAATGTAAATTATGAGATTCCACCAACCTTATTGCACCCCTGTATATATGCTCAGTTCTTTCCTCCCTCGTCACTGGTATATAACCACTTCTTGCAAAGAAATAGTAATGCCATGTTTATCTGCCTGGATCTAAAGTGTCAAAAACACTGTCCCAACTCTTGAAAGTCAACTTCACTAATACAGGCACTGCCTAAGCATCACATGATTACTGTGTTGGTGTGCTTACTATTTCTTCTTAGTCTGACATTAAAACTCAGAAGAGATTCACAAAGATCAAAGGCCATCAGATACAAGACTGTACCCATGAAGCAATGCAAGGCTCCTGCTTTCCTTTATCATTTGGTTACCTTTTTAATATAAATCTTCTTTTCACTAAGTCAGGGGCAGACGAGTATAGTAGATGCAGGGAGTGAATAGCCAAACCATGGGATTCACATGCAGCGGGGTGTAAGATGAGGAATGTTAGCAAATAAAAAAAAAAAAAAATAGTCACCAACTGTACCCTTAGGTTACTAATAATATCTGCACAGGATCGACTGGTGGACTCTTTCAGTCCTTTTTGGGTTGTACTTGGTCTCAGGTATTTGATTTTGTGGCACTTTACTGTTTTAAGTTTTTCTACTTCTGTCTCATAGAATAAAAACTCTCTAGAAATAAATATATCTGGCAGTTTTGTGTTGAACTCATGTGAGTTTGGCAGTGTTGGAAAAAAACCTACAAAATACAAACAAAAAAACATTTCAGGGTGAAACCGGATTGGACTGCCTGCTGTTCTCCCTGGGCTGTGGGTTGCTCTCGATGGCAATGGCTAATCAAGCTCTGAGATGAGGAACCTGCACAGGAGACCACAGAGAATTGTTCTCATGGAAACTCAGTTTAATATCCTGCCAGTTTTGTTTATTATTTTAATGGAGTAGAACTTATTCTGTAGTCACAAACTTCACATTGTATTTGCAATTGTAATGTTATTTGAAAGTGGTGCTCCGAAGCTTTGCCATTCAGGAAGCTAATGAGAGTTATTCCAGCTGCACCTTGGCAGAACACAGAAAAGCTGTTAAGTGCCAGCGGCCCCCACTTCTAACAAGTTCCTTAGCCTTGCTCTTCTTCCACTCTAAACCCATCCCCACCATAAAGCAGGGCAATCTGTCTTCAGAACAGGTAGATTCTATAGGTCGTTTGGTGCTAGCCCAGAAACTGATCAGCAACAAACCCAAATGGAGAGAGGTGCATTTTAAAATTCCACAGTGTCCCCTTTTAAATACCCTGACAGAATATAGTTATTATGTCAAGATGTTCTTGTTATTTTAATGGAGTTGAAGCTACCCCCTATCTCGGAGCCCTTTCTTATGCCAGTGATTTCATACAATTTAAAAGGGGCTGTCTGAAAATCTGTGTCATTCTCCAGGTCTGCTGTTGTACAGATGGGAGAGCATGTTTGCACCAGGAATGTGTGAATACTCCAGCAAAAATGCGTTGAGATAAGGATTCTCACTGCCAGTAATGGTCAGGAATTTTTTCATGAGTGACATGATACTTCTTGTCTGCTTTGTCTGGGTGTTTTTTTTGTGATGAGCCTTTGATCAGGAAATAAGATTCATACTATATCATTTATGTGATTGTTTCCACAGTGTGACAGTGCTACCAATGTGCCATTTGCAAACAGTGCCTGGTTACCCATCCCAGCTCCCAGCCAGCAACTGCCAGGGCACCTCACTTGTAGCTATCAGGGTCAGCCCTGCAAGGAGGAGGGTGGCATGTGGTGAGGAGTGAAAAGGCTCTGTGAGGCTTGCTGGGAGCAAGAGATACTGGATTCAGTCATCCCCAATGATTGTAGAAAGCCACAAGTTACTGCAAAACTCACTGGCAATAAGGGGGAAGGGTGTGGGGGAAGCAGTGGCAGTGCTGAGTCTTTGATGGGCTTGTGAGCTCATCAGCCCATTGCCTGCTCTAAAGGTCATGCTATTAAGTTGCTGAGGATGGCTGGCACAAACCTCCCACCACCCTTTGAAATTTTCTTATAAGAATGCTATAAAATCCATATCAACCCTGCATTTTTTACTGTATGTCAGAATAACAGATCATCTCCCAATGCATCACAGGAGAACTTCCCCTTCCTTCTGTGCAGGTACACAGGGCCTTCCTCATAGGTTTGAGTTCACGCCCCTCCCTTCTAATGCCAACACATGATACGCTGCTGGAGGAACCTGCTCAGACAGCCCAGAGGAACGGAGCCTCAGCAGACAGCGTTGCTGCTTCTCTCCATGCTGATCCCCCATCTGACCCTGGCAATGGTCACCCTGCTCCAGCCTAGCCCCCTGATCCCCCCAGGCTCTGGGGATCTCTCCATCCCCTCATGCCCACCTGCCCATGAAGCTACTCTGCAGGGAGTCCAAGGGCAGTTGCTTACACCTCCATGGCTACTTCTCCTCCTCTTTGCTATCTCTGTGGGTACACATGATGCAGTTGTGCTTAACCTCTGCTAGCCAAAGAGCTGCGACATGTTTATGTGATTTTCTGGGGCTATTAAGGATACCATTCTAGAAAACATTTTACAAGAGATCTTAATAACCTGTTCTGCAAAACTGATGATACTTTCTCACTCCTTTTTCAGCAGAAACCATGTGCATCCCATTAAACTCAATGAAAACTGTAACCAGGTGCCTTGACAGGACGTGTTAAAAATACAGCTTATTTTTCCCCTTCAGCCCTGCTCTAATACACATAAGGTTTATGGATAATATTTTCTGTTAGTCTAAAGTATCTTTCTTAAAAACAAGTGGCTCTCTTGTGGCTTTTTATCAGTGTCACGTCAAGCTGAAATGTGCACAGAGCAAACCAGGAATGCTTTCTAACCCACTTTGTGTAGGTTTAAATGTGTATATTATGCACGGCAATAGGGGATCAGACTCAGTGGAGTAACTTCAGAAATAATTGAAAGCAGGACTTGTTCCTGGTACTTTGTAAATAGCAGCATAACTCTTCACGTTTCACACACTATTTGAGCTTTTAGTATTCTGTGGTGCCATTCTGTGGCCAGGACTGAAAAGCAAAATCCTTTCAGATCTCTTGTGACTTAGCAAAAAGCTGTAAGAGGTAAATCAGAGATAAAGAGGAATAATTAACTTTTTTCAGAATTCATTTTCAGCCAGAAGAAATTAAGTCTTGCTTTTGATATTTTAAATTGTCTCTAAACCTTGCATTCATTTTATGTCAGATATTATAATTATATCAAATTATGTGTTATGATATGTAAGTAGAACTGCACTGTAGACAAAATGAAGTGTGAAAAGTGTTTTGGAGGAGATACAAGCAAGTAAACATGAAGCATGTGAATAATCAATAAGATAACAATTTCATAATAAAAACATCAGCTGCTAGAGAGTCATGATAAACTACATCAGTTTTGTGAAGCAGTACTATTGGGTTCAATTATATAGTGGTGTGAAGCAGAACCCATCAAACACAAATAGTTAATTCTCTCAAATATTTATTTTTATTTATAGTTGTAGGAACTAGTTTCCCCTACCAAGATTGAGAAACAGGAAAGGATCATGTGCAGGTGGGAAACTGGGTATGCATGACAGGAACTGAGAGCCCTGCCTACCTGCACCTACCTCTATGAGCACTCAGCTAACTCAGTATTGGGCAGGAAGCACAACAGTGAGCTTACATACATCTCATGCACCTGGAGAGTGCAGCAAAGATAACTCAGTGTTTCCCCAGTCATCACAGGGGGGAAAAGAAAAAATAAAAAAAAAAAGTGATGCATAAGGAACAGAGATGGGGAAGATTTACTGTTGTGTACAGTTAGCTCCCAGCCCTTTTTATTTCATCCCTAACCTCAGCTGAGATTGTCAGGCTACCTCTGCTCTGTGTCGAGCCAAGCTTAGGGTTCAGATGGCAATGGTGTAACTACTGCCATGCCATACTAAGAGTGATGGGGGAACTCTCACAATTCCACTGTTTTCTACTCTTTGTCCCTGCCACAAATCCCACAGGCTCTTTTGTAACCATTTTAGGCCCTTAAATATTTGCCCCATTCAATAAATTTGTTCCTAATGTCATTGATCAAGTGCATTAGCAGCTGAAAGAGCTCTGGCCCAGCAGTTGCAAAGCCAAAGAATTAAAGCGTTGTTGCAGACTTGCAAAATGTCACACATCTGCCATTGCAAATGAACCACTACCACACTTTTAAAACAGCTCTTTTGATCCATTCTAATGCACCAATTACAGTTGTTTTCACATCTTATTACTATTATCCTGTGGAAGATTGAAATGTTTTGTTCTCTGGTAGCAAATTCCTAATAATTTCCCTGCCTCAGACACAAAGAAAGAACTTAGGTAGAATACTAGTTTTTTTTTCTGGAGTTGCTCAGTATTCCTGCAGTGGTACTTAATACATTTTGCTGCAGTAATGCATTTTGAAAGATTCAAGGTATATATTTCCTAGGCAAACTCTATGGTGTAGTCTTCATCTGAAGCACCAGGGAACAGTGAGCAACCTGATGCAGGGGGACAGACAATAGAGTTTTTAAATATTTATCTAAGCACAGACCAAGAAGATGGCTGTGGTATTTTCAGTGGTGTGGATAAGGGCTGTGCTATTTGGAAAATGGGGTGTTGGATGCGACCCAGCTCAGCCAATAGTAAAGGTGTCACGACAAAAATGCCAGCAAGTCCTGGCTGTTGGCAGTGGTGTGGTGTCAGTCCCTGGAGGACTGAACAGACTGAAGGATGAATGATGTGTTATGCTAGCAAAATGCGTATTGCAGCATTTGAAACAAAACAAGTACTAATCCTTTGGTTGTTTCAGTACTCCAATCTGTCAAATGAACTTGAAGGAGGAGAAATAAATCTGTAGTGTGGAGCTTGAAGCTCAGTCAGCAGGGGGGCAACTTTTGCATGGCTCAAAAGCAGGATCTTAATACCTACAGCAGCTGCGAGCAGTCTGTCTAGGATTATCTGAATGAAAAGGCACTGGAGGAAGTTGCTTGGTCATCCCTTCCATGTATTTGGAGGAAAATACTTCATAACTGGCATGTTTGCTTGGACCCCTCCAGTGGGTGCAGACAGGACATGGGGTGCAGAGGGCTTTGCATCTGGAGGGGAAAAAGTCCATTCAAGGGCAGGGAGTGGAAGGAAGACTGCTGGAGTGCTTGGAACAGTGCAAATTGTAAGTCAATGAGGATTTTTGCGTAGGCAACTATTTTTTAGAGAGTATCTGAATATTAATTAAGCGGTCCAAAATTAATAGACTCCTCAACCACTTTAGTTTATTGACATTCTTGGCGGTTCCCCAGAAGTTGAAGTAAGTTTGGTGAATTGTATCGTGCTTATTAACTTGAGAGAAAACCTCCTAAGCATTTTTATTGTCCTTTTAATGTCTGAACCTGAGAATATTATGGCTGTAAAATGAATTATAATCATGTGCTAAACTGGAGTAATCTCAGTCATTTTATTAAGCACTTTGTGAATGAAATGGAGATTCCTGTTGCTGTATTTTCTCTGAATGTACTCCCAGGGCTTCTGCAGAATGTGTGTGCAGCGCTCCAAGAAATGGGGATGCAAACCATATGGTCTAGCCTGGGATGCCAAAGTGGATTTTTAACCTCTTAGCGATAATACAGACATGTTACAGCAGTGTCTCCCAAAACACTGCGAATATCCTCTGAAGTTTCATTGTATATTATTTATCATGTTAAAATGATGTCGGTATCTCTAGTGATTAAGATGTTGTTACCAAAGAACAGCAGTCTTGCTCTACCATCTTTATTCTCTGATCACATACTCTTTTCTTGCATGTCCAGAAATTCCTTCCTAGGTTTTCCAAAGAAAAGACTATTCCTTTTAAGGTGAAGTTTGGTAGTTTGGTTAAGCTCATGTTATTTTATTTCTGTGTATTTTTTTCCTGTAATTAACTGTATGATAATTAATTTAAGCAAGTTTTTTACATACAGAAATGCCTATATTTAAATGTGGGGAAGAATAGATTTTTCTCTTTGAAATAAGTTGAGGCTTTTCAATTTTATTTTTCACAGTGTACCAAGAAACCATGTCTTTAGGAATTTGTAGTCCTGTGGTTCTACAGAATCTACTATTTTTATTGTTCATTAACTGAGTTACAGGTTCTTTGAGGGAAGATGCAGTTTTTTATAGAGTTTGGGTCACCAGGCAAGAGGAGGGAAATCTGATGGCAGGTTTGCTCCATAGTTCTTTACAAAGTACAGGGCATTTGATGGCAACCTGAAAATGTACTAGCTCAGGCCTAATGTTTATTGATTCCCTTTTATGTAATAACTTGGTAATGCTCAAAAGTAAGGACATCTCTGGCAAATTGGTATTTAAAACTTAGTGCAAAATCTTAGTACTGAATTTTTCAAATGCAGTGGTAAGTACTGCTTCCTTTTTCCTTTTCCTTTTTTCTTTTTTATATTTTTTTTCTTACAGATATTTGAATACTGCTTCCTGTTTTCTCCTCAGTTTTGAAATCTGGTTGTTGCAGCAGGGATACATATGCTACAGGCCAGTGTAACACAGGATAACACCAGAATAATTAACACAGCACAAAGAATAATGTATAGATATTTTCAGTTACATTTGAATGTATGAAAAGCTAATTTTCTTCCATTGCTTTTTACAGTTTTGTAAGCACAATTCAATCAATTATAATTGTACAAAAATCAAAGCGGAAACCACAGGATCAATAGTTCATAAACAAAAATCATCTAAAAAACACTGAGCCTGGAAAATCCTGAGAAGTAAAAGACACTTCTACATATTCATGAGGTTTTACAGAAATTAGTATCAGAATGATGAAAAGTATATTTGAGTGGAAAATGCCTGTATTCATTAATTTCTTCTCAAAAATTCAGAGGCACCATGTCAGTTATCTGCTTTTTGAGAACATGGAGGCAGAAGATGTTCTTCTCTGAGGCCATCCATGGATGCTCTTTGGTGGGAGCAGGATAGTTGTTGCTTAGGTAGGATTGATCAGACAATCATATTTAGAGCCCTGTCAAATCCATTATAACTATGAAAAGTTATATGGTTTGGATTCTTTTCCTCTCTCATGCTGAGGCATGGATGTTCTGGTTTATTTCTTGATTAAAAAAACTGCCACCCAAACTATTGTCATTATAAAGAGCTTAACTTTGCCATAGACTTTTGGACCATACTGGAGGTTCCAGGATTGGCAGGTCATTTGGATGAAAAAAAAACCAAAACACAACCAAAAACAAACAAGCAAACAAAAAAAAACCTGAAAAAATTCCCAGCAATCTGCTGAAATTTATTAGAGTTCTTGTGATAAGAAGGCTGTTGGTTGCTGCTCTGGGTGCCATGGAAACAGGCAGTGCTGCAAACAGGGGATGGTTCTTTGAGTTCATTCCTATTTCAATTAAAAAAAAAAAATAGAGGAAAGAAAATAGGCTTTTGTGGGAGGACTCCTTTAAAGGATTTTGCCCCTGTCTTTCAGCGGTGCATGTGACCATTGCCCTGGCAGAGGGACTGAGTTGTGTCACAAGACTGGTGTCTGCAAGAAGTGGAATGTTGGCTGTTTTGTACTCTTTTGGGGGATTTTTGAGCTTCTGGGCTCTTAATTTTGGATAGACTTAAGTATCAAGTAGTAGAAGGTATTTTTAAATAAACTGCTAATCTCATCAGAGAATGCTCCTGTGGTTGCAGCATTGCATTGGAGTTCTGGGAGTCTGACTGAAATGCCTTACTTGGCAGAGAGCTACACCCAGGCTGCTCAGCCTGGCTTTTCACACAGCCCAGCTCCCCTGAGCTGCTAGTGCCACAGCCTGTCTGTGGCTCATGGGCTGATGGCAAGTGGCTCGTGTCACGCAGAGGTTACTGCTTTGAGCCTTCAGACTTCCTCTGTGGCCACTCCTCCAGGGTTGCTTACAGCATGTGCCAAGAGGGATGTTTAAAATCTGTTCCAAAGTGATACTGTAAATACTGACAGACACCTCTGAAGTGCAGACTCATGAAAGAAAAGCCTAATAGTGATACGATGGAACCATTACTACTACTCATAAACATATGGGCAAGCATGGAATCAAACACTTTTTGAGAGGGGTTTAGCACCTCTTAATGCCTCTGTACCAGTGGCAGACATTTGTGTATTCTCTTCCCCTTCACACTATATGAGCAAATTTAGCAGGTTAATGCATCTTGTGGCATGTTTGGTCCTATTTCATAGCCTGAATCACAGTGCTGACACATACAAAACTATGCCTGTTAGTGGTAAGAAATAATGCAGGCATTATGAGTGGTTCACACATCTTTCATAATCTCCATTGAAATTTTCAGCCACGGAAAGCCTTGTTAAATGATGCGGCTGTTTATGCAACCCAGCCAAAACAGCGTGAAAGGCAAGGGAGATTCCTTTTCTCTAATTCCACCTTGGTACTTTCTCTATAATGCAGCTTGGTCTACAGTTCAGTCTTCCTGGATCCACATATCATTGGCCACAATAGTCAATTCCTAATGCTCTTCTAAAGGAGAGGAGGAGGAAGTAGGAGAGCAGTTCAATAGGTACTGATTAGTTGTGCTCCTGCAGAACTGATCGGTTTAACAGTGCTAAGATGTAACAAACCTGAGCACAGGACTGGTGGTGCATGGGAAGATCTGAGTGGAAGTTGGTTGTGCTGTTATCGCTATAATTTCTTAATTTAAAAAGAAATAAAATGCATTGAGAAACTTCAAAAAAGGAATTCTTCTGAGTGCCAGCCTTTTGTGCTCTAGCTGGTTTCTTGGCTGATGTAGCCAGGCTTATTCAGAAGGCCAGGATTTCACCCTGAAAGGGGAGGGATAGACACTGACATCACCACAAAATAGTGGCATTTGTTTCTGTACTTAGATATCCCAAATTTTAAATCTTTTTATGTTTCAGTTCTAGACCCCTGTCCCTGTTCTTAGTAAAACATCATCATTAATAATTTCTCACTCCCAAAATAATTGATGGAAATCAGTGTAATGGTGTTCTCATTTCAAGCACGGTAAATTTGTTGTGCAGCACCAGTGTTCAGAGACCAGTTCTTAGAATTGTTGTCATAGAGACCTTAAGATTGCTGCAATAAACGTGTAAGAATCCATGAAACAATGTAAGTGGTTAGCTTTATGCCTCAAATATAACAGCTGGAGATTTCCATTTTAGGTTTCCTCAGCTTTGCTTGCTGTGTAGAAGATGGCGATTTTCCCTCAAAACTCAGAGAATGAAATTAGAGATCAATGTGAGATGTTTGTAAGATCTTATGTGACAACAGTAATCTTAAAATATTGTGCAGTTTGTAATGATCACATATTTATATAAGATCTATGAACAATTCCAGATTTCTATCTGAACTGCATGTGTATTGTTTATTATTCATGTTATTGAGTGATACAGTAATTTGTTCTCCCTGAGCTGTTGTTCTTCCAATTTCTTTACATTTGACTCCTATTGTTTCTGTGTTGACATGAAGATGAAGCCAAGGAGACAGATAGGCAGGAGCAACACATCCTTGCACTCCATGCTTTATCCGTTTCTTTTTAGTTTCTGTGATTTTCAAGGATTATTGAAAATAATTTAAATAAATCAGCACATGGAGCTGTATTACAAACCTTAAAAAAGCCTAAATAACATTGGTGGGTAATAGAAAAAATATTTTTTTAACTATTAAATGTCTGTCAAGATGCACACTGTAGAGTCTTGAGCTGATTAGCAGGTTTCTGGCCCAGTGGAAATCAGTTGCACAGAAAACCTTGAAAGCAAATCATTGGAGGTAATGTGGAAAACCTTATCTTTTTCAGAATATGGAGAAAGTTTCTGAAGCACAGTAGGATTTATTTGCTGATAACTGCCAAGGATGGATACTTAACTACATATTAGCCCTGCCAAGACAAGATGGTTGTAGCAATAAAGTTGTGGAGTAACTGTTGTAGTGGGAAACTGACTCTGTCTTCTTTGGTTTTCTATGAAATGCAATGCTTCCTTCTCCAAACAATTAAGGTAGGAAGGAACACACCATACTTAACACGTACTTGGTACCTAACAAATGAAGTGCTAAAAGACCTCTGAAGTAGAAGGAAAAGATATGATCAATTTCCCCTGCCTGCAAATGGTTAAAAGCAAAATAGAAATCCCTGTTGTAAGTACTTGCTGTAATATGCAGTCAAAATGGTGTTTTTCATCTAAGGCAGAAGTTGGGCATTCATTATATGCTCCATCATATACACATGTGTAGCATAGATGGATGTACAAGGGGAGATGGGTTCTTGTCAGCTTTAACTGGAAGCTAACACAGTCCATCACGAGGTTTTTTTGTCCCCTGATAGGAATCCTAAAACCAACTGCCACAATGAAGTCTGTCCCAGCATCCCTGCGAGTGTAGAGTGGCTCCTTTCACTGCAGTGCAGCAGGTGAGAACCAAATCTGGGGCACAGTGTGTGTGGCCTTTCCTACTTACTGGACCACTGAGAAAAAAAAATCACAAGATCACAAGCTCTTGCTGTAACTTTCAGAGCTGTAACTTACAGAGCTCTCTGCTGTCTAACATAACCAGTTTGTATCCAAATATACTCTAAGTGATCCTGCTCTGGCCGGGCTGTTGGACTAGATGATCTTTCGAGGTTCCATCCTAACCCCTAAGATTCTGTGATTTTACAAGTTTCTGGGATTTTTCAAGTGGTAATTCTGGCAATAAATGAGAGGAGGCTCATGAAGCCAAGGACGCTTGTTTCTTGTAAACACTATTACAAAACCCAGTGGGCTAAGTCACAGGAAAAACTACTTTTCTCCTGTTTCCTAGTGAGAGGATTGCAAGTAGGTGTGCTGGAATGACAGCAACAAGGGGAAATGATACAAGGATTTCCTGCTGTATATTGCAATGTTTTCAACCAAGAGATGCAGTCAAGCTCTTCTTGGGAGATTTATGCTGTCATGTGAAGTGTTTGCTAGACCTGTTTCAATGTACTCCTTGTGCCAAGAGCTGTGTTATGCTCCTGTGGACTCTAAAACAAAGCACAAGAAACACTAAACTTCAGCACATACACTGAAGGCAAATTCTTGCAAAAGGATGAATGCAGAAGTGAATGCAGCTTGGCTGTTGCCCCAGGGGTGCGTCTAAATGGGTTCTGGGTTAGTGCAGTTCCCCTGTATTAATATGCTTTCTTATAAAATGCTGCTCAACTGCAGAATATTCTAGGAGATTGACCAAATTACATGATAAAAGCAGAAACTAGGATATCTGCACACACACCTGGCCATAAATTTAATTACACCAGATGAAAGCGCTTGTAAAAAAATAAATTTATGAATAGTTGCCTTTTTTTTTCTTTCTGTCTTGCATTTCGGCCTTTCTCACATCAGCAAATCTTGTTTTGGAAGTGATTTGTTTATCTTAGCATGAAGGTTCTCTGGATACTTGGTATCTTTGCACTTTTATTGCATTCTGGAACTCCATCAAATTATTTCATTTTATTCCAGCAAACCCAAGTGTGCAGTTGCACAAAGAAAAAGAATACTTGCCTTTCTCATTTGAAATATTTTTCACCTAACTCATATCACAGCATATTAACCTCCCAATAATCTCAAGTTTGACATAACTTCTCCAGGTACCATGTCATCATCTCCTTTGAACATTATAGCCACATTAAATGACTTGGTGACCTAGTTGAATCACTTTGTTATATTTTTCAGTTGAAATTTACAGGGTCTCAGTTACAAACTGTTGTATAACAAGACCATTCAGATAAGTGCAAGTTTTCAAAAACGGCATAATGAGCAAGATTTAAAAAAATCCCTATTGTGGGTATTGTTCTTATTTGGTTTTCTTAGGATTTGACCAAAAGGAAAACTTAGGTCCTTCAAAACTCTTAAGGTTTGATATAGATGACAACAATTTCTTGAAATAATTCTGTTTCATCTGACCCTTGCCTTAAGGCACATGCCCAAGAATGGGACACTGAATCCAGTCACACTTGTGCCACCTTTTTTTGAGGTGGCACATGGCGAAGACGGTAACAAGCAAAGGGCTGGTAAAGGAGTGAGGTGGGGCCTGATTCGACAGTCCACGTGTTTCGATGGCAGCTGGGAGGGAAGGGCTTGGGGTTTGCTCCCCATTCCCACAGCTATTTTAGTATTTCTTCTCTGCTGAGTGTTTAATACCAAATGCATAACTAGGCTCCACACCTGCCAATTATTTTAAAATAATATTATTTAAAGGGGGAGGAAAATAAAAAAGCATGAGAAGCCTTTGACATGTTTTCATTCTTTGCTGATGGGAGACAATTAACCAAAGTGAACAGGAGCTGTAGGAAGCCAGCTAGCCATCTTTCAAAATGGCAATCGCTGTCACACATTGCAGATGCCCTTTCTTTCTTTGGTTGGGATGTTTCATTTGCTTTAATTAATGGACTTGGTAGAGCTGAGGAGGTATATGTTTGTTTCTTTGTTTTTACATTTCTACTGTATTTTTAGTTTCTGATACTTGTCATTAATATTTCTTACCACAATGTCTTCTGTGGCAAAGAAGGTCATTCCCTATCGACTTACACAAATAGTAATGCATCACCTATATTTCTAGGATAGTGTGAGCTACTCAGCCATACCTGTCTCTTACTGCTGTTTATCTTGCCATCTGTCTTGTTCCCATATATAACATCTAATTAATACTTGTGGTAATTAACAATACTGTGGGGTCTTTTCTATTATCTATTATTGGTTTCAGTAGGGATAAATCAGCACCTTGAACACTAAGGGAATTGTAATGTTTAATGATGAAGAACATAAAAAATGCACCTGGAGTTTTTAAATATTCATAAAATAGAAGGCAGGAACCATCATTTTTAATAGATGATTTTGTATGTGGTGAATAAAACTGATATTTTACTGCCTCTTTGTGAAGTATTAACAAGGCACTGTGTAGCTTTGAGCATACACACACACAGGAGATAGTTAAATGATCAGCTCGTGGTAACTGCCTTGAAGAAATAGTATTGATAGTGGTGTTGTGTTTGGCCTTCTGGAATTACCAATTTTAAATGTACTGGTCTGTACAAAATTTCAGATTAAAGATTGAATGCAATTATTCTCTATGGATAATCTCCAGTAGAGCAAAACACTTGGTCATCTAAGTGATAGAGCATAATTTCTGCAACAAACTGTTTGGATTATCATAAACTGGAGTATTTCTGGTTTAGAAATCAGATTGGTTTCTGCTTTCTTCCAAAATAATTAATTTTTATGGTTAAATAGACCTTTACTTCTAGGGCCCAAAAATGACAAGTGGGGAGAAAAAAGAAAAGAAAAAAAAGCAGTGCCACACTGGCATCAAAATCCATGCCCTGTGTATCTAACATTCACAGAAGCTGGACTATTGTTACCAGCTTCTGAGAGATGTGCCCTGGAATAAGTAAAAAAATATACCTGGTGTTTGAAAGAGGAAATTCTTTTTCACAGATGTTTCTTTGTGATTGGTAACATGCAAAGACATGTTTCTTTTGTTACTCCAGATGCATTTCAGCTGGAAACAATAAGCACTTTAATCGGTCAAATCTAAGAATTAACACAATACAATAATAGGTTGGTTGCTTAAATTCTATTGTTTCATCTAGGATGTTGTAACAAAACAAGGAAAACTTTGACCTTCGTTACTGAGGTTAAGCTTTCCATGAGAAAGCTGTAGAATATTGCCAATTTTTAGTCCTCAGAAAGGTGAAAATATTGTACTAATTTAATACATATACTACTTACATTTTCAGGAAGGATCAGGTGCTGTACAGAGGTATTTCTTTTCAGTTTAGGTAATTTTTTAAAAGAAAAAAACGAAGTGGGGTGGGGGCTTTCTCATGCTAGGAGCTGATTTATAAAAGAAAAATTACCTTTTTCCCATCAACTTTTCCAACTCTTTTGCAAAAGATGTATTCCATCTGAATCCGTCTCAATTACTTGAGGACTGTATTTCATTTTAACTAATCGCATTTCATTACAGTTCTGTAGATTAAGCACAGGGACTGGCAGTATGACTTTGGGCTTCGCTGACAGTTATACCTGCAGGTAAAGCTTTCTGAAATAAAATTGTCATGGGTGAAAAAGAGGAAAAGATTTTTCCTTTCCTGCCCTGTGTTGTTGTTCCAACTGCAAAATCTTGACAGGGCAAGAGGCAAGGGACATAAACTGATTTTGAAGAGTTCCTATTAAGGTGTTGTTTGGTTTGGGGTTTTCTTTGTGGGTTGTTTTGGGGTTTTTTTGTGGGTTTTATGTGTGTATTTTTGTTTGTTTGTTGTTGGTTTTTTGGTTGGTTGTTTTGGTTTGGGTTTTTTTTTAGGGGATGGGGGCTTCTTTGTTTTGGTTTGGTTTTTTTTTACTTTACGCATAATCAAACACTGGAACTGGTGGCCCAGAGATGTTTCAGCGTCTCTGTCCTTGGAGATTATTCAAAACCCAGCTGGATGCAGTCCTCAACAACCTGCTCTAATTGACTGCTCTGAGTAGCAGTTGGACTACATGATCACCAAAGATGCCTTCCTATCTGAGCTTCTCTGTGTATTTTATGAAAATATAATCAGGGAAGAAGAAGGTATGGGACTACAAATATCCAAACTGTGTTTGCCAGGTGTATGATCTGCATCCTGGCCTGATTAGCCAAAAATGATGAAAAACAAAGGGAAAAGTGAAGGAAAAAATCCCAGAATTACTGTATACTTTCAACCCTGATGAAGTTCAGTGTTACTTAAATGCCACAAAAAACAGTATTTAGAATATGATAAATATGAGAGGTGGCCATTTCACTGAGCTTACACATTTAAAAGCCAGTACTGTTGTCTCATTTCTTAAACATGATTTGAAAGAATTGTGTTGCCCTTCCTCAGAATTTACAATAAAGTAAGTGCAGAAAAAATAGATAATCCAAAAATTAGGTGGTTAGGACATAGTATGAATTCATTTGTCAAATTTCATGCCTGACTGTTTGGTTTTATTCCATCCTCCTTGTCTTCATTTAATGTTTGAGATCACTTTAACCCTGGCTGCAGCTCACTGATGTTTTCCCTGCTTAGTTCTTTTTCTTTCATGTATTACACACATTCCTTTCCCCCACCTTGTCTATACCGTGTTGAAACCTCTTACTGCAGCCTGAGAGAAACAGAGGTTTTACAAACTTCTTTTTATTTAAGAAAATCAATCATGATTAAGAAGCAAAGTGCTATGAGAGACAAAATGTAGCTCCACCTCTTGCAAAGGATAGCTGAGTGTATTGGTGTGGGTTTTAAGCAGGCCTAAACTGGAGACAGAAGTGCTGGAGTGCCAGGAGTGCTGGCAATTCTGGGTAAAATGTCTGTGAGGGGCCCCTTGCAGAAAGTGCTCTTTAGAGTTTCTTTCTCAATGATTTTTCCTGGAGGAAAATGAAGATAGCCTGACCTGGGGCTCCCTTGCTGTGGCACTTTTACTGGAAGGTGGAAGGAGCATGCTGGAGGCATTCATGCATTCTCCTTTTATTAACAGCTGTCTCTCCTATTTTGTTCATTACCAGAATGATGAGCCCTGTTAAACCACCAACTATAAATCCTTAAAGAAAATGTTCCTTGCACAAAAATAGCTACAGCTGGAAAGATTGTTTAAGACTTATCTTCAGGAGTTCAAATACAGCATTAGCTCTCCCTTCTCAGTGTGCAGAGGCTGAGCAGATCTGGAATTGCAGCAGGTGGGAGATGCATTATCAGCTTTGGAGTTGTCTTAAGACAGTAACACCTCAATGTGTGTTGGGTCTCACTGCTGGCTGATAGGGCTGGGAACACTGAAAATGCCTGATGATTTCCTGTACACAGTGTGCAACGTCTTGGGGTGTGTGCTTGGGTGCAAAGTTGTTAATAATTCTGCTCAGCTATCCAGACCGTTCTTTCCCTTATGTCTTTCCAAACCTTCTTGGGTTGTGTGTTGCTATAAGCCCAGAGAAAGGGAAAACTTATGGTTCACAGAAAAATTCAATTGCTATATATACTCATGGGTTACCTGACCTGGAAATACTTTAATAACTAGCAGTGATTTTTATTTTTTTGTAAAGAAAAATGATCTCTTGTTTTGTTTAAGTCACATATGAAAGAAAGAGGAAAGATAAAATAGAGAATGCAGCACTTCTTTTTGCAGATGACGCTTTTGATGGATGGTTCTCTGAGGATCTGACTGAACTCAGTGTTATACCCACCAAATGAAGATAAATCATTGGTGAAGGGTTTGTGGAGTACATGCCGAAAATCAGTTATGCTCACATGGAGATCTATTAATCTATTTCTTCCTGTTCAGTTTACCCAGCCTCTTTTAAGGGCTTTTTCTTATTCCAAACCCATGTTATCTTTTTTAAGTGGTAGGACAGAGTTGCCACTCATGCATGAGGGGTCCCTTTGCCCCTTCCCCGTGCTCAGCCCAGTTACCTTATCTCAGTTTCATACTATTTCTCCCAACAAAATCTCTAAGAATCTACAGCAGTAAAATGGCAATACAAATACTGACCCCTTCTGCAGTGGTTTGGTGGTTGTTGTCACTTTTTCTTGTTGGTAATACAACAGTCTGACAAAGAATCCTCTATGAAGAAGAAGAAAAAAAAAAAAAAAAGTCATGCTTATATAAGACTGTTCAGTTGAAAAAGCTGCCATAAGAAGTGATACTCAGAAAACTGTCCCTTTCTGTTGAACTATTTTCAGGGAAATCCGATGGAGTTCAGAGCCAGACTGTATTAGATGCTCTCCCTGTTCCCAGGGAAAGACAGTCCATTCACAGTCAATGACTATTCAGAGATGAGGCAGGCAGGGTGAGCACTGGAGGGAGGGTAAATCACAACTGAGAACTGAGTCCACACCTCCTAACATTTTGGCAGTTTTTCAAGCATGAGGGCACTATATGTTTCTAAAACAGAAGCATGGTGAGCAGCTAACTCCACTCCACCTCTTTCCATCTAATATTGAATTATGTTAGCAGTGTAAAAGCTGGCCCACTGATTACAAATATTATAAGTCAATCAAGCAGGTAGGCAAAGCATTCTGAATGAATAGCAAATCCTATCACAGGTAATTGTGTTGGTGAACAACTGGCATTAGAAAGGCCAACTAGTTCTGTCGTTAGAGTGAAATATTGGCAATTTATATTCAGAAATCCTGCCAGTGGGCTCCACATGGAGTGGAAGCATACACCAATTGGACTTAATGATCTTAAGGACTTTTCCCTCCTAAATGATTCTATGAAATAGGTGCTATACTGAGATGCTGTATATATGGGGCTAAAAACATTACCGTGATTTGGTACAACGAACAATTAGTACCAGCACTTACTCTGATGACATAAAAAGCAGTCTGTCTTCAGATTATTTTTGTGGTTGAACTTGCACATTCAAAGAGGGGTGTTCTAAAACCTCCAAATCCCGCACAAGCATAATACCTGGGAGAATTCCCTGAAGGACAGGAGGCACTGAGACATTATTATCTTTGCATTCAGCTTTCCATATTTTGCTCCAAAACTGGATTTTCAGGTTGTATCTGGAAGAAC
>NW_009952153.1:149928-156149 GCF_000747805.2 Chaetura pelagica | reverse complement strand
CCGCTCTTCAGAAGCTCAAATCCAGTCTTTGAAGAGAGTGGCTATGTTAAGCCACTAAGGACAAAGGGAAATCACCTTAATGTTCAAAGGTGATGCTTCACAGCTCTTTAGGTAGGCTTTCACTGAAACATGCTCACAGGCATCTGTCTGATCAAGACATCTCTGACTGTCCTATAAAGTGCTTGACATGCTGTTTTATTCCTTCAGGAGTTGTTTAGAGAATACCAAAAAGAGCAAAGTGGAAGCAGCTGTGATCCTTCTCTCATAGAGGGAGCATCCAGCCCCATGGCACACCGGAGCTGCTGGCCTTTAGGAATTCTGCTGATGCGTATCATGTAGTTGCACTTGTAATTTGAAGAACCCTCACAGACCCCTATGATCTGTAGAAGTGAACTAGCATCCTCATTTCTAGACCCTTACCAGCCATTTCACCCCTGGGCTTGAGCACAGAGTTCCTGTCAATAAAGCAAATACAATATTTTGATTCTTTAAGAACATGGCATCAGTTTCACAGGTGTGAATTTCATTGACTTTCTAAGCAGAATTGAACTTTTGTCAGTATTTCATTCAAAGCAAGTAGCCAGTGTATGAATCTTTAGTTCTGTAGTAATGCCTGTGCATACAAAATGAAACTGGGTAAAATCTGTAAGCCTGTGGGTGGTTTTGGTAGTTTCCAGATTTTATACTCAACCTTTCTTCTGGTGGTATCAATAAATGTTTGGGATTGTTGCAGCTGCAGTCAACTTCTGTAACATATTGGTCAGTAGTATATTTACAAAACTTGGTCTCTTTTGTTAATAAGAAAAACCACAGTGATTAACAGGTGACATAAGTTACACTGACTGTACATCCAGGTATTTCAAGAATAAGTGAAATGTCCCCCACAATCAATAATGATGGAAATCAGAGCAGAATTCTCCCATTCTGTCTTGTTTATCTAGCAGAAAGTGATTCTAGTGTTTTAGCGAAGCACTAACTTATTCTCATTTTGTTGATGTTATTTATTTATTTATTTATTGTTATTCCATGAATTCACTGTCCAGATTTTCTGGCCTGTAAGCATCAGGGCAGTGAAAGACCAAAATGGTTTTCTCAGATTGTACCATTAAGAATTTCTGATTCCTGATAAATCTGGTTTGCCAGAGCAAGCTCTGAAACTGCCCCCACCTTTCTACTGTGATTCAAGTCAAATCCATGTTTGACATTATTTCAGCATGATATTCAGGATAAAGAAATCTGTTTTAAATATAGGAAAAATTTATTCAGGACACATTCCATAAGGTAAATTTTATTTAGTATAAGCTATAAAGATTTTTCTTAATTTTTTACATGAGTTCACATGGGAGAAAGGGATGTTGGTGAGGCAGGCTATTTTGATGCCTTTTTCAGTATGTCTGGTAACACCACAGGGTTTGTTTTGGTTATATTGCTAATTTGTTTTCTCAATTGGCAGATGTCATTCAGATGAAGAAACTGTTTACAGGTGTAGGAACTGAGCCCAACTATTAAACATGCTTAGCTCCACTCATCTTTGTTAACTTACCGTAGCATAGGAAGAAAGAGGCAAGATCAACAGAAAGGAGTCAGAGCTCATGACAAAGAAAGAGAAATAATCTTATTTTGGCTGGCTTCAGTGAAGCATTTACTTCTTTAGCAAAGGTTAGAGCTGAAAAGATCTATCCATAGTAAATTCTGGCCCACTAAAACTATTTTTCAACTGGTTTGTCTGTTAAGGCCTTTTTCATTTTCCTTTTTTTCGGTGGCAATGTATATTCAAACCTTTGTACAGAAGTTCCTCCTGTTCACAATACCATCCCTGTAAGGCACTGAATTAACATTTTTCCCTCAAGACAGAACTAAAGAGGTCAGCAATGGTGGTTGACATTGCATTTCCAAAATTTTCTACCAATTTTTGCTTTCACTGAGCTATATATTAATGTGATTTTCTCCCTAAATCACTGAGAATACAACAACCACAATAATGTACATGAGTAAGGGCAGCGAAAACTCATCTGAGGTGGCTCAATGCCAACAACTTGATTTCTTCTGAGCCATACTAAAGTACTGAAAAAACTCCCATTGACTTAAACAAAGTAGATCAAGGTCTAAAGTTTGTGCTGTGTGCAGGAGCTGATCAGTGAAATATCTTCAAATTAAGGACAGTAAATACTAGCTGTACACTGAATGAGCTTTCTGTATTGAAGGATGAAAAGGAAACTGTGCCTTACACAGGAAATGAGTTTGAAACAGAAACCACCGAAGCCTGTAGATTTTATTTTGTGTGATTTTCTACTAGAAATAACAGAAAATGCAGAGAACTCATCACCCCACACCAATTTCAGATGGCTTTATGGTTATTTGGCACATGTGGCTCTACATGAATTGAGTAAGCCTGTTGTCACGATCCGGTATTTGGATACGTGGCAGTTTTTTATGAAGGTGATCCCAAATGGTGAAATTAAGACGCAAACGAGGTCAGATGTCACACACACAACAAACTTGTATTGCAGTAACACAACAAAAGTCCCTAGAGCGGATAGGACAGGGAGGAAAAGAGAGACAGAAAAGAGAGGAGAAAGCAGAGAGATAGAGGACAGCAAGCGAGAGCATAGTTACCACCCACGGTCCAGCGATGTCGTCGGTGGGGAAGTGGTTCCTGATGGAAAAGTGCTTCGAATGCACCCATGGAGTCCCAGATTTTTATACAGTTCTTGCCCACTGCACCCCCACTTTTTTCCCTGCATAAGGGAGAAAATCCTTCTATCTTCTCTGTGATAGCAGGGGCAGGTATGATGCCAGGGGCTATGTAGTCTTTGGCTAACTGATGAGCACAGCCATTACAAAGGAGGAGGCTGAGTCAACTGGCACCACAGGATTAGTTTGTTGCAGTGGAGTTCGGTGCTAGGAAGTAGCTTCAGACTGGCATTCCTTGTCTTGTCCTGCAAAGTCGGTGGTTTCCCTATCAAGGCCTGGTTATCCCTGGATATTCTGCTCCCAGCGCCAACTGTAGAACTCCTTTGTCTCCGGTCTCAGCATGTCCCACACTAAACTCCCCAGTTCTCAGGTACTCCTTGCAGAAGGGGGTTGGGTGGGTTGCTGAGACATCTCTTTAGTCCATCAGCAAATGTTGTTCAACTCTCAGGTGCCACAAGACAGACAACAGATATCCTGAGTGCTTGCAGTGCTTCATTGATCTTTTTTCCCATTTCTATTTAATTACTTCTACTAATTTACATTATGACAATTCTCAGGTAGAGGCAATTGCTCCCTATCTGCCATTAGTCAGTACAAGAGTATTTGAATGTCTGATCAGCCTTGAGCATGCAGCTAAGGGGATAGATCAGTATTTAGGGCATTCTTGTTTTCTAGATTCACTGCTTTTCACAGGTACCTTTGTCAGCCTGAGTTTCAGCTGCAGGCAAGGGATTTTGTCCTGCATTTGCTGAAATCAGGTGGTAAATCTTTTGTCTACAGTGATGTGAAAGATACTTGGAAAAGCTCTGTTGGGTCTAAGATGATGCAGCACTGGGCGCAATCTTAATGCTAATTTTAGTCCAGGCTCAGAGAATAGAAATGGACATGGGGAGTAAAGCAATCCTTCATTCCTGCTCACTAATACCATGAAACTCCTCTGACTTTTGTACAAGGATTATACAATAGAAAACAGAGCATTATCTTCCTCATGTGCATAGGAAAAATTCAGCACAACAGGACTTCCTCACATAGTCTGGATTAGACCCAACGTACAAAGACTTTATAAAACTACAGCATAGGAACAGGTTAACAAAACCAGGGGGCTGATTTGTTTTCCAAGTGCATATCCAATCAAATAAATAACTTCAGCTGTAGCTTAACCCATAAGAGTTTCATACACATGCCTGGGGCAGCCACAAAGGAGTTGATCACTTAGGTGTGCTGGAGAGGTCAGGACCATCTGCAGCTGGGGGTTCTCTCTGACTTTTCTTGGCCACAGACACCTTTCAGCAGCTGAAAAGACCTTTTCTCCTGCTCTTCCAGCAGCTTCTCATGGCTGCAGGATGGTAACTGCTTCTCTATCGGGGCAGAAACAAGGTAGGAGCCCATGGGCTGAGCCAGACTCTGCATACATGGCTGGGTTTGGGGACAGGGCAGGAAAATAGTGCTGTATCTTTGGCTGAAACCTGAGGAAAACTGATAATAGATCTAGGTTAGATATTCAGAGGAAATACTTTTCTGTGAGTTTGATGAGGCACTGGAACAGGTTGCCCAGAGAAGTTGTGCCTGCCTCTCCCTGGAAGTGTTCAAGGCCAGGTTAGATGCGGCTTGGAGCAATCTTGTCTAGTGGAAGGTGTCCCTGTCCCCTGCAGGGGGGTTAGCACGAGATGATATTTAAGGTCCCTTAAAACTCAAACTAGTCTATGAAAGCCATTGCTGATTGCATCTGTCTATGCTTTAAGAGGTTTAGTTTAACATGCTGTGCATTTGAATGGCTGAGGATTATGCCTGTGCTATCAGACTTGTAATTGTTTAATATTTTAAAACATTTAAATCTCTGTATAGCAGTTAAAAAAGCCTGTTTTCAGCTGAGTTGTAGCAGTGGAGGCTGAAACTCAAATCAGAATACCCCAACTGGTGTGAAAAACTTGCTTTCTCTTGAAGTTCCCCTGAGAAGAGTGGCTCTTTAACATGTGTTGGGGTCTTGCTGTTTGGTAGCTGGTTTTATTGTTGGTTTTTGTTGGGTTTTTTGGTTTGTTTTCCCAAACATTGACAATTGAGGACTGGAGGAAAGAGGTGTGTTTGCAGTGTGAGTTAGAGGTGCCTTGGGTTAGAAGGGTCTCTCATGTCTAATTAAATGAGTATGGAAGCTCTGTGGCTCAAAACCCTGCTGTGATTTATTCTTAGTGTTCTCAAGTTCCCTCTGAAGGTTTTTTCCTGTGTAGTAATTGTAAACAGAATGTAAGTGGCTTAGCTTGCTAGCAAAACAAAATATGAACAATTTTCATCAATTTCTTGTATATTCTTCTTTGCAAAAGCACTAGGCTGTGGCAATTACAGTCTTAATGTGCTGAGCCAGGTGTGATGGTGGATTATTTTCTAGAAAAAAGTTTGGAATTTTGCTGGTGGCATTCTTGGTTTGTTGTTGTTTTTTTTTTAATCTTGAGAAAACATTTATCATATGTTGTTACTAAATGACTAATGAGTAAAATATATGCAAGCACTCATATTTTCTTTCTGTATATGTATCACTTATGAAATGGACCATTAGTGGTTTCTGTTTACACTCATTTTTAATATGAAAATCACTTCAGTAGTCTGAAAATTAATGATAGCTTTAGTAAAGCTTTTTGAATTAACAGAATGCATGTTTAATGGCTTGTAGGGAACCGAGTCATAACAGCTAAAGCTTTGGTACAGAACCAATGTTGATGTGGATTTGTATTAAAAGCTTATTTTAAGACACCTATTAAAAATATATATATATTACAAAAGGGATTTTAGTAGGTGCCTGGTTAGGTAGCACTTGAGGTTTAAACTTAGCATTTAACCTATAAAATGGGTTTTTAAAATAATAAATGGAGGTTTCCTTATAGCAAAGATCTCCTATGACAGCAGCACTCCTCATTAGCACTTTAATGTCTCCCTCCTTCTGTTGTACAGAAATTACAAATCGAAGCTTCTTCTGTTTTGAAAAATAAGCTACAAAAATAAACATGGGACAGATATATATTCCTAGCACCTTATGCTAATTCAAGATCTGTGGTTCTGTTGTTAGTCTTTCCTTTCTGTTGAGAGCAATTGGAGAGGTTCCTTTTGTTGTTTTTCTCAACAGAGGTATCTACCACCTTTTTTCTCCAAGAGAAAAAGCCAAATGCTAATCTGATACATGATTGTGAATACCCCTTGCAGTATTCCACTAATACCGTATTTAATAATCTCAAAATCCCCAAACTATCACAGCTAATGATGTTTGACACTTGCTGATTGAAATTATGACTAACAGAATAATAGATGTTACTTGTACTTATTTAAGTTGTCATCTCAAGTAATCAGTTATAAGATAGGCATTTAACTTTGACCACAGCAATTCAGTTTCTTGGTGATCAACTGCTGAAGTCTCATGATATTTTGGGAAAACCATTTGTAACCAAAGTCTTTTAACATTAATTGCCCCATATCTAACCTTTGATTCCTAACCCTTTTTTTCCTATCCCCCAAACTGAAAAGAAACATAGCAGGAATGC